>NC_081407.1:112871951-113183201 GCF_030272615.1 Cryptomeria japonica
ATAAGCTTCAATACATCATTTATTCATGCTTTAGATCACATTGCATCTTGATTTACATTATCATTTACAAGCAATTAGGGTTTACTTTCTAGGTTGCTCTAGTTTGCTTTCTTGCATTTTTGGACCTTGCACACACACTAGGTCTGCACACACAATACATTTTACAAAACAACTTGGCTATTCATGGAGGTGGAAATCACTGAAGCGAGGGTTTGACTAAGGCAAAACCCTATATAGCCGCCCACACACCCTTTTTCAGATATAAGTGTAGGTTTCAGACTCGGATGACGCCGCAGGAGACAGATCCGGAAAGAACAGGCCGAGACAGCACTCTGCATAAAATTGCAGAGCAGAAAACTGGGACAGGGGTGTTGGGCGCCCTGGTCCTACCAGGACAGGGGTGCTGGGCACCCTGGTCCCTAGGACAGAGGCGCTAGGCGCTCTGGTCCTCCGGACAGACAGCTTTCCGACAGTGTTTCAGAGTGCAAAATGACAGTTTTCAGTGCAGTTTTTAGGACAGAATCAGGACAGTGGCGCCCGCGCCCCCATCTTGAACATTTTCAGTCCGATTCTAACTCCGGGTACACATCTGCATTCTTATTTCATCCTTGTATTTACAGTTGTTCATTGTTTAATCTCGATTCTGCAATCTTGTTATTAGTTCATACTTGCATTTTGGGATTAGGGTTTGAACTTGCATCATTTTAGCTTTCCATTTCAACAAGGGAATAGGAATCCTAATAGATATCCCGTGGCTCTCTCTTTCACAAAAAGAAGTAGCTAATTGTGTGATATCTCTAGGCTCTTTCGTATTCTGTAATGTGTGTCAAAAGGTAGGATTAGGGCATGTTGACCTAGTCTCGCTTTTTCCCCTACACATTTTGGTGAACCCGACGTGAAACTATCATTGCTTCCTCTTGCATTGCATTTGTTAGATCTAGATTTAGATTTAGTGTGTTTTCATTAAAAAGAGAAAAAAAAAAGTGTGTTTCTTTGCATTGTGTGTTTAAGTTTTATGCAATCTTTTCAAAATGTCAGATTTTTATTTGCAAAATTTTCATGCTTTTGATGATTATTATGAGTATAGCCAAGATGAATTAGATGAAGCTTTAGATGAATTTTTAAACCCTAAGGATGCCAAACCTTCCTTTTACCAAAAACTCATAAACCTTGTTACTATGCCATTTAGGTGTGATGAGAAAGATAAGTCGAATGATTCCTCTCAAGGATACATTCCTATCAACTCTTCCCCTAAATCTAGTAACATGGTTGTTTTCAATAATCCCCTCTATGAGAAAATGTCTCCTTTTGAATCAAAAGATAAACCTTTTAATCGATATGATCATGCTTTGTTGGATGATGCTCTTGATGACTTTGTGGCTTTATCGAAATCTTTAAACAAGAATAAGACCTCTAAATTGGTTAACATGATAAACATGAATGAACATAATAAGCCTCTCTTTGAAGTCCAAGGTGCTTATCCTTCTCCCACCTTTCAAGTTCCTAAATCACCTCTCCTTACTGTCCAAGGAAGGTATGATCATGATTCCTTTTGTACTCCGAATAAACCAATCATCACTATGCAAGGAAGAAAACCTATAAGTCCTTATAGTTACGCCAAGCAAATAACTAGAGAGAGTTATCTTGCGGTTGCCCATACTTATCACACCAGAAATAATAGGCAACCTAATCCTCCTCCTGTTATTCCAGTTTCCCTTCCTAATCCTCAACCTATCCTTCCGCAAGCTCCCCGTATCTCGCGAGTTATGGGTAAGGAATATGATCTTATAGAACAACTTAAAGCTACCCTTGCTAAGATATCCCTTTGGGATTTGATTCAAACTTCTTCCGCTCATCATGGAATGTTACAAGATGCCTTGAAAGATTTGAATGTTCCTCCACCGAATACATCTAGTAATATAGCATCTTTGGTTAACTCTGTGATGAATCCTAAAGCTCAAATTGTGTTTACCCAAGATGAGTTGCCTACTAGTGAAATTCAACAACAATGTGATCCCTTAATGATTGTGGTTATCATGAAGGACACTGCTATAAGACGAACACTAGTAGATAATGGCTCTGGCCTTAATGTGTGTAGCATTAATCTATTGCATAAGATGAATGTGGATATGTCTCTTATTGAGCCTGACTCCCATCCCATTCGTGGCTTTGACAATGTGGCTAAGACTTCATTAGGTATTATCACCTTAACTCTCATAGTGGGACCTGTTACTTTGCCTACTCCTATCCATGTTATGTTGGGAAATTTAACATACAACTTGTTATTACGGAGGCCTTGGATTCACAGCATGCAAGTTGTCCCTTCTACATTGCATAGACAAGTTAAATTTATCTACAACAATAAGACATATACTTTGATAGGTGATACTAATTTTCAAGCCTATCTACAAACATCTACTTCCAAAGGAGGTTCTTCTAAGCCATCCTTGTCTAGTGATGACTCTTTAAACAAGATACCTATTGATGAGTCTTCGCTCTTTGATGATCAAAATTCTTTGGATAAGTCTGGAGCTCCTGAAGAAGATCCTTCTCAACTTGAAACTACACATAAAAAGGATTTTGATCCTGAGAAGGTTCTCGCAGAGGATGATTGGGGATCTCTTGATTTTAATCCCACCTTTGTGGGTGAATATAAGATTCCTTCTAGAGAACTTAAAGTTGAAAAGAAGGAAGAAGCTGAAAATCACAAAGTTGAAAAGAAAGAAGAAGTTAAGAATCAATCAACCTTACCTGAATCTATCAGTAATAATTTTGTGGCCGCTTCTCAAACTTCTTCTCCTCACACCTCTAATTATGAAGAGTTTGATTCTTTGTCTTATGAAAAACCACCTTCTCTTCCTGAAATGGCTGATCGTTATGGTCGTGGTTTTCGCATTTTTGCTAAGCATGGGTATCATGGAAAAGGTTGTGATGCTCATGAACAAGGGATAAGAGTTCCTCTAGAGACTAATTTTCACAATTATGCCTTTGGACTTGGCTATAATCCCTGTAGACGTACTAAAGCTTCTAAAAGACCATGCATTAGTGTTAATGCTATCTCTACATCTTTATCAATACAATACCCTAAGTATATTGATGGGGATCCTTCGGGTGATTGTGCTTTGGATATCTTCCCTACCGACGATGCTTTAGCTGAGTTCTTGGGAGCCTATGACACTCTTCCTCGTTATCATCACAATAGGGGACTCCCTTATTGTTTGAACACTGAAGCCTATTTTGGAAAAGAGATTGATAATGATGAGGTTGTGAAAGAATTCCCTCAGTTAAAGGATACTCCTCAACAAAGTAATCTTCTCATAAGTGACACCACTGATGTTAAGATGGATCCTTGCAATAAAGAGAAAGTTATTAAAATTGGGAAATGTTTGGATGAAGAGGAACAGAAACAATATGAAGATTTATTGCATGAATTCCCTGAGATCTTTGCTTGGACATACTCTGACATGCCTGGTATAGATCCTAAGATTGTCACTCATAATATTGTCTTAGTTCCCGATGCTAAGCCCGTGAAACAAAAGATTCGAAAAATGAATCCTAAGGTAGCTCTGCTTGTTAAGGCTGAGATTGAAAAGTTATTAGAGGCTGGATTTATTCGCCCTATTGACTATTCCCAGTGGATTTCAAATATTGTCGCCGTGGCTAAACCAGATAACAAAATAAGAATGTGTACCGACTTTTGGGATCTAAACAAGGCTTCTTTAAAACACGATTTCCCTCTTCCAAACATTGACATGATAGTTGATTCTATGGCAGGACATGCCTTGTTATCCTTCATGGATGGTTTTTCAGGTTACAATCAAATTTTCATAAACCCTCAAGATCAATTCAAAACCGCTTTCACTACTCCTTGGGGTACGTTTTGTTGGATAATGATGCCTTTTGGACTTAAAAATGCTGGTGCAACTTATCAACGAGCGATGACCCTTATCTTTCATGATTATATGCATAAGATTTTAGAGGATTATGTTGATGATATTTTGGCCAAATCCTTTCTTCGCATGGATCATGTTAAAATCCTTCGTCAAATCTTTGAAAGAATTCATAAATATCACATGTGCTTGAATCCCCGAAAATGTGTTTTTGGTGTGGATAGTGGAAAACTATTAGGGTTCATAGTTTCGCATCGTGGGATTGAGGTGGACACTAAGAAAATAGATGCTATTGTTAACATGCCACCTCCTAGAAATGTGTCTCAACTTAAAAGCTTACAAGGAAAGATTCAAGATATTCATAGGTTTGTGTCTCAACTTGCGGATCGTACCTTTCCTTTTACTCAACTCCTTAAAAAGGATATCACTTTTCAATGGAATGAAGACTGTTAGCAAGCATTTGAAGATTTAAAAGTGTATTTGGCTAGTCCATCTATTCTTCAACCTGCCGAACCTTCTAAACCTTTCCTTCTATATACAGCTGCTTCTTCTCATGCTCTCGCAGCATTGTTGGCCCAACATGATAAAGATGGTAAGGAATGTCCGGTTTATTACATAAGTCGTACCTTACTCGATTATGAGACCCGATATTCTGCGATAGAAAGACAATGCTTGGCCTTGGTGTTTGCGACTCAGAAATTGAGACATTATCTTTTAAATTCAGAAGTCCACGTCATGGTAAAGTTTGATCCTTTGAAGCATCTTTTCTCTAAGACAGATTTATCAGGACGGCTAGCTAAGTGGGTTATGATGTTAACTGAATTTGACCTTAAATTTGTTTCACAAAGAGCAATTAAGGGATAAGCGTTGACCGATCACCTAGTTGAGGCTCCTTCACCTTTCTCCTTCCCTAACCCTAAGTCATTTCCTAATGACTTTAATCTTTCTATAGAGAAAGATGAAACTTGGGAGTTATACTTTGATGGCTCTAAGTGTCGTATGGGATCGGGGGCAGGTGTTGTCCTGATTTCTCCTACAAAGAAATCTATTCCCTTATCTTATCGTCTAAATTTCCTGTGTACCAATAACATTGTTGAGTATGAGGCTCTTATAGCAGGAATAAAAGCAGCCTTAGCTCTGAAGATAAAACACATACATATCTATGGAGATTCGCAATTGATTATAAGACAAGTAACAGGAATATATCAAGCAAAACAAGACAAATTATCACAATATAAAGACCTTGCTATCTCTTTATTACAAAATTTTGATTCTTATACCATGGAACCCGTTCCTCGAAAATATAATCGACATGCGGATGAAATGGCATGTGTGGCTTCTCTGGTATCTTTAGAGGACCCTGTGGTCGATCTTAATTTTGTTATTCACAACCTTATTTCTCCAGCTATTGTAGACGATTCTAGCTTGGTAACATGTTGTGATTTTATAGACTCAGATGAATGGTACTCGCATATCGTAAGATATTTGACCAATGGTACCTTTCTTGATTCTGCTAATAGGAACACTAGAGCTAGAATCCGCAAGTTGTCTGCTAGATATATCATTCTTTCTAATGTCCTTTACCGAAGGGGTTATGATGGTCTTCTCCTTCGGTGTCTTAACAAATCGGAAACCCCCGTTGCTCTTGAAGAGGCACATTCAGGTGCCTGTGGGGGGCATTTTGGAGGCAAATCCTTGGTTCATAGATTGCTCCGTATGGGATACTATTGGCAAACTATGCAGAAGGATTCCTTCTCATTTGTTAAGAAATGTCATCAATGTCAACAACATAATAATCTGATTCATGCTCCTGCCCAAGAACTTCGTTCTCAAGTAGCTTCTTGGCCTTTCTCCACATGGGGTTTGGATCTTATTGGTAAAATTTCTCCTCCTTCATCTCAAGGACACACCTTCATTATAACCACAACAGATTACTTTACGAAGTGGGTAGAAGCTATTCCCCTTCGCTCTACTACTGCTGAAGTGATTTGTCAATTTCTTCTAGAAAACATCATTTCTCGATTCGGGATACCTTCCACTATAATCTCAGATAATGGGACATCATTTAAGAACAAGGACGTGAAGAAATTCCTCGAAAAGTATCATATCAAGCATCGCTTTTCTACACCGTATTATCCTCAGTCAAATGGCCAAGCCGAATCATCCAATAAGATAATTGAACAAATTCTTCGCAAAACCGTGAATAAGCATGGTAAGGATTGGAGTAACCAGCTAATCTATGCTCTTTGGGCCTACCGAATGAGTGTACGAATTGCTACGGGAACTACTCCTTATAATCTTGTTTATGGTGCTGACGCTATTATGCCCTTAGAGTTAGAGATTCCATCACTTAGGGTTTCTCTCAAAGGTATAGTAGATGATGACTATTATAGAGAACAACGACTTCAACAGCTTGAGATGCTTGATGAACAGCGTATAAACGCTCTTGAGCATATTCAAGCATATCACAAAACTCTACAACGAAGCTATAATGATAAGGTTATTCAACGTTCCTTCTCAGTAGGTGACTTAGTCCTCTATGAGAATCAGCGCAATGTGAATGCCTTGCCTGTAGAAAAGGGAAAATTTAGTCCTAATTGGCTTGGACCATATATCGTTATTGAGGATTATGGATCAGGTGCTTACAAAATAGCGGATGTAGACGGTACGCCTCTTAAAGAACCTATCAATGCTATGCACTTGCGTAGATATTATGCTTAATTCTTCATTTCCTATTTATCTTCTGTTCAGTTCTTCAACATTGGATAATATGTTAGTATCTCCTACTTAGAGCAAAAGAGAATTAAATGTTATGGTGTTTAATCTATATTGCTTCGTTCCTGACAAGCATGTCTTCTTACTTTATAGTTTGTCTTGAATTCATTTATGTAAATTGTAAAAGATTTACATTTCCATTATGCTAGCATATTATACAATGTTTTTATGTGTTAAGTAGAATCGTATCATGTTGTGTTTAAGTTTCAAAATTAAATCACATTAGTTATATGATTCTTAGAATTAATGCATATTTCTTCCCTATCATCAATGTAGTACTTGATTAAATATTCTAATTAAGTCACGCATGTATCAATTTAATCATGGAGCATTGAGAAATCAATCACATGGAAATTAAATTCTGAACATACATGTACATTAACCAAATGTATTAGATTTAATCAAAGCAAAATATACATTGTTTTAAGTATTAAAGATAACACATTTGAGACAAAAGAGAAGCATGTATATATACATATATATATGTGTGGATTGTATACAAATATCGGTCACTGTATATCCAAAATGTGACCTCTCTTTTACATCATAAAATCATCTCCTATCCCTAGGACTAGTGGCTGGAGAGTGTCAACTGGATGCTCCCTCCTGATCTGGTCGTGAAGGTGGACCCATGGGTGTGTAGCGCGATACAGATCGTGAGTGACTCCGAGAGGAGCTCCTACGATCCCTATCCATAACGATCGCATGATAGGTGGTAGCCTCGGCCTGAGCTGCTACTAGATCTCGCTGCGCCTGCTAAAGGTCCTCTGATAGGACTCTCTCTCTCTCCCTCCTTATGTCTACCTGTACTCAGAATGGGGAAAACAAGTCCTCATGCCGACCCGCGTTCCCCTGAGGCCTATAGGCAATCTGTGAGGAACTAGGGATCTGTGCTATCGTGGAAATGTCTGTCACTGCCTGCTGAATCAAGGAACACCACTCCTACACATTAGCTGTGGCAGTAGAACAGATTCTTGTATTAGTACCATTCTATATCATCAAAACACTAATCAATCAATATAAACCTACTATACCTAGATCTCCCTCACGCCAGTAGGGATCATGATATGGTAGCATCTGTGCCTGGGAACCACTAGGCTCCCCTCGCTTGAATAATCTATGCACGATGGGTGTAGGCTGGACGGTACTAGGAACAGGTCTCCGTATCGCCTCATGTTCCCCCCGTTGGGGAATAAGAGGAGGATCCAGAGCTATGGTATCATCTCCTGAATGGTGGGGAGCTGCATCTGACTCCTCCTCATCATCTCTATCCTCCTCCTCATTGTTCTCCTCGTCATCCTCATCCTCGTCCTCATCTGCATCCTCACCTGCATCATCCTCGTCCTCCTCTCTATCTGTGTCCTCCTCCTCCTCCTCGGTACTGGGCTGATCGCCTATAGGTGGATCAGGATCTCCCTCCTCCTCATGACTCTCTCCCTCCTCTGGTTCCTCTGACCTGGATCCCTAGTCCTCGTCTCGGTCTCCATGTCTCCATGGGCCTGGATAGCCTGTCGGATGATCTGGTGGAAAGATAGGACCTGGATATGATCTCATAAACCATGAGACATACCTGCGCTGTGCTCCAGGCTCTGCAGAATAATCAGTGACTACATCCTGATCAGATCCCTCTATATCTGTGGTCTCGATGTCATCTATCATCGGTCTCGCTACTGCTCTAGGTCTGGGAAGGACCCGTGAGTGTCGAGTATAGATGGGCACATCGGCTGGAACACACTGCTCTAGCCCAAACTGCCTCCATACCCGGTCGAAGTAGAAAGGGACTATGATGTGTGAATATCATCCCCGCAGTAGGCGGTTCCTCTGTAGACATGCTAACTGTCTCTCCATCCCATCCCATCTATGCATCTGCAGGTAGGGTCTCCACACTATCACCTCGGCTGTCAGTCTATCAAAAATCACTCTCCAGTATAACAAATCTCCAAATCTCCACTCGCTGGTAAGTGGATAAGCAAACACCCTAGGTCGCTCGCTCGCTATACTCAGCGGAAAGCCGATGGGCCTGGTGCATGTGAAGTGCTCTAAAATCCACACCTGTAGAAGTGTGCATGTCATCAAACTGAAACCTTGTCCGAATACATACTCCTCAAGGTCGTGATAGAGATGTGCAAGCATACTCCGACCCCAAGCATACACTCTCCTGTGTCTCTCCATCGCTCTGATACACCATGTGAGACCCCCGTGCATGTGCATCCCTCGCCCATTAGGGCAGACAGCTAGTGCTATGATGGCGATCATAAGGCGTCTCAGAAGTGGTACCTTCCCTGTAGGATGTAAGAGCCAGCTGACCATGATGCGACCTCTCGTCTCGCTCAGCATGACTCTCCCTATGCAATACACCTGCTCTCTCTGATGATCCTCTACTGACTGATTGGTCATGTATGTAACAGTCGCTCCTCTGATAGGAAGATGAAGTATACGGTACACATCCTCGAGTGTGATTGTCAGCTCCCCTACCGGAAGATGAAAAGTGCATGTGTCAGGATCCCATCGCTCCATCAATGCCATCAGCATCGCAGGATGGAACCGAATGGCTGGCATGAGAATCACATACCATAATCCCATAATCGATAGTGTGTCTCTCTCTACTTGAGTCAGCCGTGGAATCTGATCTCGCAAACTGCGAAGAATATGTCTTGCTGTATGCTCTCTCATGTATGGGAGACCCTGCAACACAAAAACATAACCGTAATCAGTACTCAATTATCAAAATCGCTCATGCAAACTGTCGAACATTGTATGACAGCCCTGAAACCCCTCGCCAAGCCCTGATTGGGGACCATGATGCCCTGATGGGGACCATGGTGCCCTGTCAGGGACCATGGCGCCCTGAGGGGACCATGGTGCCTTGCAGGGACCATGGCGCCCTGAAGGGACCATGGCACCCCTGTCAGGGACCATGGCGCCCTGGGGGGACTAGGGCACCCCACAGGGACCATGGCACCCTGGGTGGGCCCCAGGTCAGCCTTCAAGGCCCGCATACGATCACGGAAAAGTCAAAATGTGAAAAAATCAAAAGTCAAACATTCAGTCAACTCACCTCGTCCAGTGGCTCGTTGTCGATCATGGCCTGGCGTAGGATCTCGATCCTTGTGGGATGCTCCAATCATCGTGAAGGCATGATGATGGCTACATGGGCTCCGCTGCAATGAACAGTATTCAGAAATCAACAAAGTGACAAATGTGAGTGTCACTTTCAAGGTATATACTTTCATTTTTTTATCTTTACTCTTGAAACTCTAAATTTTCCTCTATCATTCATTTTATCATAACTTGAGTTTGGGAGATGCGATTTTCGAGCCGTTTGTTGCGTTGGAATTGTATTTTCATTCCCCTACTCTCAGGATGTTCCAACAAGTGCTCTGATGAAGCCTATTTAGTGAACGTCCCTCATCAATACTCTCTTACACAATTTGTCGCAAGTAAACATGCTACCGTATTTCACCTCCCTAATAAGCAAGTCGAAACAGGGGGGGGCATATAGCTACTCACAGATTTCATCACCTTCCTTAGTAAGCATTAGGTGATTTTGTGATCTAACGTGTGTTTTGTAGGGTGCGGTTCCTAACTGTGTATTGCAGATACCGCTGGGGGCTTCGTCTAACAACTTATGGATATATCCTTTTTCAAATAATGTTTACTTTTTTGTACTTTAGCTTGCATATGAACGTAGTACTCATATGACCGCTAAAGTGGGGGCTAAATGTAGCGTCGTAAATTGTACGCACTTGCTAGGGTGGTACAATTTCACACCCAGTTTAGCACCCACCTTAGTTCATTTTACATTCTGCATTGCATTTCTCCTTAAGTACTTAATTAATCAAACTAATTAGGTCTAAGGTCCTATTTTATCATCCTTTGCATCATAAAGTTGGGCCCTTTCGTCAAAGCGTGCCCTTGGCATTTTATTCCTCCAATACATCACTCAATAAAAAACGCTAATTAAGTCCTATTTCGAACTTGGGGGCTTGGTTTCGGGGTCAAAACATCTTGAAATCACCTGTAACTTCGGGATTCTCTCTAAAATCATCATATCCGACGGCCCTGAAAATTTGGTGAAAAGTTGTCAGGACCGTGGCGCCCGGAGTGCACATGGTCCCGGACATTTTTCCCAAAATTTTAGGAGCACGATCCAATCATAAAATAAAGCTTAACCCCAAGAAATTGGCGGGATATTCAATCTCTAGGTTGGCCAAAAGACAAAATTACGATCTAGGGTTTCCTACATAAGAGCTCTCTTTCTTCATTTGAAGGGATCCGGATTTTTGTTTTCAGGAACTTCATATGCAGCGAAAGAGCAAATCTTTGAAGACTTCAACAACATTCAACACTCCTCTATCAAGCACGTATCAATTTCATTCATCCATTTAGGGCTTGGAAGACATTGAAGAACAATAGGAGATTACCGACTGAAGATTGGCTTGTATTCCTCCCTTGAGGGTTGGGTATGATTTCATGTTGTTTTCATGTCTTTGCATAAGCTTCAATACATCATTTATTCATGCTTTAGATCACATTGCATCTTGATTTAGAGCATTTACATTATCATTTACAAGCAATTAGGGTTTACTTTCTAGGTTGCTCTAGTTTGCTTTCTTGCATTTTTGGACCTTGCACACACACTAGGTCTGCACACACAATACATTTTACAAAACAACTTGGCTATTCGTGGAGGTGGAAATCACCGAAGCGGGGGTTTGACTAAGGTAAAACCCTATATAGCCACCCACACACCCTTTTTCAGATATAAGTGCAGGTTTCGGACTCGGACGACGCCGCAGGAGACAGATCCGGAAAGAACAGGCCGAGACAGTGTTTCAGAGTGCAAAACGACAGTTTCCGGTGCAGTTTTTAGGACAGAATCAGGACAGTGGCGCCCACGCCCCCGTCCTGAACATTTTCAGTCTAATTCTGACTCTGGGTACACATCTGCATTCTTATTTCATCCTTGTATTTACAGCTGTTCATTGTTTAATCTCGATTCTGCAATGTTGTTATTAGTTCATACATGCATTTTGGGATTAGGGTTTGAACTTGCATCATTTTAGCTTTCCATTTCAACAAGGGAATAGGAATCCTAATAGATATCCCATGGCTCTCTCTTTCACAAAAAGAAGTAGCCAATTGTGCGATATCTCTAGGCTCTTTCGTATTCCGTAATGTGTGTCAAAAGGTAGGATTAGGGCATGTTGACCTAGTCTCGCTTTTTCCCCTACACAAATCCTAATCCCGAGGTCCTATATACTGTGAATGTTGATACTCAAAAAATAAACATAGTAGTAGATAAAGACACAACAGTTAAGATAGATATGGGTAGTGAGCCTCTGGTAGCTAAAGAAACTGATAAACTGGCAGAAGATAAAGAACAAAAGGTAGAGACTAAGTCACAAACTAGGGCAATGCAACATATAGAGAAACAAACAGAGCTAAAGGCTCCGGAACAACAACAACAATAGGAACAAGTACATAAGGAAACAGTGCCACCGGCAACTAGTGAAGTAGGAAAACCAGTGCTTAAAGAAATGCAGACACAAACAGACCTAACAGAGGTCAATACAAGCTTGGTTACTTCCACCGATACTCAGATTGTTGGATCATCATCAGGATACAAATCGACAAATGTGACTGAGGTATTACTAGATTCTATCAAGAAAATAACCGACTGCAGCTCACAAGCTTACAAGGAAATTGATGATACCATACCAATTTTGAAGGTAATTGCTCCCAATTGTAACATAGATAACAAATATTCTTTAGGACAATTGGATACATTGCGTAAATATATCTCTGAAAACATTGAGAAAATAAAGGAAGAGTTAGTAAAGGATAAGGTAGAAATTGAAAAGCAGAAATTCTATGATGATCAAATAAAGAAGTGTAACAGAGATTTTGACACACTTCTACTGGAACTCTACAACTTTTTGAAGGAGTTAAAAACTATATATAAAGAAACCTGTAAGACAACCATTTTGACTGTAGATATAGACAAGAAAATAAGCAAGATACAGGATGAGATAAATAAACTTGCAGATAATTTTGTCAACTCACCAGATACAGTATTAGTTTTTGAGCAACAAATATTAAATTTTGAAAAACAACTACTCAAATTGGATAGAGAGAAAGAGAAAATAGTGGAAAAGGCAAAAAGCATAAGGCTAAGACTAAGTCCAAGATTGGACTATCTAGCTTCACTATAGAAGGAAGTATCTGAGATACTTATACAAGGAAATATGACACCGGTAGAACACTTGCAGCTACTCATCGGTACAGTCCAGAGGACAGAGGTAGCTATCAAAGATGGTAAAGAGTTTATGAAGAGCATAAATCTAATGTTGGCAGAGCTATTTCAAATTGTAACTTCCCAGTTACAAGGTTGAAGCTACAAACTCTACTGACATCCTGACAACCTTTGTCATTGATGTCAAAGGGGGTGTAGTGGAATGAGAAAATTCAAAATAGTCAAAACACTATAGGAATCATATGCTCAGGGGGGGCACACATTTTTGATAATATTTTTGGACACACATTTTTTGGAGAACACTTTTTTGAAATTTCTCATGAGTGTTGCCATCAATGCCAAAGGGGGAGATTGTCGGCATATGGACACTCCAATGAGACTTTGAAGGTGATTGAAGGTTTTGTCATTGATGGCAACCTTACAATCCTATGGCACCGGCAAGGCATGTAACCGGCATTAGCAGAATGTACACACTTTGCACCGGCACCCAGGACACCGGCACCGACACAGAGAAAGCAAGTATACCGGCATAGAGGCCGACATGATTTTTTTCTAATATATTTTGTTTATTATTTAATAAACTTTGTAAGCCGACTCAATATCATTGTAAAATGACTTGTATATATAAGAAGTCATTGTAGGACATTTTGTAAGATGTAGAAAAAGATAACAAGGCAGACCTATTATGCGAAAATAGGTTAAGGGGTATATGTAAAGAACAGAGCAGAAACTGGTACTAAATCTGGCATTGAAGATGCTATTGTAAAGCACTACAAGATATTGGATTTGTATAATCCACATTGTAAGTTAGTGAGACTTCCCATTGAGCAGTGAGCTCTAAGCAATTGGCCTTCCTGCATGTGCAGGCCCCCTATTGTAAGTAATATTCTCTTATTGGCCAATAAGATAATATTGTGGGTCACAAATCCCATCGAGGTTTTTCCCACATCGGGTTTCCTCACTAAATCATTGTGTTATGGTGTGCTTTTCATGTGGATGTTCTTAATTTAGTTTATTGCATTATTTCTTGCATATCGGTACACTGTCATAATATGTTCTGCATGTTTTAATATAAGAAAATTCATTAACCGGTTAGATATTGATTCACCCCCCCCCTCTCTTAGTATCTGTGAGAATCCTAACAAGGAATGCCTCAATGTTCACAAACAATTCTTCCACCAGCCAGTCCATAACCAGCTCTGATACCACTTGATGCAGCCATAACCGATAAAACCCTCAAAGAGAATCAACTAACTTATGCAAAAAGAGAAACACAACGACAACAAGAAAAAATAACAAGATTACATAAATAGACCATATTATTTCTTTAAAATTTTTGACAACCATCCAATTATCATCATATAATCATCAAAGAACATCCAACAATTAACTGATTACATGCAGGCTATCAGCCAGATTTAATCCAACCTGGACTCTAAGAATCAACTAGATCACAAAATGTGAATCTCAATCCTTATTATCAATTCTACTTCCTCTGCCCCTACAAATGATTACATAACATAATATTTATACCCACCGAAACATATCCGGGTTGGCCTCATAAGATTACATTTACCAATGTAGGAAAATGAAATGTGTAACTAGGTCATCCCTAAGAATTAAATAAATCTTTCCAAAAAATAACAACCATGAAGTGCAGTTCAACAGGAAGGTCAGCCACATGCCAAAGAACATCGGACAAGACCTGAAATAGATCCACATGCCAAGAATCACACCATTAATGAAGGAAAACCAACTGGTAAGCACAAGAATTATCCCGAAACCCAAAAACAGTCAACCGAAAAAGAACCCAAATGAACTGAAAATCTGGAATTAAGCACACAAACCAGCCAGGAAACCGAAATAAGATCTGCCATGAAAAGCAAGCAACTATTGGAACCAATCAGTAAAAACACAGAAAACTGCACAAAGAACTAGACACCAACAAAACTGAAAGCAAATATTTTTGGTTGATGGAAGATTTCTTATCGACCAAGGATGCTCCTGCATTAGTTAGTATGTTGGAACCTTATAGGCCTATTCAATTTGTTTAGCAAATTAAACATATGATTAAATTTTTATTGTTTTGAATGCCTATACAAAATTCCTATGAATAATCAAACAAGTAAATTCAAGACACATTGATATGCATATGATTTTACAAAAGAGAACCTAGTTGAGCTACAAACATGTGTGTATATGTGCACTTTAATTTTGTGTAGTATGCTTCACAAAGTTATGTATAGTGAAAAGTGAAAAGTGAAAAGACCTATTAATGTGTTGTATCTCAAGTGAGTGGCATTTCTCATCCAAGTTGGGTAAGGGCAAGGTAGATGCCATGGATGATCCACCTAAGGGTGCCCTTCGTGAAAGTTATTTATATGTAAACAAGTTATGAATGCGTTATTGAATCATGATGTAATGGTGAAGTACTTGTGTTTGATAGTGTATGTTAACAATCATGTCTTGTATAATGCTATCTTGGTAGTATCTTTGTAGCAAAGTTCTCTTTCACTATATGAGATGTGAACCATGTAACTAGAGGTTGAGTGATGGAGGATCCCCATTAGAGTCTTATAATTGTTGTGTCCCTCCCTGATTCATCTTTTGATTTGTGCATCGATAGAGTTTTTTAGACTATTTAATGATGTTTGATTAATACTTATGACTCTATTTATATATCTTAGATGCTTATTGATGATGATAGACATTTTACATAGGCATATGACATATGGTGATTTTTATGTGGGTGATGACATATCTGGGATTATTATGATGGTGGACTTACATTTGATGGTTTATATGCACTCATTATTCATGGATAGATTATATTACATATGATGATTGTGATGGCATCTTGATAGTACTAACCCTATTTCATGACTATATTGGATGAGTTGATACTATGATGGTCATGAATGTCTTACTACTATGGTTGTGATAGAGACAATGTCATACCACTCATTATGAGCATGATATGATGTTGCAATTCTCTCTCACTTATCTAATTATTTATGATATATGCTATTGTATATGTTGTCTTGTGGATATTGGTGGATGCAGGATTGTAGATACTAGACATTGAATCCACCTAGTCTCACAGGTCTAAGCATGCCCTATCCCGATGACAAGTTGATCATAGGTGACATGAGCTCCTTCTACACACTTTAGGTTTAAGTTGATATCCTTGTCAGTCTAGTGTCTTGTTGTGAATTATCTTGATTAGATTCTTGTGGTGTGTTGTTTGACCTTATGTCGGGTGGCCTTGTGGTGCTCTGGTTATTTAATTAATTAATAAATAATTGATTTATATAGCTTATTAATATTCAAATTAATTTAATGTATAGTGTGATATTTAATTATTATTGGGTAAGCTATTATTGAGGATTAATATTTATTAATGTTTATTAAGCTTTGATTTATTAGATTATTATTATTTATTATTGTATTGAATTACTATTATGATCTTAAGTTACATTGTGTTGTGGATTTATATTTAATTGGGTATCTATTTATATTGCCCATGGTTTATTTTATAATTGGTTATTCTCATTATTTATTTCCTTTCTACCTACTCGGGTTATTTAATTATTGTATGTGATGAAATAATGATGAACAACAGATACCCCAACTAGTACTAAGAGGGGGGGGGAGGGGGTGGGGGTGAATCAGTACAGATAAAAAATCTCAACAACTTATCTAGCTAAAACAATACCAACTAGTTATTACCATTACTGATACTTAACCATGGCAATACCGATTAAACACAGTAAGAAACTAGACACCATAAATTGATAAGTCTGAATACTTCAAATATGATCAATATGCAACATCAACTTTACCCATAAACATATGCATGTGGTATGCTAGTAATACCATAACCTATTAACTGTGCATGCATAATCTTTCAACCAAATAATTCATAAACTTCACATGAAAAATGCATAACACATAACACACAGATTTTTCACATGGAAACCCAAATGGGAAAAACCATGTTGGGGATGAATACCCACAAGCTTGTTTTGAACTCTTTTGAAGCTCACCCTATTAGGAGCCTAGTCCGATTAAAGACTTTACAATAAGGTTCTGTTAGGAACTGATCCTGTTAGAGATCACCCGGTTAAGGGATGGTTATATACCCTATTAAAGGTTGAAACCCTGTTAAAGGTTATCTCACTAGAGGATTTAAAGAACTCAATGATCTTGAGTCACCTGGTTATAGGTTTTACAATAAGCCTATTAAAGCTACCCGGTAAAGGGATTTTCCAAGTGTTGAAATGGTTAGAAGACAACAGGTAAAGCTTCTGATTTGATAACAACACTAAATGCCAAGATAGGTCCTTTTTCGTATCCTGTACTCTACAATCACACTCTACAGTTTCCCTCTTACTAGTTTGGCAAGTATCAAGTATCTCTTCACTCGGATACACACACACAACATTTTCCAACAACTATTTAATAAAAAACATCGTCGACCTTATAGACAACAGATAGGTCGGTAACATAAACCCTAAACCCTAAACATCTTAGGTTTACAACACAGGAAGTCCAATCCTAACCATCCAAACTTATTGCATAGAGCATTACAATTTCAAATAGATCACAAGACAATCTGCATCATTCATTCTTCACTGCTCATGGGAATCAGTAACCCATCACACTCTCTTCGCATACCACTAAGAAGAATGATCATTCCTGAGGTAGACTTCAAATGTGATCGATCTTCTCATGCCTCAATCCTTCACGCGCACAAGGCTGACGTGGCACCTCAATCACATGTCTTAGCTAACTCATCACATAGTATCATTGGTTGCATCACACAAGCTATATCACCAAACCGATAAGCATAGAGTTGAGACTACCAACCGATAATCACACTTAGTGAAACCCTGA
The DNA here is from genome assembly GCF_030272615.1 of Cryptomeria japonica. Classification (NCBI taxonomy): domain Eukaryota; kingdom Viridiplantae; phylum Streptophyta; class Pinopsida; order Cupressales; family Cupressaceae; genus Cryptomeria; species Cryptomeria japonica. Next base: position 112,889,769 of record NC_081407.1, read on the forward strand.
CACCGGTTCACTACATCTCCTCATACCTCTTCATACCAGTTCATATGAAATTTATTAACATCAATGACAACATACATTATCATCATATCAACATACCAGTTCATCATATGCCAATGATATCCAACAATCTCCCCCTTTGGCATTGATGGCAATACTTAGTGTAGCATTGCAACTGAAAACATCATAGACTAATGTATCTGCATCATCATATACCTTCTCCTCATACATTAGATATCTTCTCCCCCTTTGACAACAATGCCAAAGTGGAGCCATAAGCTTCCAAAATGTACTATGTTGCTCCCCCTAAGGAGTAGCATCCTTCAACACATCAATCCTAAAAGATTTGTCATTGTAGTACTTGACTGATGCAGAGCACACAACTTTAATTGACTTCATGAAGGGGAAAAACCCCTAATTCACCTCTCAAATAGGTAAATGTAGTCTTTGGTAAGGGCTTAGTGAATATCTACTAGCCGCTCCTTACTGGAAACGTGTTGTAGTACAACCTCCTTATTATGAACTTTCTCTCTCAAGAAATGATATTTAAGCTCAATGTGCTTAGTTCTAGCATGCAATACTGGATTCTTGGAAACATTTATTGCACGTGTGTTGTCACAAAATATATTCACCGGCTCAGATACATGTACCTTGAAACCTTCCAATACATGCTTCATCCAAATTGCTTGAGTGCAGTTCATAAATGCTGCTACATATTTTGCTTCAGCTATAGATTGGGAAATACAACTCTGCTTCTTACTCGTCCATGATACTAATCTTCCACCAAGAAAGAACGCTCCACTGGTTGTGCTCTTTCGGTCATCCAAATTGCCTCCCTAATCGACATTAGTATATATCTTGATATTATAGTCACCATTATATGAATACTACAATCCATAATCAACTATTCCTTTCAGATATCTAAGAATCCTTTTGACAACTACCAAGTGGGATTATCTTGAATATTTCTGAAAATGAGCAGCTATGCCCACTGCATGAGCAATATCTGGTCTGCTATGCACCACATAGTGTAGCTTACCAATCATTAACCAGTACTCCTTCTCATTCACTAGTGCTGAATCATCTTGCTTAGTTTACAGCCAGTTACCTTCGGTGTACCAACCGGTTTTCTTTCCTCCATGCCAAAAGTCTTCAATACCTCTTTGACATACTTGGACTAGGTAATAAAGATACCCTCTTTCATTTGTTGAATCTGTAAACCAATGAAGATATTTATTTCTTCTATCAGAGACATCTCAAACTCTTTCTTCATTTCATCTTCAAACGCATGACTCATTTTATCATCTCCTCCAAAGATTATGTCATCCACAAACACTTCACAAATCAGAATCTGATCACCTTCTGATTTCAAGTAGATGTTGCTATCTTCACTTGTCCTCTGAAATCCAATCTTCACAAGATGAGAGTGTAGTCTTTCATACCATGCCCTATGTGCCCGTTTCAGCCCATATAGGGCTTTGTGTAATCTACACACCATGTCGCTATCTTCTAATAAGGCAAACCCATCTGGTTGCTCTATATATACTTCTTCTTCAAGGATTCCATTTAGAAAAGTAGACTTTGCATCCATCTGATAAACCTCCAATCCCTTAAATGCTGCAAATGTAGGTAGCATTCGAACACCTTCTAGTCTAGCCACAAGAGAAAAAGATTCTCCATAGTCTTCTCCTTCCTCCTGAGCATATCCTTTGCATACAAACCTAGTCTTTTTCCTTACAACTGTGCCTTCTTCATTCAACTTATTCCTGAAGACCCATTTGGTACCTATGAAATTTTTATGTTCTGGTCTGGGAACCAAAGACCATGTTGCACTCTTTTCTTTCTCGTCTAGCTCCTCTTCCATTTCTTTAATCCAGTCTTCATCTATAAGAGCTTCTCTTGAAGTCTTGGGTTCTAATTCAAAAATCATGCAAGAGTTCTCCTTCACTTTTCTTCTAGTGAGTATACCTGCAACTTTATCTCCTATGATTTGCTTTGGATCATGATGTAGCTTCACATATCTAGGAATGATTCTAGCCTGATCAGCTAGCTTTTCTTCTTCACTAACTTCTTCTTATTCTGTAGCTTCTACTGGTACAAGAACACTGAGATCTTTACAAGTTTCTTTCTTAATTGGTTCCTAGAAGGCTATACCTAGTTCATCTTCCACTTCTTCACTGCATGTCTCCTCAGGTTCCACAGGGGATTCATCAACCCTGACATTGATACTTTCAACAATCTTCTATGTTCTATTGTTGTAGAACTTGGGAGCCTTGCTCTTAGTGGAATATCCCAAAAATATTCCTTCATCACATTTTGCTAATAGTTCTGATACTTAATATAATTACAGATCCAATAGCCAAGAAGATGAGAGGGAGGGGTGAATCATACAAACTTAATCATCCATAAAAACATCAGATTCAACCTCGATAACATATACATCAATCATATAACAAAAAACTATCAAACATGCAAACTCAAAAGCATATGAACAATATAAACCTCATAACACCAGATTTAATGTGGAAACCCAAATAGGGAAAAACCACTGGGGGATTTCAGACCCACTAAGAAATATACTCTTCTAGAGTATGCTCGGTTAAAAGCAAATCCTGTTAAAGATTACAAACACATTGCTAGATGTGACCTAGTTAAGGGATTTCCCTTAGATCTGTTAGGATCTTCACTTTGTTAGAAGTGACCTTGTCAAAAGATTTCAAACACTCAATCAGAATCTCACCTTGTTAGAGGATTTACATATAAGACTATTAAGTTCACCCGGTTAAGAGTTTTCCTGTCACTTTCACAAAATAACAGTAATACAATCTATCTGCAACTTCACATCTAAAATGCTAAAGCAGATTCCTATTTGTTCAATACAATCTAGACATAGAACTTATCTTGTCTATCTGTTGGGCATCAATACTCTGTTATTCTAACAGGTCTTCAAGCTTCTGTGCTCGGTAATCACTATGTAGCATCCCTGTGCATACACTTTCCTGCATACATTGTTTATCAACAGTTTCCTATTTATAAACAATCTTCTAACCGCTTAATCTCCTTGATAACATTTCCCATGATCCATCATAGCCATCAGATCTTCAATCTTGTCCAGGTTCATTGTATCTTTCAATTTGAAAATGTTTTACCTGGCCTTGGAACTTTTACATTCACCTTGGAACTTGTGTTAGGGTAATGCGGTTCAATCTGAGCTGTAGATCTTCTTGCCGACTTTCCATTGCCTTAGATTTGTTTAACAAACTTCTTCCATGGCTTGCCAATCATTGATCCACTCCAGCTCATCAGCTTCTTTCATTAAATATCACATGTAAACATTTAATGCATTCTGTTAGAGCTCAGTTACAACTCAGTGAATACTAAACTTCACTCGGTAGACATTCTGTCTTCATTAACCAACTGTGATAACCTTAGGGTTTACTGACTAGGTTCCTTAGGGTTTACCAACTAGGTTCTTTTCTTCATAACATAGTATAGTATTAACCTTTACTTTTTACAACTTATGTATGATGCTAAAACAATCTAAAACATCAAGATCTCATCATTGTCTGACTCGGTAGAGTTTCCCATTGCATAACTTATCCCCTTATTCATCATATTCTTTCCTGTGTCTTTACCGACTCCTTTATAACCTTCATATCATATTTCTCAAGATATGACAACATCATACTGAATTAGAAAATCAATTTCTTGACATCAATGACAAAATAATAATATCAAGATAGTAAAACATCTTTAATCAGTTATGTCCATAATCATCAACAACCTTCTCAATATCCTTATAATGTAATATTGCCAACAATCTCCCCCTTTGGCATTGATGGCAAAACCAATTGATTTGATCTTTAAAAAAATTTGGATTGCTGTGATTCTGAAAAGCTAAAATGCTCTCCCCCATTCATTAGGCTTCTCTTCTGCTTTTTTTTTCCAGTCTTCTCAGGTCTTCTCCCCTTTTGTAGGTCTTCTCCTCCTTAGGTCTTCTCCCCCTTTGACAACAATGCCAATAAGAAAAAGAACTAAAACATAATTTCTTTCTCTAAGAAGTTATTGCCTGTTGTTGTGTATCAACTGAGTCTCAATCAAAACATTTGTCCTCAATTCATGTTCCCTGTATCATTCTCTGTATTATCCCAGTATTAATTCTAGTACACTTTCAGAAAAACATTCTAAAGTGTATCAATCCAGCATCAGCTCCCCAAAAGATATTCAATAGAGTCATCGAAGTGATGCTTTCACCGAACTCAGTCAATAAGTAAAAGATAGGGGTAGGACCCCTAACTTACTTCTGAGATATTCAAAAGTGTCCTTTAGTAGTGGCTTGGTGAAGATATCAGCTATCTGCTCCTTTGTGTTAACATATTCCAACACCACTTTCTTCTCTTGAGCTTCTTCTCTAAGATAATGATATTTGATAGAGATGTGCTTTGTCTTAGAATGCATAATAGGGTTCTTTGAAATATTAATGGCACTAGTATTGTCATATAATATAGTTACTAGCTCAGTAACTTTCTCACTTATACCTTCCAATAGTTGTTTGATCCATGCAATGTTGGTACAATTCAGTGTTGCTGCCACATATTCAGCTTCGGCTGTTGACTGAGAAACACATCCTTGTTTCTTGCTAAGCCAACTCACTAGTCTTTCTCCTAAGAAGAAAGCTCCTCCACTTGTGCTTTTTCTGCCATCAATGTTACCTACCCAATCAGCATCAGTATAAACTTTTAAATCAAAATCATTTCCTTTCTGATATACTAAGCCATAATTCAGAGTGCCTTTGAAGTATCTAAAAATTCTTTTGATTGTAGTCATGTGGATTTCCTTAGGATCTGCAGAGAATCTTGCCACAATACCTACTGTATGTGCTATATCTGGCCTATTGTGAACAACATATTGCAACTTTCCAATCATAGATTGGTAAAGTGTCTCATCAACAAATGTAGATTCATCATTCTTTAATAGTTTACAGTTGGTAGTCATAGGAGTACTTACTAGTTTTGAATCCTCCATTCCAAATTTCTTCAAGATTTCCTTTATGTACTTGGATTGAGTAATGAAAATCTCATTTTTCATTTGCAGTACCAGTAAACCTATAAAATACTTTATCTCACTGATTAATGACATCTCAAATTCTTTGCTCATTTCATTTTCAAGTTCTTGCATAAAGAGTCATTTCCACAAAATATAATATCATCAACAAATATGGCTGAGATTAGTATTCCATTTTCATCATTCTTCATGTACATGTTGTTGTTCTCACTTGTCCTTATAAAACCAATCTTAATAAAATAAGAGTGCAATCTCTCATACCATGCTCTCGGTGCTTGTTTTAGACCATATAAAGCTTTGTTCAATTTACATACCGATCTTTATCATTGTCTTCAACAAATCCTTCAGGTTGTTCAATGAAAACTTCTTCTTCTAATATTCCATTCAGAAATGCAGATTTGACATCCATTTGATATACCTTGAAGTTTTTGAAAGCAGCATATGCCAACAATGATCTAACTCCTTCAAGTCTAGCAATAGATCCAAAAGTCTCACCATAATCAATTCCTTCTTCTTGGGCATAACGTTTGCAAACTAATCTTACTTTGTTCTGAATTACCTCACCTTTTTCATTTAGCTTGTTTCTGAAGATCCACTTTGTACCAATTATATTTTTGTCCTTCGGTCTTGGGACCAGTGTCCATGTGTCATTCTTCTTGATTTGATAAATCTCTTCAGTCATAGCATTTATCCAATCTTCATTGTTAAATGCCTCTTTCACTATTCTTGGTTGAAATTCAGATATCAAACATGTGTTCTATCTCATTTTGTTCCTTGTCATCACTGGATCATCCTTATCTCCTATCATCTGACTTGGTGCATGGTGTCTTCTGACACACTTGGCTAATACAGGCTCGGTAGGTTCTGTATGATCTTCTTCATCACTCGGTAACTGGATATTTTCTACATTTTCTTCAATAGTTATCTCCGTAGGACTTCTCAGTTGCACATAGATAAATTCATCATAGTCTTCCGGTTCTTTGGAATTCCCTTCATCAGTTCTTTCTACAAATTCATCAATTTTCACATTTTCACTTTCTACTATTTTGTTAGATGATTTGATCAGACATTTAAATGCTTTGCTTCTAGAAGAATATCCTAGAAATGTTCCTTCTTCACTTTTCTGATCAAACTTGCCATTTCTATCATCTTTATGAACATAGCATTTACTTCCAAAGATCTTAAAATAACTTACATTAGGTTTCTTGCCATACCAGATTTCATAAGGTGTCTTCAAAGTACCTTTCTTCAATTGAACTTGGTTCAAAGTGTAAATGGCTGTGCTTATTGCTTCTCTCCAAAATGTTTGTGGAACCTTCTTCTCAATAATCACTGTTCTAGCACAATCCACAATAGATCTGTTTCTTCTTTCAGCTATTCCATTCTGCTGTGGAGTCCTCGGTGCAGAGACTTGTCTTTTAATACCATGATCATTGAAAAATAGGTTGAACTCATCAAATGTGAACTCTCCTCCTCTATCTGATCTAAGACATTTTAGTTGTCTTCTTGTTTCATTTTCAACTCTAGCCTTGTACCACTTAAACATTTGAAAATCTTATGATTTTTCTTTAAAAAACAATACTGACATCATCCTTGAATAGTCATCCACAAATAATATGAAATACTTATCACCATAATAACTTTGAACTTTCATAGGACCACAAAGATCAATGTGCAAAAGATCTAAAATTCCCTTAGAAGTGTAGGACTTACTTGTAAAGCTTGATCTTTTCATTTTACCCATCTGGCATCCTTGGCACATAGCATTCTCAGGTTTTTCAAGACTCGGTAGACCTCTTACTCTATGCTTCTTACTTATCTTGATCAGATTATCAAAATTAACATGACAAAACCTTTTATGCCATAACTAGGTATTATAAATCTTTGCATGCAAACACTTATTGTGAGTTGACTCAAGGTGAAATGTATTACCTTTTGTTTGTGTCCCGGTAGCAGCTAACTTTCCATTCTTGTCATGAACTTTGACAATTCCTTTCTGAAATTCTATTCGGTAACCTATGTTGTTTAGCTATCCTACACTCAACAAATTATATTTCAAACCTTCAACCCAATAAACATCATTGCATCTTGCTTTATCAAGAAGTGTTATGGATCCTTTACCTCTTATCAGACATGGTGCATCATTACCAAATCTAACATAGCCTCTATCATAATTTTCTAACATAACAAACTTGTGTTTATCTCTTGTCATATGATGTGAGCATCCACTATCTATAATCCAAGAATCATTAGTGTTTATGTGAGATATTAGGGCTTTTTCTTCATACCTTTCTTCATCTGATCCATCCTTGATAGCCACATAAACAACTTCCTCTGTATCAGTCTCATCTGATTTATCATCTTCAGATTCTTCATCAGCTATTAAACATGTCTTTCTATCTCTTCTTCTGAAGTCTCGGTGTCCTCTGTAATGGTTATCTTTTTGTCTGTCATCTCAGTAATCTCTCTTTTCAGTGAAATCTTTGTCAGGACAGTTAGAAGTCATATGTCCAATCTTATCACAATTGAAACATTTCAAAGGTAGTTTTCCTTACTTACCTTTGCCTCTTGGTAACCTTTTGGCCAATAGTGCTTCAAACTCTTCTTTCTTTCTAATTTCTTCATACAGTTTGTGTACCTCCTCCATGTTCTTCTGAAACCTTTCACTTGCTCCACTGTGATCTCCTTCAGATTACTTATACTTTCTTTCATTGTAATCATTAGATTCATTCAGATGAAAAGAACTAAATGCAGATTCAACTTTATTTACCGATGACCCAGTGTTATCAAAATTACTTAACTCAAATGCATGTAGCTTACCAATAGTAGCATCCAAGGAAACTGGCATATTAGGTACAGACCTCAATTCATTGATTGGAGAGACTCGGATTGCATAGGCAGGTAGAAGGGTTCTTAACAACTTACTTGTCACATCCTTTTCTTCAATAGTTCCTCCTGCTCCTTTGATTTGATTTACAATCTCCTTTAGTCTTGTACTGTACTGGGTTATGTTCTCACCTTCATTCATCCTCATAGATTAAAGTTGTCCTCTTAAACTATCAACTTTTGCTCTTTGAACATGTTCATCTCCTCCATATACATATATGAGCTTAGTCCACATTGCCTTTGCATCATTGCAGCCTTCTAGATCATTAAACTCAAAATCGGTCAATGCAGATGTTATTTCAATCATTGCTTGAATATGTTCTTGCTTCGCCTTTATCTCTTCCATAGTCAATGGATAGGTGTTCGGTGCAACCAAATCATTCTCCAGATAGTATATAGCATATTCTCCAACTCCTGATAGATGTAGCCTCATCCTTTTCTACCATGTAGAGAAACTTGACTTATTTGGCTTAGGTGCATCCCTCTTATACATCTTTGGATCTTTAACTCAAGTGCCTTTAAACTTTCCTTTCAGAGTCCAAAGCTTTGATACCAATTGATAGTTCTAATACTTAATACAAGTACAGATCCAATAGCCAACAAGATGAGAGGGGGGGGTGAATCATACAAACTTAATCATCCATAAAAACATCAGATTCAACCTCAATAACATATACATTAGTCATATAACCAAAAACTGTCAAACATGCAAATTCAAAAGCATATGAACAATATAAACCTCATAACACCAGATTTAACGTGGAAACCCAAATAGGGAAAAACCACTATGGGATTTTGGACCCAATATGAAATATACTCTTCTAGAGTATGCTCAGTTACAAGCAAATCCTGTTAAAGATTACAAACACATTGCTAGATGTGACCCAGTTAAGGGATTTCCCTCAGATCTGTTAGGATATTCACTTTGTTAGAAGTGACCTTGTCAAAGGATTTCAAACACTCAATCAAAATGTCACCTTGTTAGAGGATTAACATATAAGACTATTAAGTCCACTCGGTTAAGAGATTTCCTATCACTTTCACAAAATAACAGTAATACAATCTATCTGCAACTTCACATCTAAAATGCTAAAGCAGATTCCTATTTGTTCAATACAATCTAGACATAGAACTAATCTTGTCTATCTACTAGGCATCAATACTCTATTATTCTAATAGGTCTTCAAGCTTTTGTGCTCGATAATCACTATGTAGCATCTCTGTGCTTACACTTGCCTGCATACATTGTTTATCAATAGTTTCCTATTTATAAACAATCTTCTAACCGCTTAATCTCCTTGATCACATTTCCCATGATCAATCATAGCCATTAGATCTTCAATCTTGTCTAGGTTCATTGTATCTTTCGATCTGAAAATGTTTTACCCCACCTTGGAACTTGCACATTCACCTTGGAACTTGTGTTAGGGTAATGCGATTCAATCTGAGCTGTAGATCTTCTTGCCGAATTCCCATTGCCTTAGATTCGTTTAACAAACTTCTTCCATGGCTTGCCAATCATTGATCCGCTCCAACTCATCAGCTTCTTTCATTAAATATCACATGTAAACATTTAATGCATTCTGTTATAGCTCGGTTACAACTCGGTGAATACTAAACTTCACTCGGTAGACATTCTGTCTTCATTAACCAACTGTGATAATCTTAGGGTTTATCGACTAGGTTCCTTAGGGTTTATCGACTAGGTTCTTTGCTTAATAACATAGTATAGTATTAACCTTTACTTTTTACAACATATGTATGATGTTAAAACAATCTAAAACATCAATATCTCATCATTTTTTTGACTCGATAGAGTTGCCCATTGAATAACTTATCCCCTTATTCATCATATTATTTCCTATGTCTTTACCGACTCCTTTATAATCTTCATATCATATTTCTCAAGATATGGCAACATCATACTGAATTAGAAAATCAATTTCTTGACATCAATGACAAAATAATAATATCAAGATAGTAAAACATCTTTAATCAATTATGTCCATAATCATCAACAACCTTCTCAATATCCTTATAATGTAATATTTCCAACATTTGCATCAAATTTTCTCAAATGCTCACCTCTCTTGATATAGCACTTACTACCAAACACTTTAAAGTAACTCACTATGGGAGCTTTCCCGATCCAATACTCATAAGGGGTTTTATCTTTACCTTTTTTTATGAGTACCTGATTCATAGTATAGACTGCAGTGCTCACTGCTTCTCTCCAAAAAGTGTGAGCAACCTTTCCTTGGATAAACATTGTTCTAGCCGCTTCAACTACAGTCCTGTTATTTCTTTCTGCTATGTCATTTTGTTGTGGTGTCCTTGGGGTAGACAACTGCCTCTTGATACCGTTATCTTCACAATACTTATTGAATTCATCAGAAGTGAATTCTCCTCCTTGATCAGTTCTCAGGCATTTTATCTTTTTACCACTTTCTTTCTCTACTAATGCTCTGAAATCTTTGAACTTTCCAAATGCTTCAGACTTGTCTTTCAAGAATGTGACCCACATCATTCTTCAGTAGTCATTAGTAAGAATCATGAAATACCCATCTCCCTGAATACTTCTAGTTTTCATAGGACCACACAAATTAGTATGCACAAGATCGAGTAAATTTTTTGCTGAGAAAGACTTACCTTTAAAAGTTGAGGAAGACATCTTCCCAAGTCGACATTCTTTGCACAAGAGAATTCTCAAGTTTGTTCAGTAAAGGTAATCCTCTTACCACCTTGATCTTACTAGCTTTAACAATATTGTCAAAGTTCATATGACAAAGTCTCCTATGCCATATCCAATTGTCATCAAACTTAGCCATTAGACACCGACTTATCTTGGCATTCAACTGAAATAGGTTACCTCTAGTCTTCTTACTAGTGGCAATAAGTTCACCACTTTTTCCAATTATACTGCAGACTCCACCTTTGAATTCCAAAATTAATTCTTTGTCATTCAGTTGAGCAACACTCAACAGGTTATGTTTAAGACCTTCTACCCAGTAGACATCATCTACATTGCTCTTTCCATTCAGTGAGATGGATCCTTTACCTTTCACCAAGCATGGTGCATCGTTGCCAAATCTAACAACACCTCCATCATATTCCTCCAAAGATAGAAAATTTCTTCGATCGCCAATCATATGATGAGAACAACCACTATCAATTATCCACTCATTGGAGTTGTCAATGCAAGAGACAAGATCTTTCTTGTCAGACACTTCTTCTTTTACTCCTACAAACACTATGTCTTCATTTTCTTCATCCTTTGATTCTTCATCAATGACACCTTCATCCACAAAAACTAGACAATTTCTTTTGTTTCCTCCTTTATACTTTTTAAACCTCTCTGGTTTATCCTTGTTTTCATGGTTAGGGCAATAAACAACTATATGTCCTATCTTGTTGCAGGAAAATCATTTCAAAGGAAGTTTACCTTTATACTTTCCAGTTCCCTTCAGAAGTCTTTTAGCAAGAAGAGCTTCAAACTCCATTAGAATCTCTTCATCATCCATATCTCTGCATTGTCTGGATTCATAATTGGTACTAGTTTCTTTTCCTTTTATAGATGGTGTAGTAGATGCTTTAAAGATTGACTCAATCTTTTGAACACTACTATCATAGCTATTCAACTCATATGCAGTTAACTTTGCAATGATAGAATCTAAGGATACCTTGGTTTTATCAATAGACCTTAGTTCCTGGATAGTAGCAACTCTAATTGCATAGACTAGTAACAATGATCTAAGAACCTTACTAACAACAATGGCATATTCAATCATTCCACCAACTCTTTTGATATCACCAACTACTATCTTAATCCTAATACCATACTACTGAATGGTCTCACCTTCAACCATCCTCATGTCTTCAAATTTTCCTCTAAGGCTCTCTTCCTTAGCTTGCTTTACATGCTCATCACCACCATAAATGGTTTCTAGTGCTTCCCATACCTCCTTAGGAGTGTCCTTGTCTTGAACATCAATAAACTCAATATCTGACAGGTTACTGATAAGAGCTTCCATAACTTGCCCAGTTTCATGGATTTCTCTCTTCTGATCATCAGTCAAAGTGCCAGTGGGAGTCACAAAGGCATTCTCAACATAGCTCCAATGTTGAGCACCCATGCTCTTGATGTAAATCTTCATTATGTCCTTCCATTTCTTGAAGTTATCTCTATTGAACTTAGGACCTTCTCTCTTCATCATTACAGTAGGATCTTTTACCTCAAGTGGTTAAGCTTATATCACCGAGGACCTGGAGGCCCTCTGATACCAATTGATGAAATAATGATGAACAACAGATACCCCAACCGGTACTAAGAGGGGGGGGATGAATCAATAAAGATAAAAACTCTCAACAACTTATCTAGCTAAAGCAATACCAATTGGTTATCACCATTACTAATACTTAACCATGGAAATACTGATTAAACACAGTAAGACACTAGACACCATAAACTGATAAGTTTAAATACTTCAAATACAATCAATATGCAACATCAACTTCACCCATAAACATATGCATGTGGTATACTAGTAATACCATAACCTATTAACTCTACATGCATAATCTTTCAACCAAACACTTCATAAACATCACATGAAAAATGCATAACACATAAAACATAGATTTTTCATGTGGAAACCCAAATGGGAAAAATCGCGATGGGGATGAATACCCACAAGCTTGTTTTGAACTCTTTTGAAGCTCACCCTATTAGGAGCCTAGTCCGGTTAAAGACTTTACAATAAGGTTTTGTTAGGAACCAATCTTGTTAGAGATCACTCGGTTAAGGGATGGCTATATACCCTGTTAAAGGTTGAAACCTTGTTAAAGGTTACCTCGCTAGAGGATTTAAAGAACTCAATGATCTTGAGTCACCTGGTTACAGGTTTTACAATAAGCCTATTAAAGCTACCCGGTAAAGGGATTTTCTAACTGTTGAAATGGTTAGAAGACAATAGGTAAAACTCCTGATCTGATAATAGCACTAAATGCCAAGGCAGATCCTTTTCGTATCCTCTACTCTATAATCACACTCTGCAGTTTCCCTCTTACTGGTCTGGCAAGTATCAAGTATCTCTTCACTCAGATACACACACAACATTTGCCAACAACTTTTCAATAACAAACATCACCGACCTTATAGACAATAGATAGGTCGGTAACATAAACCCTAAACCCTAAACATCTTAGGTTTACAACACAGGTGGTCCAATCCCGATCGTCTGAACATATTGCATAGCTCATTACAATTTCAAACAGATCACAAGATAATATGCATCGTTCATTCTTCTCCGCTCATGGGAATCAGTAACCCATCACGCTCTCTTCGCATACCACTAAGAAGAATGATCATTCCTAAGGTAGACTTCAAATGTGGTCAATCTTCTCATGCCTCAATCCTTCACACGCACAAGGCTGATGTGGCACATTGATCACATCTCTTAGCTAACTCATCATAGAGTATCATCAGTTGCATTGCACAAGTTGGATCACCAAACTGATAACCATAGAGCTGAGACTATTAACTGGTAATCACACTTAGTGAAACCCTGACACTGGTTCACTGCATCTCCTCATACCTCTTCATACCAGTTCATATGAACTTTATTGACATCAATGACAACATAAATTATCATCATATCAACATACTGGTTCATCATATGCCAATGACATCCAACAATATGTTCCACCTACCCTATTGTATTATTGGTTGTTTTTGATTAAGTAAAAATAGGTTTTAAGGGACCTGAAACCCGATTACATTCCAAAGATAGTCAAGAAGGAAATAAAACAAGACAGCTGCAAAGGACCAACAAAAAAACCAATAGCAAAGAAAGGGACAGCAAGAGGCCAGCAAGAAATTGGCCCCAAGTCCAGCATTACAAGTTAATTAAAAACTCTTAATATATTCCTCGGCATTTTGAACCAAGAGCATCATCACCTTGGCCGCTTCCCTTAGGTCATTGTTTTCCTGTCCCAACTGGCTCTCTTTCATTTTGGTGTCCTTCCCAGTAGTGGTCTGCCTAGTTCTGTGTCTGGGATTCTGGTGGGTGGGGCTAGAGGTTGGAGCATCTTCTATAATTACCAGGTTCTTATCTTGATTTTTCCTTTCCAAATGATCCACAAAAGCGTTCATATTCTGGGAAGAAACTTTAAGGACCTGGAGGCTATGGTTCATGAGGCTTTTTAGGGCCTTCTCATTACGGGCGATCGGGGCGTTGATGTTGTCTTTGTCCTCCTCCACCTTCTCTTTCAGAGTTCTGATAACATCCTCCAAGTGTTTCAGGGCCCCTTTGATCAGATCTTTCTCCAGCCAATCCTCCATCTCCATTTCCTCCTCAGCTTCACTGTTTTCCATATCCTCATTCTATTTCCCAGAGTTAGAATCCTTAATCAACTTATTAATCTTATCTTCCAGCTCCCTTATTAATATTATTGATTGTTAGATTTGGGCAAGTAAAATAATAATATTTTATATTTCTTACCTCAAATTTGGGTAAGGGTTGGTATGAAATATAGTATTTTTTATTATTCTTATTGGTTGGATTTGGGCTATAGTTTTTTAATGAAATTTATTTATTTGGCTTTCTGAGAGTTTTCCCGAGTTGACTTCCAGAAGTAATTTTTTGCATATTGGAGATTTTTTATTTTCTTGGAGCTTGGTTGGATTGGCTAGACTTGGGCTTGGATTTTCTCTTCATTTAATTCATTTTTCCATAACTACTTTTTTTCCAGGTTGGTTGAATTGCTACTCGTTTGTATTTTGTTTTCTGGAAAGATTGTATGTGTTGCGTCTATGAAAAGCTTGTTTGCATGAAGGGAAAATAATATTTTTATTAGATTATTGATATAGTTTCATAATCATAATTAATTTTTGGGGCTATTATATTCTACGTATTTTGTTTGCGGTGCTTTGGCGTGATATGCTTTTGAGATTTCTCTCTGTATTTTGCCATGGATGCATTTTATCTTCTTAGTTGTTCAATTTGGGAGTGTGATTATTCAAGTTGTGTGTGCCTTGGAGTTTCCTCTTGATATCCTATTCAGTTTGGATATTTTTGTATTGATTCTATTGTGTATGGTCAGGAGACTATTTTGTGTCTCTACAAGAAGTATATTTATGCATTGGTCTACCATTGGTTATCTTACTAAGTTCATTGGTTTTGGATTGGCTTTGCATCCTTATTTGGTTGATTCCAACATCATTTTGAGCCTTGGTGTTTTTTTGGGCCTTGTCATAATTTCATATTTTCATTTTCTAAGTTTTGTAACAAATGCACTAAATCTTTATACAAATGCACTAAAACTATGAATATGATATTCTATTGAATGAATGCACTAGTCCTTCATGATGTTGTATTATGTGTATGTGCTAATGAAAATTCTAAATGCATTGTTACAATCCTCATATGCGTTGTAGAAATTCATAAAGGCACTAATATGTCTTTCAAATGTGCCAGACTGTTAAGAAAAAGTACTAATCTATGTTGTGATTTCATTGTACTGACGCTCAAATGCATTGTTCTATTTCACAAAGGTATTGTGTTGCTTTGTCATTATGTTTTGATTAATTTTGTCCTTCTGTGTCAAGTTTCTTGGTCTGATTTTCTACCGGAGGTTGTATTTTGGTATCCTTGTGATTCTTAGAGTTGATTATTGTTTAGAATAGGATATTTTATTATGTTCTTGATCCAATAAGATGGTTTATACCTTGTTGTTGAGGATGTATTGATTTACCTCCAGCAAGATGGTTAATTCCTTGCTATGAAGGAACGCTTGTGATAGCTCCAGTGAAAGGATGTGTGCCTCACCGTAAAGGAATATATTGTCTTGGCTGAGCAAAAGGATAATGCCTTGCTCTTGATTATTGGATTATTTTATTAACACTCTTGGTTTATTATGTGATTTGGCCTTGTGACATTGTGGCTATATTTTCCAGATTATGTATGTATGTATGGATGTCATTGTGGATTATAAATGTATGAGGCTCCTTATTGATGTTATTGTATGCGTTACCCTAAGGTCTTGGAGCATGGTTAGGGGGAGTGGGCTTCCATGTGATGGCTGGGGTCATGAGAGAATAAGCTATCAAGAGGTTCCTTGTAAGGATGCTTTAAGTCTAGACCACCGGGAATGCATTGGAAGTTTTCTTGATTTAAATAAGTGATAACCATAATAATTAATTAGTTGGGTTGAGTAATTAGGACTCACCTAAATAAGATAATAAATTGGATTTTTTTCTTCACCTCATAGCCCTTGGGTGGAGACTTGGGATGAGCTTGGGAAGACCATGGATATGGTAAACCAAACTCCCTTGTTCTACCATAGGTTGAGATGGTTCCACATGTCTATCAGGTTGACAAGTGGAGATCACGTAGTGTCGGGTGGAGATCGTGATGTTATATATTTATTCCATTCGATGTGAGGATATCATGTGATGACACTCTTCCCTACATTGTCCTAGTTTCTTATGCAATGATTGTTGATAAGCCTCTATAAGTTTTATGATTTATGATTATCCATGTGATGTGTTTTGTCTCATTGGTTTTGTGGTTGTATTTCAGATGTGATGTTGGCATTGTTGTAGTCTCTTTGGTTGTTAGTGTCATCCTAGGTCTAGAGTGTGTGTGGGAAATTGTGTCTTCTCCTAGAATAGGGGGTGGTTCCTTATGGTTCCACATGGTCTGGTGTTTTGATGCCTTCTTCCATTTGGACTTTCTTCATGGATTCTCTTGTGCATGAATGTTGATTCTTATCTCTCGAGTATTGGTGGATTATTGTAGCAGATTGATGTAATGTGATTCATATGGAATTGTATTGATAGATACCATGAGTTAGATGTATTTGAAGATGAGATTTAATTACCTTGAACTAAGAAGGTCTTGTATTCATATGTAATGTAAATCGATGTATTAGGATATGTTCACGACTCTTGTAATAAGACAAGTTGTTGTAGTTCTTATTGTACTTGGATATTGATCATTTATGAAAATAAGGATTTGGATTCAAGGTTAAATAAAATATGTCATTGAATCAATATTGAATGGAATAGAGTATGTGTTCTTAGTTGGAAAATGAAATTATTTCATTCATGTTCTTGTCTCTTGGATGTGGTTATTTATTTAGTATTATGTTGATGTATATGGCTATTGATATTTAGGGAAAAGAATTAGACATGTTGTAGATGATGTCAGAAATGGATAGATGATGATATGTTAGTAAATAAGAGAATGGGAGATTAGGAACATTTGGATTGGTGCTCTTAAAATAAATCTAAAGGGGCTTAATGGTATTTTCATTATAGTTGGATGCAATCATGATAGTTAAAATAAATGGATGTTCTCTTATGTTGTTATAAGAAGTAAATGTTGGAAATGTTAATATGTAATAGATTATGGTTATAAGCATGATGTTATGTTCTTAAGTGTTAGTTAAGTAATGACGGTGAGATACCCTAGAGAATGATAATTGATGAGATCTGTTTATTATGCTTGTGTATTGTGCTCTTATGACTATGCTTAAGTTGTTTAAGTGCATATCTAGAAGATGGTTGTTGGATGCATTGAGTATTTTAGTCATATATGTTGCATTAGTTGATTATGTCAAAAAATAAACATATCTCTATTTTCATGATAGTTAGTTCTACTTATCTAGGGTATTTTGGGAGGCATCACAACAATCAAATGCTATGTTGGTATTAGGTCCATAGTGAAAAAAAATTTGCTACATGAGATGCAAACCATGTTGAGAGATAGAAGACCTCCATTGAGTGCAATTATTTCAAGGATGTAGGTTTCTATTGAATCTCCCACATGTAGATCCATTCTTGTTGGTTCATAGTGTAAACTTATCCTTTGATTTGTATACCCCATGTGTTGAGGATGGAGTTAAGTGTACTAGCATTTTGGGGAAGATCTATGAATGAAAATGTTGCTATTACATGATTTTCATGGGTTGTGTGGGATACATTTATGAACTCTATGTTGTTTGAGACTACACCCCCCAAGTGAGTTGAAATAACTCACGAAGTGATTGTGTTGTGAAAAGTTTTGCCATTTTCAACTCATATTTAAAAAAATAAAATTATATGATTTATATTTGATTGATGAAGGCAAAAGTTTTGAGATTCTTTTAGTTATTGCTTAAATCTATTATAAAATTGTTCTTTTAGACTCGAGGCTAATTATTGTGACTTTTTGTTTTTAAAATTTGAATTGATGTTTGGTGGCCACTAACTTTTACTAATTTGCAATTTCATTCATGATAGTAAATCTTCTCCATAGAGATTGGATGTATAATATGTCATTGACATCAATACTTCTAATTGTGTGTATCTTGTTCAAAACCATGAAGCTCCAAGGTCCAAAGGTCTTCTACTATATACAAGTCAAACATATTGTTTAAGGTTTTATGTTTCCATTGCTTCCAAAGAAAAGGATTATATTTGGTAGTTATTGTAGTCTCGTAAATTGTACGCACTTGCTAGGGTGGTACAATTTCACACCTAGTTTAGCACCCGCCTTGGTGCATTTTACATTTTGCATTGCATTTCTCCTTTAGCACTTAATTAATCAAATTAATTAGGTCTAAGGTCCTATTTCATCGTCCTTTGCATCATAAAGTTGGGCCCTTTCGTTAAAGCGTGCCCTTTTCATTTTATTCCTCCAATACATCATTCAATCAAAAACCCTAATTAAGTCCTATTTTGAACTTGGGGGCTTGGTTTCGGGGGTCAAAACATCTCGAAATCCCCTGTAACTTTGGGATTCTCTCTAAAATCATCATATCCGACGGCCCTGAAAATTTGGTGAAAAGTTGTCAGGACCGTGGCACCCGGAGTGCACATGGTCCTGGACATTTTTCCCAAAATTTTAGGAGCACAATCCAATCGTAAAATAAAGCTTAACCCCAAGAAATTGGCAGGAAATTCAATCTCTAGGTTGGCCAAAAGATGAAATTATGATCTAGGGTTTCATACATAAGAGCTCTCTTTCTTCATTTGAAGGGATCTGATTTTTGTTTTCAGGAACCTCATATGCAGCGAAAGAGCAGATCTTTGAAGACTTCAACAACATTCAACATCCCTCTATCAAGCATTTTATCAATTTCATTCATCCATTTAGGGCTTGGAAGACATTGAAGAACAATAGGAGATTACCGACTGAAGATTGGCTTGTACTCCTCCCTTGGGGGTTGGGTATGATTTCATGTTGTTTTCATGTCTTTGCATAAGCTTCAATATATCCTTTATTCATGCTTTAGATCATTTTGCATCTTGATTTAGAGCATTTACATCGTCATTTACAAGCAATTAGGGTTTACTTTCTAGGTTGCTCTAGTTTGCTTGCTTGCATTTTACGACTTTGCACACACAATACATTTTACAATACAACTTGGCTATTCGTGGAGGTGGAAATCACCAAATCGGGGGTTTGACTAAGGCAAAACCCTATATAGCTGCCCATACCCTTTTCAGATATAAGTGTAGGTTTCAGGACTCGGACGACGCTGCAGGTGACAGATCCGGGAAAAGCAGGTCGAGACAGCACTCCACACCAAATTGCAGAATAAAAGACCTGGACAGGGGCGTGGGGCGCCCTGGTCCTGCCAGGATAGGGGCACTGGGCGCCCTGGTCCCTGGGACAGAGGTGCTGGGCGCCCTGGTCCTCCTGACAAACAACATTTCCGACAGTTTCCAGAGTGCAAGATAGCAGTTTCAGGAGCAGTTTCTGGCACTGTATCAGGACAGTGGCGCCCGGGCCCCCGTCCCAAACATTTTCAATCAAATTTTGACTCCGGGTACACATCTGCATTCTTATTTCATCCTTGTATTTACAGTTGTTCATTGTTTAATCTCAATTCTGCAATCTTGTTATTTGTTTGTACATGCATTTTGGGATTAGGACTTGAACTTGCATCATTTTATCTTTCAATTTCAACGAAGGAATAGAAATCCTAATAGGTAGCCCATGGCTCTCTCTTTCACAAGAAGAAGTAGCCAATTTTGTGATACCTCTAGGCTCTTTCGTATTCTGTAATGTGTGTCAAAGGGTAGGATTGGGGCATGTTAACCTAGTCTCGCTTTTTCCCCTACACATTTTGGTGAACCCGACGTGAATCTATCATTTCTTCCTCTTGCATTGCATTTGTTAGATCTAGATCTAGATTTAGTGTGTTTCATTTCATTTTCATTAAAAAGAAAAAAAAAAGGTGTGTTTCTTTGCATTGTGTGTTTAAATTTTATGCAACCTTTATTTCAAAATGTCAGATTTTTATTTGCAAAATGTTCATGCTTTTGATGATTATTATGAGTATAGCCAAGATGAATTAGATGAAGCTTTAGATGATTTTTTGAACCCTAAAGATGCCAAACCTTCATTTTACCAAAAACTCATAAACCTTGATACTATGCCATTTAGATGTGATGAGAAAGATAAGTCGAATGGTTCCTCTCAAGGGTACATTCCTATCAACTCTTCCACTAAATCTAGTAACATGGTTGTGTTCAATAATCCCCTCTATGAGGAGATGTCTCCTTTTGAATCAAAAGATAGACCTTTTAATCGATATGATCATGCTTTGTTGGATGATGCTCTTGATGACTTTGTGGCTTTATCGAAATCTTTAAATAAGAACAAGACTTCTAAATTGGTTAACATGATAAACCTGAATGAACATAATAAGCCTCTCTTTGAAGTCCAAGGTGCTTATCCTTCTCCCACCTTTCAAGTTCCTAAATCACCTCTCCTTACTGTCCAAGGAGGGTATGATCATGATTCCTTTCATACTCTGAATAAACCAATCATCACCGTGCAAGGAAGAAAACCTATAAGTCCTTATAGTTATGCCAAGCAATTAACTAGAGAGAGTTATCATGCAGTTGCCCATACTTATCACACCAGAAATAATAGGCAGCCTAATCTTCCTCCTGTTATTCCAGTTTCTCTTCCTAATCCTCAACCAATTCTTCCACAAGCTCCCTGTATTTCACAAGTTATGGGTAAGGAATATGATCTCATAGAACAACTTAAAGCTACCCCTGCTAAGATATCCCTTTGGGATTTGATTCAAACTTCTTCCGCTCATCATGGAATGTTACAAGATGCCTTGAAAGATTTGAATGTTCCTCCACCGAATACATCTAGTAATATAGCATCTTTAGTTAACTCTGTGATGAATCCTAAAGCTCAAATTGTGTTTACCCAAGATGAGCTGCCTACTAGTGAAATTCAACAACAATATGATCCCTTGATGATTGTGGTTATCATGAAAGACACTGCTATAAGACGAACACTAGTAGATAATGGCTTTGGCCTTAATGTGTGTAGCATTAATCTATTGCATAAAATGAATGTGGATACATCTCTCATTGAGCCTGACTCTCATCCCATTCGAGGCTTTGACAATGTGGCTAAGACTTCATTAGGTATTATCACCTTACCTCTCATAGTAGGACCTGTTACTTTGCCTACTCCGATCCATGTTATGTCGGGAAATTTAACATACAACTTGTTATTAGGGAGGCCTTGGATTCACAGTATGCAAGCTGTCCCCTCTACATTGCATAGACAAGTTAAATTTATCTATAACAATAAGACATATACCTTGATAGGTGATACTAATTTCCAAGCTTGTCTACAAACATCTACTTCCAAAGGGGGTTCTTCTAAGCCGTCCTCGTCTAGTGGTGACTCTTTAAACAAGATACCTATCGATGAATCTTCGCTCTCTGCTGATCAAAATTCTTTGGATGAGTTTGGAGCTCCTGAAGAAGATTCTTCTCGACTTGAATCTACACATAAGAAAGATTTTGATCCTGAGAAGGTTCTCACAGAAGACGATTGGGGATCTCTTGATTTCAATCCCACCTTTGTAGGTGAATATAAGGTTCCTTCTAGAGAGCTTAAAGTTGAAAAGAAGGAAGAAGCTAAAAATCCATCAATCTTACCTGAACCTATGAGTAATAATTTTGTGGCCGCTTCTCAAACTTCTTCTCCTCACACCTCTAATTATGAAGAGTTTGATTCTTTGTCTTATGAAAAACCACCTTCTCTTCCTGAAATGGTTGATTGTTATGGTCGTGGTTTTTGCATTTTTTCTAAGCATGGGTATCATGGAAATGGTTGTGGTGCTCATGAACAAGGGATAAAAGTTCCTCTAGAGACTAATTTTCACAATTATGCCTTTGGACTTGGCTATAATCCTCGCAAATGCACTAAAGCTTCTAAAAGACCATGCATTAGTGTTAATGCTATCTCTACATCTCTATCAATGCAACACCCTGAGTATATTGATGGGGATCCTTCGTGTGCCTATACTTTGGATGTCTTCTCTACCAACGATGCTTTAGCTGAATTCTTGGGAGCCTATGACACTCTTCCTCGTTATCATCACAATAGGGGACTCCCTTATTGTTTGAAGACTAAAGCCTATTTTGGAAAAGAGATTGCTAATGATGAGATTGTGAAAGAATTCCCTCAGTTAAAGGATACTCCTCAACAAAGTAATCTTCTCATAAGTGACACCACTGATGTTAAGATGGATCCTTGAAATAAAGAGAAAGTTATTAAAATTGGAAAATGTTTGGATGAAGAGGAACAAAAACAATATGAAGATTTATTGCATGAATTCCCTGAGATCTTTGCTTGGACATACTCTGACATGCCTGGTATAGATCCTAAGATTGTCACTCATAACATTGTCTTAGTCCTCGATGCTAAGCCCATGAAACAAAAGATTCAAAAAATGAATCCTCAGGTGGCTCTGCTTGTTAAGGCTGAGATTGAAAAATTATTGGAGGCTGGATTTATCCGCCCTATTGACTATTCCCCATGGATTTCAAATATTGTCGCTGTGGCTAAACAAGATAACAAAATAAGAATGTGTATCAATTTTCGAGATTTAAATAAGGCTTCCTTGAAAGATGATTTCCCTCTTCCCAACATTGACATGATAGTTGATTCTACAGCAGGACATGCCTTGTTATCCTTCATGGATGGTTTTTCAGGATACAATCAAATTTTCATTAACCCTCAAGATCAATTCAAAACCGCTTTCACTACTCCTTGGGGTACGTTTTGTTGGATAATGATGCCTTTTGGACTTAAAAATGCCGGTGCAACTTATCAACGAGCAATGACCCTTATCTTTCATGATTACATGCATAAGATTTTAGACGATTATGTGGATGATATTTTAGCCAAATCCATTCTTCGCATAGATCATATTACAATCCTTCGTCAAATCTTTGAAAGAATTTGTAAATATCACATGCGCTTGAATCCCTGAAAATGTGTTTTCGGTGTGGATAGTGGAAAACAATTAGGATTTATAGTTTCGCATCGTGGGATCGAGGTGGACACTAAGAAAATAGATGCTATTGTCAACATGCCACCTCCTAGAAATGTGTCTCAACTTAAAAGCTTACAAGGAAAGATTCAAGCTATTCGTAGGTTCGTATCTCAACTTGCGGATCGTACCTTTCCTTTTACTCAACTTCTTAAAAAGGATATCACTTTTCAATGGAACAAAGATTGTCAGCAAGCATTTGAAGATTTAAAAGTGTATTTGGCCAGTCCTCCTATTCTTCAACCTGCCGAACCTTCTAAACCCTTCCTTCTGTATACAGCTGCTTCCTCTCATGCTCTCGCAGCATTGTTGGCACAACATGATAAAGATGGTAAGGAATGTCTGGTTTATTATATAAGTCATACCTTACTCGATTATGAGACCCAATATTCTACGATAGAAAGACAATGCTTGGCCTTGGTGTTTGCGACTCAGAAATTGAGACATTATCTTTTAAATTCAGAAGTCCACGTCATGGTAAAGTTTGATCCTTTGAAGCATCTTTTCTCTAAAACTAATTTATCAGGATGCCTAGCTAAGTGGGTTATGATGTTGACTGAATTTGACCTTAAATTGGTTTCACAAAAAGCAATTAAAGGGCAAGCATTGACCGATCACTTAGTTGAGGCCCCTTCACCTTTCTCCTTCCCTAATTCTGAGTCTTTCCCCGATGACTTCATTTTTTCTATAGAAAAAGATGAAACTTGGGAATTATACTTTGATGGTTCTAAGTGTCGTACGGGATCAGGGGCAAGTGTTGTTTTGATTTCTCCTACAAGGAAATCTATTCCCTTATCCTATCATCTAAATTTCCTGTGTACCAATAACATTGCTGAGTATGAGGCTCTTATAGCGGGAATAAAAGCAGCCTTAGCTCTGAACATAAAACACATACATATTTATGGAGATTCTCAATTGATTATAAGACAAGTAACAGGATTGTATCAAGCAAAACAACACAAATTATCACAATATAAAGACCTTGCTATCTCTTTATTACAAAAATTCATTTCTTATACCATAGAACCGGTTCCTCGAAAAGATAATCGACATGCGGACACAATGGCATGTGTGGCCTCTCTTGTATCTTTAGAGGACCCTGTGGTTGATCTTAAATTTGTTATTCACAACCTTATTTCTCTAGCTATTGTAGATGATTCTAGCCTGGTAACATGTTGTGACTTTGTAGATTCAGACGAATGGTATTCGCATATCATAAGATATTTGACCAATGGTACCTTTCCTGATTCCGCCAATGGGAACACTAGGGCTAGAATCCGCAAGCTGTCTGCTAGATATATCATTCTTTCTAATGTCCTTTACCGAAGGGGTTATGATGGTCTTCTCCTTCGCTGTCTTAACAAATTGGAAATCCCCGTTGCTCTTGAAGAGGCACATTCAGGTGCCTGTGGGGGGCATTTTGGAGGCAAATCCTTGGTTCAAAGATTTCTTTGTATGGGATACTATTGGCAAACTATGCAGAAGGATTCTTTTTCATTTGTTAAGAAATGTCATCAATGTCAACAACACAATAATCTGATTCATGCTCCTGCCCAAGAACTTTGTTCTCAAGTAGCTTCTTGGCCTTTCTCCGCATGGGGTTTAGATCTCATTGGTAAAATCTCTCCTCCTTCATCTCAAGGACACACCTTCATTATAACTACAACATATTACTTTATGAAGTGGGTAGAAGCTATTCCCCTTCGCTCTACTACTGCTGAAGTGATTTGTCAATTTCTTCTAGAAAACATCATTTCTCGATTCGGGATACCTTCCACTATAATCTCAGATAATGGGACATCATTTAAGAACAAGGACGTGAAGAAATTCCTCGAGAAGTATCATATCAAACATCGATTTTTTACACCATACTATCCTCAATCAAATGGTCAAGCCGAATCATCCAATAAGATAATTGAACAAATTCTTCGCAAAACCGTGAATAAGCATGGTAAGGATTGGAGTATTCAGCTAATCTATGCTCTTTGGGCCTACCGAACGAGTGTACGAATTGCCACAGGAACTACTCCTTATAATCTTGTTTATGGTGCTGATGCTATTATGCCTTTAGAGTTAGAGATTCCATCACTTAGGGTTTCTCTCAAAGGTATAGTAGATGATGACTCTTATAGAGAACAACGACTTCAACAGCTTGAGATGCTTGATGAACAACGTATAAATGCTCTTGAGCATATTCAAGCGTATCACAAAACTCTACAACGAAGCTATAATGATAAGGTTATTCAATGTTCCTTCTCAGTAGGTGACTTAGTCCTCTATGAGAATCAGCGCAATGTGAATGCCTTACCTGCAGAAAAGGGAAAATTTAGTCCTAATTGGCTTGGACCATATATCGTTATTGAAGATTATGGATCAAGTGCTTACAAAATAGCAGATGTAGATGGTACGCCTCTTAAAGAACCTATCAATGCTATGCACTTGCGTAGATATTATGCTTAATTCTTCATTCCTTATTTATCTTCTTTTCAGTTCTTCAACATTGGGTAATATGTTAGTATCCCCTAATTATAGCAAAATAATATTAAATGTCATGGTGTTTAATCTATATTGCTTCGTTCTTGACAAGCGTGTTTCTTTACTTTATAGTTTGTCTTGAATTCATTTATGTAAATTGTAAAAGATTTACATTTCCATTATGCTAGCATATTCCGCAATGTCTTATGTGTTAAGTGGAATCATATCATGTTGTGTTTAAGTTCAAAATTAAATCACATTAGTTATATGATTCTCAGACTTAATGCATATTTCTTCCCTATCATCAATGTAGTACTTGATTAAATATTTTAATTAAGTCACGCATGTATCAATTTAATCATGGAGCATTGAGAAATCAATCACATGGAAATTAAATCCTGAACATACATGTACATCTACCAAATGTATTAGATTTAATCAAAGCAAAATATATATTGTTTTAAGCATTAAAGATAACACATTTGAGACAAAAGAGAAGCATGTATATATATATATATGTGGATCATATACAAATATAGGTCACCGTACATCCAAAATGTGACCTATCCTACATCATAAAATCATCTCCTATCCCTAGGGCTGGTGGCTGGAGAATGTCGACTAGATGCTTCCTCCTGATCCGGCCGTGCAGGTGGACCCATAGGTGTGTAGCGCGATATAGACCGTGAGTGACTCCGAGAGGAACTCCTACGATCCCTATCCATAAGGATCGCACGATAGGAGGTAGCCTCGGCCTGAGCAGCTGCTAGATCTCGCTGCGCCCGCTGAAGGCCCTCTGATAGGACTCTCTCTCTCTCCCTCCATATGTCTACCTGTACTCGGAATGGGGAAAACAAGTATTCTGAAATCAACAAAGTGACAAATGCAAATCTTACTTTCAAAGTATATACTTTCATTCCTTTACCTTTACTTTCGAAACCCTAATTTTCCTCTATCACTCATTTCATCATAACTTGAGTTTGGGAGATGCGATTTTCGAGCCGTTTGTTGCGTGGGAATCGTATTTTCATTCCCCTACTCTCAGGATGTTCCAAAAAGTGCTCTGATGAAGCCTATTCAGTGAACATCCCTCATCAATGCTCTCTTACACAATTTGTCGTAAGTAAACATGCTACCCTATTTCACCTCCCTAATAAGCAAGTCGAAACAGGGGGGGGCATATAGCTACTCACAAATTTCATCACTTTCCTTAGCAAGCATTAGGTGATTTTTTGATCTAACGTGTGTTTTGTAGGCTGCGGTTCCTAACTGTGTACTGCAGATACCGCTGGGGGCTTCGTCCGACAACTTATGGATATATCCTTTTTCAAATGATGTTTACTTTTCTATACTTTAGCTTGCATATGCACGTAGTACTCATATGACCGCTAAAGTGGGGGCTAAATGTAGCGTTGTAAATTGTACGCACTTGCTAGGGTGGTACAATTTCACACCTAGTTTAGCACCCGCCTTGGTGCATTTTACATTTTGCATTGCATTTCTCCTTTAGCACTTAATTAATCAAATTAATTAGGTCTAAGGTCCTATTTCATCGTCCTCTGCATCATAAAGTTGGGCCCTTTCGTTAAAGCGTGCCCTTTTCATTTTATTCCTCCAATACATTATTCAATCAAAAACCCTAATTAAGTCCTATTTTGAACTTGGGGGCTTGGTTTCGGGGGTCAAAACATCTCGAAATCACCTGTAACTTCAGGATTCTCTCTAAAATCATCATATCCGACGGCCCTAAAAATTTGGTGAAAAGTTGTCAGGACCGTGGCGCCCGGAGTGCACATGGTCCTGGACATTTTCCCAAAATTTTAGGAGCACAATCCAATCATAAAATAAAGCTTAACCCCAAGAAATTGGCAGGAAATTCAATCTCTAGGTCGGCCAAAAGACAAAATTACGATCTAGGGTTTCATACATTAAAGCTCTCTTTCTTCATTTGAAGGGATCCGATTTTTGTTTTCAGGAACCTCATATGCAGCGAAAGAGCAGATCTTTGAAGACTTCAACAACATTCAACATCCCTCTATCAAGCATTTTATCAATTTCATTCATCCATTTAGGGCTTGGAAGACATTGAAGAACAATAGGAGATTACCGACTGAAGATTGGCTTGTACTCCTCCCTTGGGGGTTGGGTATGATTTCATGTTGTTTTCATGTCTTTGCATAAGCTTCAATATATCCTTTATTCATGCTTTAGATCATTTTGCATCTTGATTTAGAGCATTTACATCGTCATTTACAAGCAATTAGGGTTTACTTTCTAGGTTGCTCTAGTTTGCTTGCTTGCATTTTAGGACTTTGCACACACACTAGGTCTGCACACACAATAAATTTTACAATACAACTTGGCTATTCGTGGAGGTGGAAATCACCGAAGCGGGGGTTTGACTAAGGCAAAACCCTATATAGCCGCCCATACCCTTTTCAGATATAAGTGCAGGTTTCGAGACTCGGACGACGCCGCAGGTGACAGATCCGGGAAAAGCAGGTCGAGACAGCACTCCACACCAAATTGCAGAGTAAAAGACCTGGACAAGGGCATGGGGCACCCTGGTCCTGCCAGGACAGGGGCGCTGGGTGCCCTGGTCCCTGGGACAGAGGCGCTGGGCGCCCTGGTCCTCCTGATAGACAACATTTCCGACAGTTTCCAGAGTGCAAGAAAGCAGTTTCAAGAGCAGTTTCTGGCACTGTATCAGGACAGTGGTGCCTGCGCCCCCGTCCCGAACATTTTCAATCAGATTTTGATGCCGGGTACGCATCTGCATTCTTATTTCATCCTTGTATTTACAGCTGTTCATTGTTTAATCTCAATTCTGCAATCTTGTTATTTGTTTGTACATGCATTTTGGGATTAGGACTTGAACTTGCATCATTTTATCTTTCAATTTCAACGAAGGAATAGAAATCCTAATGGGTAGCCCGTGGCTCTCTCTTTCACAAGAAGAAGTAGCCAATTGTGTGATACCTCTAGGCTCTTTCGTATTCCGTAATGTGTGTCAAAGGGTAGGATTGGGGCATGTTAACCTAGTCTCGCTTTTTCCCCTACACAGTTATATTTGGTTTTTACATTATTTTGTGCAAATATTGAAGTAGATTAATGTGTTAGAGATACAATGATATTACATTACAAATTATCTACTACTTTACTAACACTGTATTGTGAAGAAAGGTAACTATACGTATCCAATGCGTGTGATAAATACCTATATTTTAAAATAGTTAGCAACAAAACTAGATAGACTTTATAGTCCAAAAGTTTTCATTACCAACTTTAATAATGAGCGAGTATATTATTAAAGGGTCAAGAATATTTATCAATAGAAGAGTCATATAACGATCCATGGAGTATTAATCAGTGTACAATTGATTTAGTATACTCTAGATATTAATATTATGAGTAAGATTATCATATTTATTACTTATATGCAATGATTCCATTCATCTTTCACCTTTACAAAAGATTGAAGATTGTTATCATAGACATGTATTAGATTGCATATTAAATAATCAAACTTTATGCTACTCCTTCATATGCTAAATATATTGAACTAACATCATAATGGTTCATGATTAGTAAAATAATTAGTACCAATACCATTATAAGTGCTTCCTATCCTATTAAAAGAAGTAAACGTGTCGATATTAGTTTCACATTGAATGGGGTTTATGAATTAGAAATTATTATAAATATATTCTTGAAATTCAGTAACTGTACTTCTATAGTAAAATTGTATTAATTGGCTATCGATAGAAATCATACATCTATTTTCATAATTGTAGGCCCCTTACTAATATTTAATTTATACTTTTCTCGAATTCGATCGTGTCCATGTACAATAGACATCAAATTGAGTATTAAATATTAATGACCCAAGTATAAGTGGTTAGAAAAAAGAAAAAAGAGACTTATGAAGGAAGTAAGAGGGTTGTCGTGCCATTAACTAGGCATGGGACACAACATTACTCTGGAATAAAACAATTTTATTCCGTTAAATTTTTTATTTTATTTTTTAAAAATTTTGTTTATTTTTTATTTACTTCTTCATCCTTTTATTTAATTTTTTTATTCCTTCATATGAACTGTTCAATTTGTTGAATAAATTAAATTGAGATGTAAAATAAGTGCTGGTTGAATCTAACCACAAGGGCACTTCTAAGGTATCCAAACTTTAGAAAACTTGTAGAGTGTAGACATCACACAAGAATTGGCTGCAATTCAATTTTATAAACTCATAACTATGTAGGACTATTGTTTCAGCTATTTTTATAATTATGGGTGAGAACACCAAGGACAAAAGTGAAATATAAGTGAAATATTGCTTACCTGCACATTTAGGCAATATAATGAAAATTTACTAGCATATAATACACTACTGAACTATTAGAAGGTTTTCTTACGTATTTTCTTATTTTATTTATGAAATGTTTTCCTTTTCTTTTGTCTTCTACACACATGTAGATTCAACAACATACCAACAAGTTCCACAAATAAAATTATATTTCTTTGACCACTTGCGTTATTAATAGAAAAGGAAACTTAGGCTAGTAGAGATTCAATACATTTATAAATGATTTACATTCTATATTTTAACCTTAGATGTGTTGTGTTGTTTATTGTCAGAAATTCTATGTAGTATTTATTTACAATATAAATAATTAAAAACAAAGTCTACAATTTTCTTGCTAACTAGAAGAAATTTAGTACTATTAACCCCCAAAAAAGAGAAAGACCTATAAGATCTAAATATTGGCTTTACAAGAAATGTCTTAAAGGTATGCCTCCTTGTTATTCATAAATGTTTCTCTCTATAATTATATGAGAATCTTATGGCCCTAGAGCATATCATCTTGAGTATATTGAAGGTCGAGATAAAGTGTTACTTTAGAATTAAAAAAATTGATAAAAAAGTTATAGATTTAAGTATGGACTACTTGTATGTGTTGTCTTTCGAAGATGTTAGAGGCTATAGCCTTCCTCTTTTCTAATAGTGAATTATAATTAGATGTATCACACAAGCTACTATGAAAGCCTTCGAAAACAATTAAAGGTTAACTACTAGTATTTCCATAATGAAAAGTATGAGCCTGAGGAAATTTATAGTTTAAAGTAAAGTGTTTAATGCATAGCATGAAACATATTGAATATCCTTTATAGTAAAGTAATTAATATCATTCTCATTTTTTATCATAAAGTAATCACTAGTGGGAAATACATTAATGAGTTATTAATGATTATCAATGTTAGATATTCACTAATATTGGTTATTACTAAGTCTACCATTTTCATTTAGTGAATATTGAAAATTAAGTTATAGTTATCAATTCGATTTAACTAGTATCATTGTGTTCAATTATTAAATTAATTTCCTTGAAGATAGTTCTAGTTAGCAATGTCTTTTATCAAGTCTTGTTTCCCCTTGTCTCTTTTTACTTGGATAGAATGTTTTATTCAAATCTATCTTAATTTGTAATTTTATTTGTTCGAATTACCTTAATCATTTCCCTTAAAAGAGGATTTTTTTAAGGTCATTTTCGTATCAATTGTAGCATACCATTTGTAGAATCATAAATTGTACACCTTTAATTAAGGTGTCCAATTCCATGGCCCGTGAGCACTCATTATAGTACGTCTCATTATACTATGCATTATAGGACTCTCATATTCACTTAATTAATAATTTATTTAAAATATGAGTTCTTTCTTGATGTTAACCTCATCACACTCTCATTTGGGCCCTTAATTTTAGGTGCACCCTTTATCTTTTAATTGTTCTGATTTATAATAGATCCTATCCTATTTTAAATCTCAATACTTGTTTCCATAACCTAAACATTTTTATATTATCACACAAACTTAATTCCTACATTAGAAACCTATTATATCACATTCCTAAAAAAAATTGTTAAACTTGTCAGGATCGGGATGCCCATGGCCACCTAGTCTGATGTTTTTTTCCTTGAATTTCAAGACAATAATAAAGCAGTCCTATCATATTCAAATATATCTTTGTGGTCCAGGAGGTTGATCTTAGTTGGTTAAAGCATTGAGTTCTCAATGTGGAGACCCAAGTTCAACTCCCAAGAGGGACATCTTTGTGGAATTCTAAGTTGTGACTCTGTCTTCCATTGGTTGTATTTGTCACATTCTTTAAAGTGGATTTCTAAGTTGTGACCCTTGGTCTTCCAATTGTTGTTTCTAGTTTGGTGCTCGAAAGGAGCTTGTATTTGTGCTCGAAAGGAGCTAGTATTTGTAATAAGTTTGCAATTGTTCTATGATACTTAATACAAAAAAAAAATCTCTGTGGGAAAACATAATAAATATATGTTCATCAAATTAAACCTAGAATCTCATATATAAGTAACTCTTTCCTTGTTTGTGATATTTAGATCTAGTATTATCAATTGAAGGTGCAAATTGGAGATACCCTTATGAAGTGAAGGTGTTTCTTTTAGGATAATTTTAGATCTACAAATTATTCATCAACATTCATCAACCATGGATGGTGGCACTCCCCTTGGGATGTCAAACAAACCACCTTGCTGAAGATGTTGCTGCATACCATGGTTTAAGAATGGCTAAACTTCTTAATGGCAAGATGGTGTGGTTAGAAGAAGATTCAAAGAATATAATACAATGTCGTAAGGAATTCAAAAAACATCATGGACCATTAAAAAGTGGTTTAATAAATCCTTGGACATTTTAAACTCTTTTTTAAAAAGTTCATATTTCTCATGCCTTCCGAGTAGCCAATAGAGTGGCAATTTTTTTTTCTAATGAGGGGGTTCATGTGAATAATAAGATGAGTTGGCACTTTGAAGATAATGTGCCAAAGGACTCTAACTCCTTGATGAGGTGTGATAGTACTTATGTGTGGAGTGTCCAATTTCCTATTGTTTAATGATGTGGTTGTCAGTTTTGGCATTAATTTTCATTATTATGTGGATTGGGGTGGTTGTAAGGAGATTTTATAGACTTGATTTTTGTTGCCCTTCCTACACTTTTTTGGTGACTTTGGCTTTTAGTTTTTTTTGCCTTTGTTTTGGTTCTTCTCTCCTCAACTGAAAATTTGACAAATTGTTTGAGGATGGGTGGAGATGGAAAAAGAATTGAACCCATTAACTATAAGGAGGAACCATGCTACTATTTGGAGAATTTTTAAATGGGGAGGTGTTACCCCCTTCCTTGAGAAGCTTCATGGTTTTGACCCCAAGATCAAAACTAAGTTTTCCAAGGGCTGGAAAGATGGGAAAATTTATCTTTGGGAGAAATTTTGACGTTAATGAGCATTTCATAGTGGTAGTTACCTGATTATGACTGAAGGGGCCAAGGTGTTTAGGGATAGGAAATTTTCAGAGGTGACTATCAATAAATTCCCCTAAGAGGAGAAGGAGAGGAGGAACATACTTCAAGCATCCAAGAGTGGCTACAACATCGACCAAACTAAGTCTCTATGATGGGTTGTGCTAAAAGTACTCATGAGATACTTTTCTATTGATTGTCGATACACTAGGGTTTTTGGTCATCACTTTGTGTTGCTTAATCATTTTAGGCATAAATTGATAATTTTCTTTCCTTTCTATTTTCTATCTTCAATTAATTCTAGTATCAAGGACCATAGGAAAGCCCCTATGAAAAATTCAGTTCTCCTCAAGGGTTTGTTGCTATTGATTTAAGAACATTGTAAATTGCCCCCATCTCCCTCCAAAATTTCCCTTGTTCCATCTAATGAGGAGTCTACCTCTAAGGAAGAGGATTTTGGGAGTCATTTTATTGAAGAAGATGATTTTTAAACTGAGGAAGATGTGTTTAAGCTGAAGTTTCAGGTGAAAAAGAAGGGGCTAATGTGTCCAAGCTTGTGAGGAATAAATCCCTTGTTTTTTAGAATAAATCAGTGACTGACCTCTTTGTTCATAATCTTTCTGAATAGTTTTCACCTACAAACAATGGAGAAGGGGTTCCCTCCTTCTTGAGGGATTTCAATGTTGATTCTCCTTCCCTTAACCTTGATTAGGAAAACCCTAACAATGTGTTGGCTATATCCTGTAATGCAATGGTTGATAATTTTAGAATGAATAAATTGATTTTTCATAAAATAGAGGACATAAATCTCAATCTTTGATAAATCAATAGAAAACAAGAAAGAAGCGGTGAGGAACACTGGAGTGGGGAAGTCTATTATTGAATCTCTATGAAATATCATGAAAAATGTGGATTTTTTGAGAAACAATTATGAAGGGAGAATTCAATACTCAGAGAATAAGTCTAAAAATATAAGTGACAACATCATCTCCCTTGTTACTTTTAGCCATAGAGTGGTAAATATTTTAGTTGATAATGTCAATACTATTGTTGGGAAATTAGAAAAATCTCAATAGAAAAGGGGTTGTGGTGGATGTTGATGTGTTGGACAAGATGAAGGGGCATGAGGATGATAAATTCTTATGCAAGCATACACGAGAAAATTTGAAAAGAACTACAGAACAATCCTCTCAAGGCATCCAAGACCTAAAGAAAATTGCCTTCAGTATGGACCAACTAGAAGCCAAGGCAGCGAAGGCTCTCAAGAACTTAAAATAAGCTTTTCTATTTTTTGTTGTTGTTTTGTATGTTTTAGCCAAACTTTTTGTTGATGCTTTTCTATCAATTTATTAGTTTTTATCTATATGGTAGCTTAATGTAAAAATGGTTTTAGGTCCCTTCAAAACCTATTTGAACCTTAATAAAAGAATATTCATGAACCATGGAAGCTTCAAGAGATATTAAAGGATAATAGGGAATTACCGACTCATGATTGCCTTGTACCTCTTCGTAAGGGATTTGGTATGATTTCATGTTGTTTTCATATTTCTTCCATTAAGCTTCATATCTACATTTCATCATTTTAGTTATGTGATTCATGTGTCATTACATTCAAATCATATCTTTTAATATTTTCTCTAACACATTTGAGTAGACTCTAGTTTGCATTTATGCACTTTAGCTCATAGCGATCTTAGACGCACTTAAGGTTCAAGAGAAGATACACTATTCCAATTTAAATATAAGCTGTTTGTGGAGATGGAAATTACCAAAATAGGGGGTTGACTACTAAGGAAAACCCCTATGTAGAAACTACCCTATCCTCTTTTTTTTTGTAGGTGTAGCTATAGGTTTCTAGCCAAGACAAGAAGAAATGAATGCCATCAAGAGATAGATTTAGAGAAGTACCCAAAATTAAGATAGAGAAACCCTGCAATAGGACACTTGAGTTCCATGGTCTAGGACCAATATGATTTGGGTGTCCTGGTCCTCACAAGTCTGCATCATATTTTAGAAGAGAAAATTATAGGGTTTGAGGTCTCGGTTGAGTTTGTGTGCAAAAGATAGAAGTCCAAAACACTCTCGGTCACATGGTCTAGTGAATTTGACGTCAGATTTTAGTCACAAGTGCCCCTCTATATTTTGTGTTCCTTTCTGTGTCTGTTATGAAGTTTGTATCTGTGCATTAGTTTGTTACTATCTTTTAGGTTTCCATTTACATCATATCTAGATATTAGTTTGGCATCATTTCAAACCCATACACTTTTCCAAGCAACAAAGGAATAGAATCCTTAAGGTACCATTTGACTCTCTTTGAAAAGAGTTAGTCAAATTCAATCACATCTTTGTGGCTTTGTAATCCAATGTTTGTGTGAAAGTGGATCTTGGCCTTAATCCTACCTTCATTTTTTATACAAAACACCATGATAAGATGTATAAATTTGGATCAACACCCAAAGTGAGATCTAGGCTTGAGTAGCATGGATCTTCTCAATAAGATTATAATCTTAGGAATTCCTAATAGGAAGGAAGGGAGATGATGAAATAATGAGAGATAAAGGTATAAGAGAAAAGAGAACAAGGGTTACTTCTTTGTTTCATCAAATATTATAAAAATGAGTTATTGTTATATATGTAGTCATAGGTTGATTAGATTTAATGAAACATAAGAAAAGGGAAAGAAATTGAGAAACATACCGTAAATTTGTTGATACATAATACCATAGAACTATTGTAGCATAGTAAAGGATCTAGAAAAAATTCAAACCCCGTGAGAACACTCCTTCCCTTTCCTATCTAAACCAAATAAAATTTGACTCTTTCCCATTCCAAATTGAGCCAAGAATTCAAATTTAAAATTTTACAAGGAGAATGTTTTTTGAGACCAAATATTGTTAGAAATAAAATAATGAAGTACATATTTCTCCTTTTTGAACTCTTTTCCTTTTTTCCAATATTTTTTAATTTAAATTTTTTTCTAATCTATTTATCCCAATGGAACCCCTTAATTTTTATGCATTCAATCTAATTCAATTCATAATTTTATTAAGGATTAAATCATATTGTAGTGTAATAAATTGTATCCCTTTGTAATTTCACATTTGGGCCCCTACTTTAGTGTTCCTTTTCCCAGATCATTTTGAGCCTATTTGGGGTCTATTATACACTATATTTTAATTACCAACCAAGCAATTTAACTCTCATAAAATAATCAAATTAGGATGTCATTTAACATTACAAATCCTAACACCCTTAACTCCCTTTAGGAGGCCCTATTTGGTGCATCAATGCCACCCTACACGTGTACTACAAAAATTATTGGATATTAAAACCACTACTTGACCATTTTATTTCATGTTAAACTCAAAAATACCATGTGAAATGTATATAAAGTAATATTTCATCACCCATAAGGTCTAATACTTTTGAGTTTACAATTCAAATTTATTCAATGAACATTCATCATCATCAATAGTAGATTCGAACACATTGATTAGGAAGCTACAACATTCTACATTCATTTATTATTTCATGTTCATGATTTATTTTTTTGATCATGTTATTGCACCAACACTCAGAGAGGAAAAGAGATGATCAATATTCAGATGAATATAAGAGGAAATGAGTATTCAAATGGCCCTCTAAATCATTTTTAAAAATATAATACTTCATCATATTGGCATATACTTTGAAATAACCTATTTTAGGTTTTGTATAATTTCTTTCGCTATTAAGAATAAGATGGATAGTTTCTTGAGACAATTAAAAGACAACATCTTGGAAAAAGTGTTACCTATAGGTCATAAATAAGATGTATATTTGTGTATTGATTTAGTTCTTAAGAATTTATTATCAATGCTATGACCAATCTATGAAAAAATATTAAGCATAAGATGGATATAAGATCTTTGAGAAAATTGAAAGCCAATATCTTAAGCTTTTTTTTGTCTATTGACAATAAATAAAAAATAATTATTATAGGTAGTGTCATATATATTTTTAAATTGTCAATTTATATTCCATAAAATGAATAGACCAAGTCTTGGGCGGTGTTAATGAAAATATACATGTTTGGATTAATGACCAATTTGATAGGACAAAAGAAATTATTATCGAGTGATGAAATTTATTGAAATTACGAGGCTTGTTTATTGAGGCATGCAAAACCTTGGATATCTAAAGAAATCAATGATAGATGGCCTTCTTGGGAAGAATAATTAAGAAGATGTTGATAAATACTTTTTAAACAAGGAGTGGGATAGTTTTGTATGTAATTCAAAGGGTGTTAGGTGAAGAATTCACGGTATATAACCTTTAAGCTAGCATTAGAGAGGCCAAAGCGATAATTAGGGAGATGTTCAAATCTCAAATAAAGAGTCATTTTTTAGGAGGATTAGATGATATAATTCTCATCATAGGTTATTGATCATAGAATGCCACCATTGAATGGGACTTTACTAGAAAATAATAGTCTGGTCAGTGGAAAGTGGAGGTTTTTGATCATATTGAACTTCCACAAATTAAGCCTTGTAAGAAGTGGAGGGCATCATGACATTTGAACTTTCTTAAATAGTAATGTTTTTTTCATCACATAAGGTATTTCATGGCTCAAAACTCTCATTTTCAATAGCTCTGATGATGAGACAGAAATGCAATACTTTACCATGGTCTTCTTTATGAGATAATATGTTTAACATGCATGTTTTTCTATTATCTACATTATAAACACTACTTAGGTTGGTAGAAGGAATTGTTCAAAATAGGGGTTTCAATTTGTTTTTAAATAGTATTAGATAAATTGGGCATTTTAGAACTACCTATAACCAATGTAAATAAATTGTGTAGTTCTGGTCAATATTCTAATATAAAATGTGTGATCTAAGATCATTATTTACCCATAAAAGATAAAATATCACGAGACTAGTAACTCCACAAAATGCTCTTTAAAATTTTGAATAGTTTGCTGGTAAACAAAATAAACTAAATTTCAAATAGTTTTTTGGTAAACACAATAAACTTAAGATCTACATTTAACACCATGGTCTTAATATTTGCATCCCTTGGCTCAACAAAAATCTTGAGCCTCTTTAACTATATGCATTTGTTCAAGTTTCAATACAAATATTTAAGTTCTTGTAAATTATTAAAATTTATTTTAAAAAAAACATAGAACTATTTGACTCTCTATATTTATTTCAGTTTACAATTTCTATTGATTGATTGTCATATTTGAACTATTCAAAATATATAAGCAGGTGGATTATTTCTGAGTTCATTCTTTTACTCATCTGTGAAAATGGATCCAAGACTTTTCTTGTCTAACTGGGTAAACGGAAACAATATTTGCAAGTGGACTAGAATAATAGGATTGTAAGTGTGGTTCTCAAATACAAATAGGTAGTATTCCTATGGTCTTAGCAAACTATGGGAGATTGGATTTGTCATCCAATTCTTTGTATTGAACAGTTCTAGATGTATAGTCTTCACGACCCGACTATAGGGATTCTGGTTCTCTATGTAACAAGTTATGTTATCAATAGTTTTTTAAATATAAATTATGAAAAATAATTAAAATTTTGGAAGTGTTTTCTTATTAAATTGTAATTTTTTTAATTTAGAAATTTGTTACATTTAATTATTAAACAAAATATATTATAGTTTTATTAAAAAAATATTTTTTATAAAGTCATTAGATTTATATTAATATTTGCAATTCTATTTTGGATGCTCTTTAAGAGTTCATTGCTTTTCTTTAATAGGTCTTTTTCATGAGTTCATCATGCTAATTGGACAATGTTATAGTGATTTGATTTTTTAATAAATGTTATATTATATATTAAAACGTTTAAATTATTGAAAAAATAGAATTTTTCTAAAAGAAATAAATAAATAATGAACCCCCCCCCCAAAAAAAATGTAGGTTATGTACATTTTTTCCATATTTAAAGATCAATTTATGTGCATGCTATAAACACTTTTGTCTAAAATGATCATTTCTCAAAAGGTGTAGGGAAAGGGAAAAGGCTCTTAGAACTTGTGCTGATAAATTGACTTGAAAAGTAACATAGTATTGGAAGCACATGATCATGATGTTGTCCTAGAAAAAGTGAAAATATTATAAGGCATTTAGTCACAACTTAAAATACATAAATACAATGGAAATGATACAATATTAATAACAAGTTTATTGAATAACTAGTTACTCAAATGCCTAGAGTAACAATGAAACACAAAACTAGATGTTTGGAGAAATGAGAATTCAATTTTCTTTTTAAGTAGAAAAGTTTTAGATAACACTAAGTACCTATATATGTATGGGGATCTCAATCAAGATTAGAAAGAATCTTTATTATTTGAATCCAATAGGATTATGATTATTGATAATCTTCCCAATAAATTGTATTAAAAACTCTTTGGATGATCGCCTTTGTTAGGTTGAATGCAACGTATTTATACCATATATAGCTTAGCTAATAAGCTCTTAGGGCCTATCCTTGACAATATTGATAGTTGTTTTTAGAGATTGCAATGACTAAACATTGTTAGAAATAAATTGGAGTAAATGGTGCCAATATCAATAGGATAATTGAAGACCCTTGAAGGCATTTATATCTTTCAATGAGTAGTCTAGACTACTGGAAGTTATTATTCAAAATATTTTATATGTTTCATATTTAGTAATGCTAAATGTTAACTAATTGTTACATGTGGTTGGGTAATTTTTATATAGTTATTCTATGAGTATTTGATAATTAATCAAGTGCTTAAAGAAGATGGCCTTTTAAGTCTATATTTGACATAGTAAATTAACTTGAATATAATATATTAATATATGCTCATTTGTGTCACTTACAAATATACCTTTTTATTATTTTTTTTGTGTCTTTTATTTTAGATCCTACAATTGTATTAGAGCTTCATGGTTGGAATCATTAACATGGTTAGTGAAGTATAGTGATATTGAGTAAAGTGGCTCCTGGTCTTCATGAAAGTATCATCTAGAAAAGCAAGGTATGTCTATTATTGTGAATTATTTTAAAATTGAAATTTGATAAGAAGGTAGCATATCTATTTTTTTCTATTGATATTTGTTTAAATGTGAGAAGATCTATTTATCAAAAAAATTATATTCTATCAAATATTAATTACCAAATATATGATCTATATTACAATATCTATTGGTTTCCTTAAAGAGAAAAGATTTCTACTTTGTGACTATTGATATCTCATGAGATACTTTTAATCCATGGTAACCTTAATATTAGGTAGAAAGTTGTGTACAAGGTTTTCGAATCAATGTTTCGGAGCACACTACATGATCCATGGTAAAGATAAAAGAGCCAAAAAAAATCATTTTTTTGGCTCTCTTTATCCTGATGATGGATCGTGTGATATGAAATGTTGATTCAGAAATCTTGTAAACAATTTAATCCACAAACAACTTTCTATCTATTTTATAGATTGTGGAAATCCCATATCATTAACCTTTATATTCTCTTTATACTTGAATCATGGGGATCAAATTACATGGATTATGTTTATTGAAGTCAAAATGGAAAAACCTTGGATTTTTATTTTACAACATGAAAGCCTATAGAGATGAAAAAGCTATTCTCAAATGAATGGTCTACATGGAGAATTTGCATTTTTGGACAAATAATTTTTCCTTTCACCCTAGGATCAGTGATGATTATTTTAATAAGCTACACATCTCCTATGAATCAAAATTTTAATCTAAGGAATTAGTGTGTGCTTGAAACTGAAAACACTTACAATTTTTTTCCAATTTACAATATGACTCCTTGTTAATGTGATCAATTAGGGGAGAGAGGTACATTAATTTTGGTGGTAAGTACTTAGTAGTTGTGGTGAGAAGATAATACAAAAGAGATTACAAATTCAAGAATATATTTCCTTCTTTAGGATATCCATACATTGCTCCAGAGTTCCTATTATTGTTACAGCTAGGGAGGATAGTCTCGTAGGCTATAGGAACTATATTTTGGGTGATAATTTATATAGATAAATGATAATTATATAGGTATATTCATTTACCTCTATAGCTATTTTGTGTCGCAATCACATATCTTAAAGACTTGCAGATAGCTATAAACCTTCATAAGAAAAATATAATTCACCAATAGACGAATAATTGAGATTGAGATAAATAAAATGTACAATAAGCTCTCCTTATATAGGTAAGAGCAAGGATGCAAACACCAATGGGGTTCAAAGGTAGGTAAAACCACCCGACACAAAATACTAGATGTAGGTAGATAGTAATTTGTAATAAATCTTACCTAACACCTAGGGAATGATAAATTTTCCTAAGTAAACTTAAGCATGTGAGCAAATATAATTTACTCCAACACCCCCCCTTAAGTGCAAATTAGAGAGAAGATTATTATGCAAAAAGAGAAAGGTGCAATATGGGTCTTGGCTACAAGGCCATGCCAGGTACCCATGTACAATGCAAATGCAATGAATCTCTCACAAAGCGGAGAAAAGGAGAAAACCACATGGGAAAAAAATCCTCTCCAAAAGAGAGAAAACAAATAAGCAAACCATGATGCATGAAGGACTCAATACCCCCAAGGACTACATACATCATGTATATACAATCAAGTATCCCCCCATAGGAAGGAAGAAAAGAGACAAAATGTTCCCCCATAATGAAGAAGCTCCAATGTCGATGAAGTGTGCTTTGAAACAAAAGATGACCTAATGTCTACAAGAAACACATCTTCCCTTAAGAAGAAACAAGTCCATCAAATGATGAAGAAGCCATGCCATGTCTAACTGAAAGGAGAAGGAAGGAATTCTCCAAGTGTCAATTTCTGAAAACTGAATGGGAGCCTCCAAGCTCAAACAACCCATCACAAAAGCATGATTATAATAAGAATTGTTAACATCTAAATTGTTCATTATCAATATTTATTGTTTATTTATTAGTATCTTTTCATGCTGAAAACTGACTTATTATTATTTTATCACAACATGTAATTACATTACAACATTCCTTAAAAATATA
The DNA here is from genome assembly GCF_030272615.1 of Cryptomeria japonica. Lineage (NCBI taxonomy): Eukaryota > Viridiplantae > Streptophyta > Pinopsida > Cupressales > Cupressaceae > Cryptomeria > Cryptomeria japonica. The sequence goes on from NC_081407.1 coordinate 112,931,899, forward strand.
AAATTAAATAAAAATTATCATCAATAATTTTTTTAATCATTATGGTATATAAAAATCAATGTGAAAAAAAAAAGGGGATTTGATTGTGAGTATTATATATTTTTTTTCATCACACCAACTATAACTTAGTAGTGGAAAATGAGCCCAAAGTGAGGATGGTAGAATAGATTACCAAAGCCGTAGTAAATTTTCCACGAATGTAGGACAACGGAAGGACATTTCTTATTTCATTATCAAACCTTTGAAAACCAGTGGGGTTTCGCCAAACAAAATTCACACGGAAGGGTGACTAAATTGACGATGTGTAAAATTAAATTATGATTATCTAAATTTTTCACAATTTCCAAAGAGAGAAAATTTTATCCATAATTTTTCTATATACGAACAAGACTTAATTAATTGTTTTAAGAGTTTCACTGCGTATTCCAAATTTTCAAGACTTTGGCTGCCATTCAAAATTGTACGAACGGAAGCAGTGAGTAAATGATTAAGTAGTCTACAATTCATGTATATTTACGTCACGCAAATGTCACGCCCTCTACATAAAAATCAATACCATTCTCGGAAGAAGTAGAGGCGTGTTTGAGTGTTAGCGGTATAGGGGAAGAGCATCAGTAGTTGAGCACCCTAATTTCACGCTTCTCAAAATCTTACGGGGAAATTTCAAATCATTCCTAATTTTTTTAAGTAGCTTACTTGGCAAGTCCCCTGCTTATAACTAAGCTTTCAACACCACATCATCAAGTATGGTGCCACATCAGCATGCTTTATGTCAAGGTGTCCAAAACAACCCAAAAAAAAAGTGAGACCAATAGGCATGCAAAAGAGGCCCCAATAGTTGTGTAACTGATATGGCATCCCCTGATTGGTTACTTTTTACAATATTATTACATTTCCTAACAACTATTGGTACATTTCCTAACAAAAATTGATAGTTTATGTTTGAAACAATAGGTTTTATTTGTTCAATTTTTGGAACAAAAGGTATCAACAACCCTCACAACAATTGGTACATGCTCAACTGCAGATGCTTTTCCCCTATATTTATCTTTTTTCTTTTCTATAAAGTGAGTTTTAGATTCTGCATAGCATCACCAAAATAATTTGAAAAAGTATTTCTACATTTTTAAGATTTGGTTGTCAAAGTAAAATTGAAATTAATGTGTTTTCATATTTTCTACTTATAAAAAAAACTTGGAAAAATTGTGATTTAAGAATTTTTATATTCTCAAGATTTGATTGTCATTGAAAATAACTTGTCATAGTTTGGCATACAAACAAGAAATGAAAAAGTATGATTTAAGAATTTCCACCTTCTCAGAAACTTGATTGCCATTGAAAATAATGTCTTTCCATATTTTCAACACACAAATAAGACTTGAAAAGGTATGATTTATGAACTTCCACTCTCTCAAGTTTTGATTGCCTTTGAAAATAATGTATTTGTATATTTTCAACATACCAACAAGACTTAAAAAAATCTGATTTTAGAAATTCCACTAAAACTTGATTGCCATTAAAATTTCAAAATTTCTATGATCTGGATGATGAGTAAATGATTTATTTGTCTTACCCACTTCATTGATTATAAACATTAAATGTGGTTTCCCGATGTAATAGCTTATAGGTAGGCTTGGTTAATCCATCAAAATTTTACACAAATTCCAAAGACTGAAAAAATTATTACTAACCATTAACAAGACTTTAAAAATTGGAATGACTTTGAAAATTATAATTTCAAATCTTTCACACACTCAAGACTGAAAATTATAACTTCAAATCTTCCACATGCTCAAATCTCTAGAAATTATAACTGCTCACATGAAGGTTTGGGAGGTGACACCATGAACAATATGTTTGAGTTCCTTGCTGATGATTGGACCAGCCTTGCTTTCCGAGTACTTGGTGATTGGAAAATATGATTAATGGATGTTTTTTTCCATTTTTGTTTAAGGTTTCGTTGTTGGATCTGCTGGATCCTGCTTATGTTTAATTTCATCATTAGCCCTGTGTGACTTACTAAGACTCTTTTTATTTTTTCTAGATACTGTCGTATGCACAATATGCTTACTACTAGGGTTAGTTGGTTTAATGTTAGTTTCTTTGTGGATATCTGGTTTTTTAGACTTTATATGGACAAGATTGCCATCAATCTTGTGATCTTCTATAGTACTAGGTGGATTATGTTTTTGATAGTTAAGATAGGGATTGGCTGATGATTTGTCATTTGGCTATGTTTGTGCTGCTAATGCTCTCTTTGAGGATTGCTTTGTACTCAGAGTCAACCCCCTGGTTTTCGCTATTTTTTTATCAAAAACTTGCGCTTCTTATAAATACTCCTCAATACTCTCATCTACAATTTAAATAAAAAGTTTATAATTATGAATGGGACAACAACAAAATTTAGACGTTTAAAAAAAAAAATTGTTAGCCAAAACTTTTAAGTAATCTACAATTGATATATATTTATCTTATCTATTATCTAAATATCAGATGCTCCTCTATTTGAAATTGATTTGTAAAAAATTACAAACATTGTATACAATAATATGATCAAAAACTTCAATTAATTAAACTTAGGAAAAAATTTGCATATTATAAATAAAAATAAACAAGACTTTGGGAACAGTCATTTTAGCACTCTATATCTTCCACACACTGAAGACTTTGTTTGCCGTGGAAAATTGTATGAAGGCGACTTAAAACTTTCACTATTGGAAAATTATCAGAGCCTCTCCCCTTTCAGGGTAGCCATAGCTATCAGGAGCATTGACACTTTGATAGGTGTTTGCACTTGCCATACTTTGGAAATCAGATTCTTGCACCAAATGGCTCCTCCTTTCTCCCATGGAGCTTGTATCCTTCTCTGCACACCTATTGGCCATGTTCCCTTCTTGGTTGTAGTTGTAGCATCTAAGAGGTCCTTTGCCTTGGGATCTTCCTCTAGAGGATGGTCTTCTGCCCCTAAAGTTCCCTCTTTGATTGTAGCCTCCTCCTTGGTTATAATTGCTCTCTCCTCTGGTGCCTTCTTGGCTAGACTCACCTTGGTATCCAAAACCATTTCCTCTACCTCTAAAAGGGCATCTTCCCCCTCTTTGATGTCTCACTTTGCCTCTTCTATTTTGTTCTTGCCTCCTCTTTAGCTTCTCCCCCACCTTAAGTGTTAACTGAAAACATTTTTGGACAGACTCCGAGATGTGGAGGTTCAAATCTTCTTGGATGGAAAATCTAAATCCATTGAGATATCTCTCCACCTTCTCATCTTCACTCTCCTTTACCTTGGTCTTCACACACAACTTCATGAACTCCTCTATGTAGGCACTCACACCCATCTCCTTCTGCTTCAAGTTATGTCTTCTCTTATACAATTGGACATTATAGTCTACTAGAACATAGGCTTCCTTCACCAAAGCCATCATCTTCTTCCAAGTAGTCACTTTTCTCTTTCCCTCTTTCACCCTCTCATCTTGGATGAAAGTCCACCAAGTCAGTGCAGCCCCTTTCATTTTGGAGTGGGCCATCTTCACCCTTTGGTGCTCTAGTATGTCTTCACTCTCAAAGAAATTGTCCAAGGAGTCTATCCACTCCATCATTGTATCAAGCTCCATCTTGCTTGCAAACACTGGCAGATCCAACTTCACATCCATTGTTCTTCTTTCCATGGACTTGAGGTGACTCATCAGGGGTCTCTAGTCTATAGGAACCTCTAGTTCTTCCTGCCTAGGGATCTCCTCTTCATCCCCTTCTTCATCTCCTCCAGAGTCTCTCTCACCCCTCTCCACTTTTCCCTTCAATTGGTCCATTTCATTTCTCAAGGCTCGATTCTCATCCCTGACTACTTTGCTCTCTTCCATCTTCTTCTTCACCAAGATGACCAACTCAGCATTGGTCATCCTTGATGGGATATCTTGGGATCCCTCTTCCTCTGACATCTTGTCTTCTTCTTTGGTCCAAAGTACACTCCTAAGCTCTGATACCACTTGATGTAGAGCCCTTCACACACCTAAGGATATGTCCAAAAGGTTCAATTTGATCCCTTCCAAATGGTAACAAGGATCCTACAAGAAGGACTCCATGCCTTAAGGGTTGAACTACTCACACTCCTCTAGTCTGGCACCTACTCAAGATGAGTAATTAGCTTCCACATTTCCAACATGCCTCACCATGATTATTTCTCTTAGAGGTCTTGGATTTGGTCCACTCATGACATCTAAGTACTCTTCCAAGCATTGGTTTTAGACTTAGGCATCAATGCCCTATACCTCCTTTGGAAACCTACCCCCTAGGCTAGTAGCCCTATTGAGCGGGTATTTTGCCCTTATCTCCAAAATATTACGCACAACCTGGCAAAATACTTACCATTTTAGATACCCTTTAAGGAGTTACACTCATCCCCAAAATGGTTTGGCAAGATCTGCACTCTAAGGGTTTGAACCCCTTAGGAGCCCAGAGACCTAATTAGGGTGATTAGGCCAAATTTACAAAGAAACACCCATCTCTAGAGTCCCAACTGCAAAACCAACTTCATGAGGATGTGGGGGATGGTAAATAATCTCTAGTTCCAGGGTTGCACACTTGGAATCTACCGCCACTAGATTTTAGGGTGACTATCCTAATTTTTCTTAAGGTAGTCACATGGAGATGCCTACCTAGGTTTATCTCATTATCCTCACAATCAAGCCTTCCCTGCAAAACCCCATGAAAATCCTAGAATTCATTGACCAATCCTGCACTCAATCAAAGGAAGAAACTTCTAGATGGAAGGAATGCAAGATATGGCCATTTTTGGTCAAAACCCTAGCCAAACCCTTGTATTTTGGGTTACAGTCAGCAAATTGAAGGGTTCTCCCTACTCAAAAAAGATCAAATCCTCATACCACCACCAAAACAAAGGTGATTCAACCCTCCATCTTCTCCATGAGTGATTTTGTCAAATTCAATTCGTACAAGGACGTACAACCTCTGCAAACTCATAATTTCTGGGAAAACTCAATTTTTAGTGTTTTATTGCCTTCAAATTTCAATCCATAGTAACTCTAACCTTGGGAATCATGTCCAGAAGCCTTATATCCTTCCCCAATAGTTTCCAACCAAATTTTGAAGAGTTTGGAGCCATTGAGAGGTTTACAACAACCAAAAGTGGAAAAGTTGCACTTTTGCTTGGAAAAGTTGCACTTTTGCTTGCAAAAGTTGCATTTTAAAAAGTTGCCCTTTTTGACAAAGTTGTCAATTCACACCAATTTGGGAACCACACAACTCGGGTCAACCAAACATAACCTACACACCCTAAAATCCCATCAATCATCAAAACAAACATCAATCTACCCCTTATACACCAAATTGTCCAAATTGGCTTATCAAGTTGCCTAATTTGTGACAATGGTTTACATGGTGGGGTCCTTATTGAATACATGAAAAGATCACAAACAAAATACATTCACAATGATCCTAAGATCCTAATATTCATCATCATATCCATGATTGGCTTGTTGAGGAGGTGCTCCTGCCCAGTCATTGTTCACGATATGGGTAAACAATTCAACCATTTTATTTGTCAGATATCACAAGAGCAACAACAAGACAAACTTCTCCAACATTGTAAGAATGATGCAAAGGTCTTCCCATTTTTCTACTTGGTATTACATAAAGTAGACTCTGATACATCCATCTCAATGTTGTATGAGAAGTGTTGTATGAAATCTTCTGCCAATTCACCCCATGATCTAATCCAATGTGGAATTTGTGTAAACCATTCCATGGCTTGTCTACCTTAACTTTGTGGAAACAATCTCATCAAGTATGATTCCTCTCTTTCTACCTCTATGCAAGCCATGAAAAATTCTCTTATATTTGCCTTGGGACCTCCCTTGCCTCTATATTTATCAAACTTTCGTGTCACAAAATATGGAGGAAAGGGAGGCATTGGTATGCTTCCATCAAAGGGATAAGGACATATGTCATTCATTGTGTAGTCCTTTGTAGTCATTTTCATACTTGCTATCTAGTTTTTACAATTCCTTGATCTACTGTTGTAAGTCATTACTAGGTGGTCCCTTTTCTCTTTGAGGTACTCCCATGCTTGAGCCACCAAGTGGAGGAGGAGGGATATAATGCATCTAGGGATGATATTGGTCATAAATATGCTCAAGTGATGGAGGAATGTAAGTATTATTGTTTGGACCACTTGGTATGGTATTGTATTGAGGAGCACTAGGCCTAGGATGATAGTATGCATCATTACAATGACCATAATTTGTATTGTGGGTGTACTCTTTATTCACTAGTAGTAATATGGAAAATAAATGACTAGGTGACTAAAAATTTTAGTCACGACAAGTAAGAATGACCAAATTCTAGTCATTTTTTGCAACACAGCTATAAATGACTAAATAAATAACCAATTTGGTCGTGGGGTAAAATCAAAACTAAATAATTAGTCACACAAACAAAAATGACTACTCCCCTATACAATATGATATTAACATGACCACAACTAAAGTGGGTAATTAAAAAAATATTTGGAATTGGCACGTGGCTGATTGTATTGCGCATATAGGGTCAATAGGAAATTTGGGTGAACATATCTTTGTATATATGTATGTATATATGTCATACATACATGCATATACATTTATACATATGTATGCATGTATGTATGTATGTACACACACACACACACACACACACACACATATAATTTTCTCCCTCTTCTCTTGATAACTCTTTTTTTTAAAAGAATAAATTATTTTTCAATTGTCTCAAAGGTTACGTTTTATTTGTTTCTAATACATTTTTCTTTTAATTAAATTGTTATGTTGAGAGGCGTAACACTACAATGGCACCCACCTAAGTTTTTTTATTCATGTAATTTTAATGAGTAGACAATAGATAATTTATTTAAAAATATGTTAAAGACTAAAATGTAAATTGAAAAACAACTTACTATTATTATTATATATTATGACTAGACAATGGATAATTTTTTATTTTTTTTTATGGAAGTCTAGACCTGGGAGCATGACAACCCAGCAAGGGCATGAAGCCCGCAAGTTGCCATCCCAGCTAGGGCCTTCACAAAGTATTTTTTCCCATCCGATACGAGGGCACAAGCCAATAGGATGAACCTCTTCTACCAAGCACTGAGGGGTATCCATTCCGCCAAATTTGCTTGGGGCACGATCCCAGCCTCATCCCTTATGATGTCGGAGTGTTGCACTCAGCAAGACTTGATCCCTAGTGGGCTCATTTGGAGCCATTCAACTTCACCAGTAGACCAAGGGCCCATTGACACAACGAATAATTTAAAAATAAGTTAAAGACTAAAAACTAAATTAAAAAAACAACTTTTAATCATTATATATATATATATATATATATATATATATATATATATATATATATATATATATATATATATATATATATAAGAAACAAGTTTAAATTAAAAAGCAACTTCCTATTATTATTATTTCTTAAATGTAAAAAATATATATATATTTTTAAATCTAAATTTTAAAAAACTTCTAATTTAAAAAAAAAATGTTTTTAAATCTAAATTCTAAAGAAACTTTTTTTTTTTTTTTTTTTGCATGCAAATCATTTCATATTCTAAGATAAGAGTCTGAAAATTAAATTTAGATTTAAAAGAAACTTCTATTATTTTTGCATGCAAATCCTTTCATATTCTAAAATAAGACTAAATTCTAATTCTAAATTATAATATATATTAACCATATGAAATTAATTAATCTATGCTAAAGGTAAAAATTTTCCACTTAGGAACATAACTTTGAAAATAATCACTCAAAGAGTGTCTCCCCATCTTCCACACTCTCAAGACTTTGGTTGCCATTCAAAATTGTATGAAGGAAGTGGTAAGTAAATGATTAAGAAAGGGGCCTACAATTCATGTACATGTTCATGCACTCATCTAATGACAAAATATTTATGTCATGCTAATGACACGCCCTCTACCTCAAAATTAGAGCGGTTTCCCTAGAGAAGTAGAGGTGTGATTAAACGCAACCTACTTTTCATTGATGTACATCTGCTGCTGCTCTTGGAAGGGGTTATACTGCTACTCTTGGAAGGGAATCACCTACCACAGCCTCACTGGCCATGTGTTTCATGTGGATCTTAGAAAGTTTGGTTATCAGGAGTTGTCAGCTATGGTGAGGAATTCAAGCAGCCAAATATTCCCTGCTTTATTCCAACTGCAGCCTCCTCTTTCCATCCATTCACACCTCTTTCCATCCATTCACACCTTGACGCATTTGAGTTTCATAGGTTGTGGGCTTACTGGTTGAATACCAAGTGAGATTGGGAACATGTTTTGCTTTACATTTTTGGACATCTCCTTCAATTTTCTGGAGATGAGGTAGTCGAGTTTGTGGATACGAATTTTGCGAGGGTTGGAGCACCTTGGATTAGCAGATCTGAAACTGACAAGAGATGTGGTACAGAGTGTTGCTTCTCTTCCCAATCTTACATCACTTGCCATGTCTGAGAAGTCAGGTACACCTCTCTATCCTCTTGGAAACCTCACCTTACTCTCCCATCTTGAGCTTGTCGGTAGTGACTTCACTCTGCAGCCATTTCCCATTTGGATTTCTAACCTTACATCTTTGGTTTCCCTCTACCTCTTTGATTACAATCTCTCTAGTTCCATCCCTTCTTCTATTTTAAGCCTTCCACACTTCAGTAACCTTGTGTTGTATGGAAACCCTAGTCTCAAAGTCAACCTCTCTTCCATTGTGCAACATGCTTCCCAGCTCAGTAGCCTTTCTATTGAAAATTCAGATGTGAGAGGAGTGATTCCAAATTCCATTGGAAATATGTCCTCATTAACTGCCTTAGATCTTTATGATAACAATATTGAAGGTCGTCTTCCAAATTTTATTGGAAATCTCTCATGGCTTGAAGATTTGGATCTTTCCAGAAATTCACTAAGAGGCAACATTCCATGGAGCTCTTTAGGTGGGATATCAAAGCTTTCATATCTTTTTCTTGGTTCAAACCAATTAAATGGAAGCTTGCCATCTACTTTTGGTAATCTCTTATCTTTTATCTCTCTTGATGTCTCAAATAATTCTTTGACTGGCACATTCTTACTCTCTCAACTAGAAAATTTCACAAAGATTCGTTACTTGAGTCTTTCTGATAATTTCTTGAGGGTGAAAGTTGAAGACTTTTGGATCCCAAAATTTCAGCTTCAATCTTTATATTTGAGTTCTTTTAATATGGATAATGATTTCCCATCTTTTCTATCCACTCAATACAACATAAAGTGACTCGACTTGTCCAACAATTCTTTTAGAGGAAATGTTCCCGATTGGTTGTGGGGCCTTACATCTTTCAACACTCTCAATCTCTCATGCAATCAATTTGAAGGAAAGCTTTTGTCATCAAAGTTCAGTAAGTTGAGTGCTCAATATGTTGACTTGCATAGAAACAAGTTAGAAGGGAATGTTTTAGTTCCGCATCCTTATGTAGAATTCTTGGACATGTTTGAGAATCAATTTGATGGCATCAATTCAGAAAACATTGATGAATATGGCTAGAGTCAACTCAATTATTTGTCACTTGCAAATAATAATATGAGTGGTGTCTTTCCACATTCTATTTGTGAAGGAATCACTTGGAGGTTCTAGATGTGTCAAATAACAGTCTCACAGGGAATATTTTTGCAAGTTTTGGGAATTGCTCAACAACACTCAGAGTTTTGAATCTAGAAAATAATAATTTGGAAGGCGAGATTAGAAGAATGGTTTGTCTTCAAACATTGAAATTAGGAGGCAACAAGCTACAAGGTACAATTCCATCATCACTTCAAAATTGTACTTCTTCAAAGATTCTAGATTTGGGATATAATAACATGCAGGGAACAATCCCAAATTGGATAGGGAATTTAATTGGCCTTTGAATTTTGGTGTTGAGATCTAATAAATTCAAAGATGGAATACCCTTAGAGTTGACAAAATTAGAAAATCTTCAAGTCTTGATTTTGTCAAACAACAATCTATCTGGAGCTATTCCAAGTAGCTTAAGAAACTTGAGAGCAATGGCAAATCAAACAGAAAGTGCAAAAGTCCTCAAGTTCTCAAATTCAAGCTCAATGCCTTATTTAGATAAAATTGAAATAAACAACAAAGGGCTAGTTCTAGAATATGTGAAATCTTTGGCATTGGTTCGGTGTCTTGATCTCTCAAACAACAACTTCTCAGGTGATATTCCTCAAGAAATTGGATTCCTCATTGGTCTAAGGATTCTCAATTTGTCAATGAATCAGCTCCATGGAAAAATTCCTACTTCTTTTGGGAACCTTGTGCAGTTGGAGTCACTTGATCTTTCAGATAACAATCTTATTGGAAATATCCCTAATGAACTACAATCTCTCACATTTTTGAGTTACTTGAACATATCTTGTAATAATTTTTCAAGTAGAATACCACAAGGAGCTCAATGGTTAACATTTGATGAGAGATCATTTTCAAACAATGCAAACCTTTGTGGACTTCAGATCAACATAAATTGTTCACCTTCTTCTCCTTCAAATAAAATTTATGATGAAGATGTGAGTGAGCACGAGTGGGAGGAACATGTGTGGTGGGAGGTGGGAATTGGATTGAGCTTTGGATTTGGGTTTTCAATTGTTATTGGAGTATTATGTTTCAACAAAAATTGTAGAAAAAGATGTTTCAAAGTTATGGATGACATTATTGTCATTCTTGATCAATCTATTCAAAAAAAGATCTTTTAATAATTATTTTAATACCTCTCTCTCTTCCACTTCCCTTTCTCTTTTACCCAAAATATTTCCTCTATGATGGTTGTGTAATGGTTGTATGTGTACTTTCTTATTTTGTTATTTTTGGTGGAAAACATTAATTTAAATATTAGATTAAGTAGTACCTCAATCTGTAAGGTGACTTAAAATAAATATTGGAACTAAATTCAATTGTTTATTAGTTCCTATCAAGGTGGGATACTATTGCATCATTCAATTTAATTTTTTAGTTAGTTCAACCAATCAGAGAAAATAATTAAAATTTTTGAACAAAAAACTTATAGTGCAAGTCTTATTTTTCTTTTAAATAATTTGTTTCTCCTATTTTTCTTTTATCTTATTGGCTAGAGTAAGTGAAAAATTCAAATTTTCTAAAAAAAATCATTTTAATGCATTTAATTCATTAATGATATGATTAATATGTATTCGAGTAATAGTTATTTATGAATATGCAATTATGATATTTTTTTTTTACATATTAATTCAAATTTATTTTAAAATAACATTTATCATATTTATTTTATCATTTATTTTTATTAAAATTTATTCTTAATTAAAGTGTATTTTTTACTAAAGCATATTTTAATTAAAAGTTTTATTTTATAAATTTTATTTAAATAAGTCATTCTTAGTTTAAAAGTAAAATAAAAAAATTATAAATGTAAATAAATATAATAAATTTAATATTAAAATAGATAGGTAAAAAGTTCATAAATAGGGGAAAAATATATTAGTTGATATTTAAATTTTGAGGCATGTGAAGAATTAGTTTGCAGCTCAATAAGTGATTATTTGTTGAGGAAAATAAGCCAAGTTGATCTTTCCTCCTTTATTGAGAAGTTGTGATAATGCAAATCTCTATTCAAAAGCACGAGTTTTTAGAGACTTTTTGTCAAACTCAGTTCCACGACCGCATGAATAATTTTGGAATTGGTGTTGGAATGTGCGATGTTTCAACAAAAGTTTGCGGTTTATGTGGAGAAACATCCTTTTCCTTAAGTTCTTCTTTTGACTACGCTCTTTCCTCTTTAAATTAGTTTTTTGACGAAGATTCTTCTTCTTTAAGTTTCGAGGAGTGGTCATACAAGTGATCAAAGTTTCATTTTTGAATAGGTTGATTTGAGAACAATATACCTTGTTTTCACACCCAAGCTTACTAAGTCGAATAGAGGGTTTAATATTCCCCTATTGATATGACTAAGTGCGTCAAATGATGTAATGAAGTTCCCTGATGAAGGATGATTTGTCCTGATATTGGAAACTAGATTGATTAGACTAACTTGGATAACCAGCTAAGTATTTGATGTTGATATTGGTTGAAGTTGTGAAAATTAGATCACTAGTTGGTATCCTCTAATTTTGTTTAAAGAAACCCTATCTATGACCATTGAATCTGAGAGAAGACCTAACATGGTATCCAAAGATGGTTTCAATTTTCTGAAAAAGTTGATAACCTGCTCTTTGTCTGAGACAATTTTTTTAAGGATGCGCTAAAACAAATGGAGTATGCGCTAAAATATTTGTCAAATGTGCTACTCTGATCTTCTCATGTGATAAGTTGTTTGGAAAATGTGCTAAATTTTTTTCGCTTATGTGCTACCTCATATTTTTTGACTATTGATATTTTGAATTTTTTTTTAGGACTACTTGCTATTGGATGCACTGAATGCGCTAATGTTTACTTCTTAAGCTCTATTAAATGAATAACATGTGGTACAGGGTTGTTTCAAAGTGATGCGCTAAGATACTTTGAGTTTTAAAATATTTTGACACTTGACTTGTGTTTTTGTAAAAAAATTGTTTTCCCAATGGATGATCTTTTGAAGATGATTTGAAAACATAGTAGCAAGTAATAAGACAATTTATCTAGTCTAAATAATAAGTGTATGTTCAATAGGATATTTTCAAATCTCTGTTTGTTTCCACTGGTTTGAACAAGAAAAAAACATGAAGCCGACTCTCTAATCTCAAGGGTCATCAATAATACCATAGCTCACACTTGATACTCCTTCAACTCAAATAGCTCTATCACACCCTAAGGTGTACCTATTTTTTTTCCTTTTTCTAGAGGTTGAAGCAAAGAGAATTGGTTCTCAATTGGATCATTTTCTTGGGAAATGTATGGTGAGTGTATTGGGGGTGGATTCTTCCCCACCCTTGCACTATGATATTAGAAATGTTTGGATAACTGACTTGGCCAAGCCTCTACTCTTAAAGCTCTTTATAAGGATTTTGTTTGGTCTTCAATGATAAACTCCCTAGGGAGGCTTCCCAACCTTCAGAACAAATTCTTTATGTATCTCAAGGATAATGGGGGAAGACTAATCACTGAGAAAAACTATTGAACATGATTTTCATCATATCCACAGATGATTATAGTGGGTTAGAATACTTGGTGTTAGAAATTCCCAACTTAGGTCGTTACCCTCTCACCGACCTTATGGGCTTCTTGGGAGGGCAGGCCTGCTAAAGGTTTTATCTTATTGCAAGAAATGAAATAAAGCAAGTAAATAGTGAGTTTGTCTTTTTGATCACCCAGTTAAGGGGAGAACATATGCCTCACTTTCGAGTCACAATGAACACTTGTTCTTTTTACCTTAATGTTGCAAAATGATCTAAATGCTATTTGGAAATTTTGTTCCAACTAACATGGTGTTTATTTTACCCAAGATAGCAAAAATGAGAAGATCACAATTTTTGAATTTTTTGTGGAAAGAAAACTTGGTCAACAAAAGAAATTGCCAATGATAAATTACTATGATGAACTTTTGAGAAAACTCCCAACTTGATATGGATTGTTCTTTGTTACCTTTGCAAAATCAAAAGATGGCTTGTTCTTTTTATCCTTTGGAAACAAAGAAAATTTGTCTTGTTCTTTTAACTAGCACCAAAAGACAAATGTGAACTAACTTTCAAAATAAATGTTTGATTTGTTGTTCTTTTTAATTTTGCAAGAAACTAAAAAGGACCAATAGAATATGAATATTTTTAATTGCACTAAACTAAATGTGGAGTTTTTTTTAGCTTTTGCGAGAAAGGAAACATGAATTATTTTTACCAACCTTTAAAAACCAAAGTAAAAAATTTATTATAAGTCCTTTAGCACCTACAATAAAGGTTAGGTCTTGCAAAACCTGCAAATTGTTAGTCAATATTGTGGGCTCACAAGCCTAACTATTCATTCTCTCTATCTTACAAACAAAAACCATCTGTTTGTCATGCGCTAAAAATTAAGACATGTGCTAAATAATGAAACAAAAGCACTATTTTAAAAATCCTACGCGCTACACTAAGTCTCAAATGTGTTGTTCTGATACTTGTATGCACTAAAGAGAGATAAAAATATGCGTAGGGCTGAGACTGCTATGTACTAACTTATCCTCTATATGTGTTGTAATGTAACACAAATGCACTAGAAGATATCGTGGATGCACTAAATTGTCCTGTAGATGCACTATTATGAGTTTCTTCCTTGAATTTTGTCTTCAACCTACATGCAAAATGATTATAAATTTGGGGACGAGCCCCATGGTGGGCACCAAAAATGTATGCCAGAATAGTGGTGTCAGTTGATTAATCAAAAGAACAAGAAACTAGCATACCAATGAAACTTTTAGCTATAAAGACTAACTAAGCTAAACTAGCTAAACAAGCTAATCTTTCAAAGTGTGTCTCTGTGTTCTCTATCTCATTGGATTCCTCAAGTCAATGGTTTCTCTTAGATCATTGAGAAATTGACTTTAGAATGACAACTCCAAGAATGAGTGATAATGGATGAAAATGATCTATATTCAAGATGCACCTAAGATCTATAAGATTATAACAAAGCTAGCTATGATGAAGATTTTGCTGTGATAAAGAAACTAACAAGCTATGCTAACATGATATATGCTAAACATGATAAAATACTAATACACATCTAATTGATTAAGATGATGATTAATAAAGAGAGGCAATGCTTGATGAAGTAGACTATAATCTGGATGCATGAAAACTTGGATTGTGATAATGAAGGAAATGAGCCCTATTTATAGAAAAGATGGGCAATTGGATGCTTAAGATTGAATATTCTTAACAAGGGTTAGGATTGAATGAAACTCAATCCATGTTTACAATTTTCACCAATGAAATGGTGACAATTTTTAACATGAGATGGCTTGAGAGGAGAGAGAAGAGACAAAAGTTAATGGATAACTATTGTCAAAGAAATGAATTATTGAAGAGACCCATGAGTTAAAGAATGGTTAAGTTATAGAGAAAGTCTCTAACCCAGGGTTGAGTTTGAGTTAACCATAAATGGTTATATAAGAGCTTTTAATGGTTTGGAAGACTTTAGAGGTTAACCATTTGAAGACATAAAGCCTTTAATGGTTATTGAAGATTCTAAGGGTTTTTGAGAAGTGACCTTTTTCTTAAGGATTGTGCAAATGTTTAAGAGGTAATTATGCTTAATTAGAAGAGGTTATAATATTCTAGAAGAGGTTTAGGCATGCAAGTGGATTTTTTAGGAGAATCCAGGTGGGAGGATTTTTTAATTTAATTGAAATAAATTGATTTATTTCAAAAGGTGGGTTACAACTTGCATTGGAAGGATATTTAAATAAATATTGATTTATTTAAATGCAACTGGATTTTTAATTAAATGTAAATTTAATTAAATAGGAAAAGGGTGGCTTAATTAAACAAATATAATTTATTTAATTAAAGGCTAGAATGTGGCCAAATGAATTAAATCAAATAAATCAAATAATTTATTTAATTAGTAGAGGAAAGGGGGATTTAATTAATACAAGAATTGTTTTAATAGATTAAATAAACATGTCCAAGGGGTTGAGCTTAACTGGTTAAAACACTGGGTTCTCATTGTGGAGACCCAAGTTCAATTCCCAATAGGGACATCTAAAGTGAAATTCTAAGTTGTGACTCTTGGCCTTCCAAAGGATGGGGAAGGTCTTGGGGTCAATCTAATCAAACATAATAATAATAATAATAATAATAATAATAATAATAATAATAATAATTTAAAGATATGTAATGGCGATGGGCCCCCCTATTGTGGCCTCACTGGTTCATAGCTCCAGTCAAAATCTATTCAAGGCTTTGGCCAATTACCTATAAAAAAAAAAAAGATTAAATAAACATTAAATATTTATTTAATTAGATGGTCACATTTATAAGTCCACAATTACATTTTATGACACTAAATTTAGCCACCATTTTGGGAGTATGAGTCTACACTGTGTGTGTGTGTGTGTGTGTGTGTGTGTGAGAGAGAGAGAGAGAGAGAGAGAGAGAGAGAGAGAGAGAGAGAGAGAGAGAGAGAGATTATTTTTATTTCAAACAAATTATGTACCTTTAGATCAAACTAAAGGTAGAGGAAGGATAGTAAATGGGAGATGGGTTGGAAATAGACATAATTTGTTGAGGTGAAATGGATGTAGATATGACAGATGAATATGAGGTTATAGGATTGATTTGGTAAGTGGGTTGGGGTGAGATACATGAATAGCTGAAGGTTGGATAACTTTGATGTATGAATGAGTTGGATATGTATGATTGATATGCTGATTAGAGTGGAGGAGTGGTTTGAGGTATATGGTTTAACATAGATTCTTGCACTTCTATATCTAATTTTTCAAAAATTTCATGATATTTAAATATGGGCTTTGGATTAGGATTAAATAAGGATTTGGATGGTGATTGAAATTAAAAGAGGATGAGATTTAAAAGGTGAGGTTTTGGGATGATTTTAGATGGGTGTTTAGATTAAAATAATGTGATAATGAAGGAAATATTGGTTGAGAGAATTGGATTTTGATTTGGAAGATGAAGGATGCTAGATATTTGGACATGATTTCCAAATTATAATATTTGGGTTAAGCATTATGGATTGGAGGCTTGATTGAAATAAATAAATGGCTAATGGGTGAATGATTTTTGATGAAGGAGTAAATGGATTAGATTAGAATGTGGTTGGTATGGTATAAGGTTGGAAAGGGTATGTTGGCACCTTCTAATTTTTGAAGAAATTTTGAGGTTGCCATATATGAATTTTCTAAGGCATGAAGAGGTACAACACTGAAAAGCTATTAGAGAAGGCCCTTTTGAGAGCTAATAGGTTAGGATCCTAGTAAACTTCATGAGAAATCACTTGGAGAATGTGTTGGACATATTTAATTAAGTCCATATATCCATTTGCAAGCTCCTACAATAAGTTTTAACATGTTTTTGATGCACCTACTTTTAGGGGATTGCACAAATCTGCATGGTTCACATTTCCAAGAAATTCCGAGTACCCTACTTTTGAGGCTTATAACTTGTACCCTGTTAATTGTCATGAGGAATTTCTTGTCCCTTTAGGTTCCTTAAAAAATTATGTACTACCCTTCTCATTTCCAGATTCCCAAGATTTCATTTGACTTGTTTGCCAAAGCAAAATTATTTGCAATTTGTTGTTTTCTTCAAATTAGACAGTGTCAAACAATAGTTCAGTACCCTTTTTCAGAATTTTGTATTTCATATCCAGTTCATCTACAATCAAAAGTGGTAGTACATCATGAATCTCTATAGGTTTTTCTACCATCTACCCAATTTGTAGCCCCCCATCTCTTTGTTTGGTTAGTTTTCAAGGCTATTCCATATGGACTTTTTCAATGTTTCAAAAAGAACACGTTCAGAAGTTGCAGAGTAGGCAACTTTGAGGGTGAATAATTTTCACATGTGATCAAATTTGATCAAGCCCTCTTGCATGCATACTCGGGGTACCTAAATGTACTAGTGTGCTGGATGGCGGCCCCTGAGATGGTGATTTGATATTTTTCCTAATCAGTGATTGGAGGTGCTTCAATTTGTTTTCACCAGTGTAACTTTTCAGGATGACCATGTGGGCCACTTTGACCATTAATATATTTCACCCGGATGATTATTTTCTTAGACCAATTGGTTCTTGTGACTCTATGTAATGAAATGAGTGTGTGTGCTAGTTTGTAGCTCTTCATGTTTTCATCTGCTATATTTTCAAAATTATTTTGAATTAGGGTTTGGAAGGGGTTCTGCTAGGTTTCAATGCAGTAACAACTAAGTAGAGAACTTTGGGAATTAAAATCTTGCAATTCAGTGAGTGTCAAGGGAATCCATTTTGGGGGGTGATTGTCAATATATCAGTCTATATGCCTATCAGATGGCATGGTCTCAAGTGGCCATTTGAGTTGTTTTTGAAGGGGGTTTTAGGGGTCTAGAGGTGGTTTTGGTCATTTTTGCAAAACGGTAAAAATTAAGTTTCAATGACTAAATTTTGCAGATGATTGATCGGAATGGCTATTCTAATGGTTCCAGATTAGTTTTCAGGCCAATTGTTTGAGAACAACTATTTTTTTAGTTGGGCCACGAGGGACTCGACTTGCTGCATCAAACAATGAAGTTATGATTGCAAGGTTGGTGGTAGTATTTATAATTTATGTCATTATTTTGATTTTAAATAATAATACCTATGAGACAAATGGGAGAACAATAGGCTGGTTACAAGAAGTTCTTTTTAATAATGTTTTGAGTTAACATTATTAAACATATTATTTTGAGCCAAAGTATCATTTCAATCATTTTATTATGATTCTAAATGGAAAATATATGACATTTGGTGGGCCCCAAATGATTTTTAAAAAAAATCAATACCAAAAGACATAAGATTCAATTGATAATATAATTTTAAGGGCAAATTAAAGATTTGCAACATATTGTTGAGATTATTTTTCTTGCAACTTTTGTTTAATCCTTGCCATCTCGTGATCGTGTGATGAGAAGATGCGAGGAAAATTGGCATCACAACATTGCGAAGAGAAGGGTTATTTTCCCTAATGTGTGATGGGAGGAGTTTACGATTTTGTCCTCTCTTGGAGCTACCTTGATCACCAAGTTTTTGCAGGTTGTGTAGAAAATGAGAGGCCACTCTAGGGTAGTCGCAAAAATTGAATGATCACATTGGTTGAATGCGATATATGCATCCATCAAAGCATATCCAATGATGAAAATATTTTGTCAAATGTGTAGTGGAAATTGTTAATGGAAGAGACATGAATAAAAAATGTGGAAGCTCAGATGAGGCACGTAATGCTATATAAGCTTTTCAAGAGGTGATTGCAACATTTGCATCGAATTTTTTTTAATGCAAAGAATTCCTTTTAGATTTGCAAGAACATGCCATGATCACTGGGTATGTACGAAGAGTATATGTGGAAAAAGCTTTAGAAACATCCAAGCAAATGTAACTGCAGACATACCACCTCCCACACAATTCTTCCAGCAATACGAAGTGTGATGAATAGAGAGCTTCGGGTAAGGTATGGACACCCATTGAAGCACAGAGGACATCGAATGTGCCATGGCAAGCATTTATGCAAGTTGTTTGCTACCAAATTCCTCAACCTTCACAGTATTCTCTATAGACACCTAAAAATGTCTCATTGATCATGTACTAATTATTCTTTAAATTATTTAATTAACTAATTAATTCTTCCATTTCCAAATCCCCAAATTTTAACTTCATTTAATTTCTTATTTCTTCTAATTTCTTCCAAATTCAATTACATGTGCATGATTTCAAAATCAAATTGAAAATCAAAGGCAAGTTCTAAATATATTCAAATACTAAATTCAATTAAAATTTAATTCAATTATTTGAATAAATATCATGCAAAGATTAAATTGAAAATCTAAATCTAAATGCAAGCACATGCTAAATTAATTAATTAAATCATTATCTCTCCAATCTCTATTTCCATCTTTTAGTTAGCTTTTTCTAAATAAAGCTTTCTTTGTCATCAATTAATTTTCCTCCAATCATCCTTTTTCTTCCTTCAGTTAGCTTTTTCTCAATCAGTTAACTCAGTTAATCTATTCAATCTATTCTATTTCACTCCTACAATCAGCAGTTCAACTATCAATTTTCATATGAGCTCACCTGAGTTCCACCTCTTGATCAATCTGTTCCACCTTTTAATCAATCTCATCCAAAAATCTATAGATTGAGCATTCAATCTCCATTTTCAACAATCATGAACTTCGAATCTTTGTGTCATTTGTAGGTTACCAATGGGGAAGTTTTCCGCACCTCCATTTGTAAATCCTAGTCACTAAGTGTGTTGATTTGAATGTTCTAGGGGCCTTAGGGATCGATTGACTGCTTATCATTGAAATGTTTCACACCTCCATTTTTCAATGGGTGTATCACAAATGCTAAAACAAACACAATCAACCTTGTTAGAATAGGAAATGCATCTTCATCATGCATATTGCATTCAAATAGATCATGTCAAAAATTCATTGTCTCCACACGCATTCTGCAGATCATCATGTCATATAGGTCTGCACACTAGGGGCATAACTAAAAAGATCCTAAAAATCATATAAAGTCCTAAAAAAATCCAAAAACACTGGAAAACTCAAAATTCAAAAACATTGGAAAACTCAAAATTCAAAAACATTGAAAAACTTAAAATCCAAAAACATTGAAAAAACTCAAAATCCAAAAATATTGAAAACCTAAAATCCCAAAAACATCCATATAATGTCCAGAAAATCAACCAAAAACATCTGCAAAACAATCCTTCAAAAACCATCCAAAAACATTCAAATACAATCCTGAAAAATCATCCATATAACGATCCTGAAAAAATCATCCAAAAACATTCAAATATCGATCTACATAATCCAAAAACATCGAAAAAGCTCTTGGAAAAGAACTAAACAATCAAAAATCAATCAATGAAAAAACTTGCAATAAAATGTCTTGTGAGAAACAAATACCCTAGCAAATATCCAACAAATACTTCACACGAAGTTAACAAAGGATATGACTATCCAGTCAAACATTTGCAATCAACTGATCAAACTATCTTATCAATCATATCATATCCATATCAAAGTGATCATTATCTTGTCTTAAACAAAAGAGGATACACTAGAAATTAGACAGGTCAGTCTTAAATGGGGTTCGCAACTTTTTGAGATCAGACATTATCAACCATCACATCAAGCAACTGAGAACGAAGGCACAAGGTCAGTATAGCTATGGAATTTTGTCTGGGTCAGTCTTTATCTTTTATCATTTGGTGACAGATATTGTTCCTATGCCACTCAAGGATGTCCACAAGTGACTAGAGGAGCCATGATGGGCATTATATTTTTCTTTGTTTGCTTCTTGTCTGCTACGTGTTTGTTTCTTCAATGAGATATCTTTACATCTTGGTTCCTTATACCCTGATGTGCTAAGCTTCATTGTTCAATAATAAGGCTCAGTGATGAATATATATTGACACAATAAAATATGTGACACAGGTTTGTGATTCATTCAATTTCATTCTCATTCTCATCTCCTATGTTTCTTGATAGTCTATTGATTTCCCATCTTCTTTCTAAATCATTTTCCATCATCTTCAATTGCTTCTAACATCATTCTAAGGTTCATTCTCTCATATTCTATCTCAATGTCATCTTCACATCACCTATCTCTATCTCTAATCAACTAACCATTCTTCTATCTTTCGTCTCACATTCTTATTTTTTTGAGAGATCATTCATATATTTACTGCACAAACAATCTCTCGAGGGGGCATTACACCCTAAGTATTATCGGGGCATACTGGGGTAGAATTTTTTGTTTCTTTGAAACAACATCGTTCCAACATTGTCTCAAAGAGGGGCAAATGTAGACACCTAAAAATGTCTCATTGATCATGTACTAATTATTCCTCTAATTAGTTAAATAATTCTTTAATTATTTAATTAAGTTAATTAATCTTATTCTTCTAATTTCATATTTCCTCATCATCTTACTAATTATTCTATTTCCTATTCTTTCATCATTTAATCATTTTAACCATTTTCTAAATATTAATTAAATATTTATTATTTAATTAATTTTGATTAATTTCCCAATTTAAATAATCTTTATTATTTAAATAAATTAATTATTCAATTTCTATCTCTCTAATCAACTTTTTATTTAACCCTCTTCTAAATATTAATTAAATATTTATTATTTAATTAATTGTGATTTAATTCCTTTAATTTAAATAATCTTTATTATTTAATTAAATTCCATTTCTACATAATTAAATAGTTTCTTTAAATTATTTAATTAACTAATTAATTCTTCTATTTCTTCTAAATTCTTCCAAATTCAAATACATGTGCATGATTTCAAAAACCAAATTGAAAATCAAAGTCAAATTCTAAATATATTCAAATGCTAAATTGAGTAAATTCAATTATTTGAATAAATCTCATGCAAAGATTAAATTGAAAATCTAAATCTAAATGCAAGCACATGCTAAATTAATTAATTTAATAAATTAATTAATTAAATCATTTATCTCTCCAATCTATATTTTCATCTTTTAGTTAGCTTTTTCTAAATAAAGCTTTCTTTGTCATCCTCTTTATTTCCTCCAATCATTCTTTTTCTTTCTTCAGTTAGCTTTTTCTCAATTAGTTAACTTAGTTAATCTATTCAATCTATTATGTTTCACTCCTACAATCAGCAGTTTAACTATCAATTTTCATGTGAGCTCACTTGAGTTCCACCTCTTGATCAATTTGTTCCACCTTTCAATCAATCTTCTCCAAAAATCTATAAATTGAGCATTCAATCTCCATTTTTAATCTGGCTCCTCCTCAATCTTGGAAAATTACTTTGAATCATGAACTTTGAATCTTTGTGTCACTTGCAGGTTACCAGCACAATATCTGAGAGCCATCATACCACAGAGAAGAGAAGAGCAATGGAAGCGATATGCAATCTTGGAATAGGGAGTTTGATTTGAATTATTTTAATTCCTATTTGTTTGATATTGCATTATTTCATTGTCTTGTTTGTTAGAATTCTTTGATTAGATAGGGATTCGTGATTTCCCTTTGATTCTAATTGATATTATTGAATAAGATGAATTTTACATGTGACATTCTCCTACGCTTGCTATAGCATGAACCTTTGAGCATGCGGTAGACACCCATTAAAGTATAGAGACATTTTGTTGGATGCTGGAATAGCAGGTACCTTGGTTGGCCTTGATGCAAAATATGAAAGCAGGGATAATATAAATGTTTGCACAAAATGGATTTGATTCAAAGGCTTTTGAAACTTCCAAGCAAATGTGATGGCATTAAGCCAAGTGCCACGCCCTTTACCTATGTCAATACATGAGTTTCAAAATAGGGTTATGGAGAGTGGCGTGAGCAACCATTAAAGAACAAAGGGTCTATAGATCCAATACCTT
This sequence comes from Cryptomeria japonica, assembly GCF_030272615.1. Classification (NCBI taxonomy): domain Eukaryota; kingdom Viridiplantae; phylum Streptophyta; class Pinopsida; order Cupressales; family Cupressaceae; genus Cryptomeria; species Cryptomeria japonica. The sequence continues at coordinate 112,954,957 of NC_081407.1, forward strand.
GCAGGCATATGTGCAAAATGTTGAAGTATGGCACACTATTTTGAATTATTTTACTCTATCAATACCTCAAGGAAGTCGTGATTGCATAATATGTAGAGACAAATAGATTAATTGGAGATGAAATTGCAAAACAATGCAATGTTGTAGGTGAAATATTCAATTACTAGAGATGGTTGAAATAAAAATTTACAAAGGCATTGCAAAGTATGTAGAGGGATAATAACGTTCTAGTGATCTTGTGGTAAATAGACAAAGAAGATATTGAAAGGATGAATTTTGTGGACAAAGGCATTTTGATGTTTCTGACGTGTTAGTGTGAAATAATGTAGAGGTGAGATTTAATTATAAGATCATACTATTACATATGATAAGAATGAAGTGAAAACAAGAAATATGATTCTGTATAAATTCATTTACTCAAGTGTAAAGGTGAGAAGTCATTTAAAAGAATAGGGATTTATGATTAATTATGATTTTAAAAGTGAAGTTTAATTTCACTTATATAAAGATGCATTGGTAATATGACATGAAGGGGTAAGTTTATTTTACCCAGGGGGAAAATGTAGCATGAAATTTGTTTATAGTGTGAAATATTATTTCACATGGACATAAGACAAAGGGAATATATGAGATAATCCATCTCAAATAAACAAGTGACTTTCTATGCAATATTATTTCGTGTATACCACAAGGGAGTATTTTTCACTGAGTATTGTATAGAGTGGTCTTATTATGAAGGGTGAATATTTCTTTTCTCGGCAAGGTAATAATTTTTAGTCAAAGGTCATTAGATTGATGAAAGTAAAAATGCTTTAATAATGAGTAAAAGGTTAGTATATTGATTGTGTGGTAAAGCATTTTCACTCAGATGTGAAAATGATCTTTTAACAAAGGAAAAAATAAAGTAAAGCATTTCATAGGATATAATTTGAAAAGGGATGGGTAAAAGTGAAATGCAGTTGCAAAATTACTTTTCAAGCATAAAGTATATTTCATAAAGGGAATTTTCAAAAATATGAAATGAATGTGAAAGATAAATCATTTTGTTTTCATAAGGAATGCATTCACAGGAAAGGTTTTTCGGCTACAAATAAAGCAAAGGGTGATATTTTTCATAAAAGAAGAAATGCATTCGTGAGGATGACCAAAAAGAGGAATATTTTCAGTTGAAAAATATTTTGAAAAGTGAAGATCAACACAGAATGCAGGGAATGTTTTTCAGTTGCAGAGAGAGGGGAGAAAGGACAGGTGTTAAATGCAAATTAAAGTTGAACAAGGACACATGGCATCAACAAGGCAGATTTGAAGAAGATAGGTGGTTGCAGTAGAAGGAATCTAGAATGTCTTTCCCTCCTATATCTTCTCTTCTTTTCTCATTGTAAAAGGTTATGGAATTTTTCACTTGTACAGGGTCTATAGGTAGCTCTTGTCCAGAGGTTTTAGATCCATGTTGTAGACTGGTTATTTTGAGCAGCATGTAATGCATTTTGCAAAGCAAATTTTATATTGAGTCCAGTGTTCAAGTTTTTTGCAGGCATTTGAATAATGGAATGTAAAGTGTTATGTGACAGAAGTAGAATTTGGAATAAATGAAAATATAGTTTAGATCTAGTTTCTCTCCATTGTATGATTCTATCAGTTTTTTAGTGAAATCAAGCAAGGGTTTATTTTATTCAGTGCATTGTTGTGATGTATGTGGCTTTTTGTTTATGCTTTGGCCCAAGGGGTCAGATAAATTGCTTAAATAGAGTTGCAGAATGATAGAGCTTATGCAAGTATTTAGGTAAGTAGTTCTAGATGTAAATCACTGATGAGATACAATGTAAGGCAGTGTTATCTTGGATGTAATAGTTGTTGGATAAAAGTCTTGTCATATGTTATTTTATATTTCCATAGTTTCAAGTTTCCCAATGGAATGAGGCACTTATCACAACTAGTAATTGTGCTTACAGTCAGTGTTCTTGTCAAAATCATTATCTCTTGCTACAAGCTTTGTTTAAATCAGAATATCTTTTATTTTATGTATGTGTGTTTATGAACTGAAATGTCTCATGGCTCCAGGAAGTTGACGAACATTCTCCTTTTCTGTTGATCCCATATGAGAAATATTAATTCTAATAGCTTGAAGAGTTGTTCATTCTCATTGCTCCACTTTAAGTTGTAGATCAATGGATGATTAGGGGTCATTTAACATCTCGTTAAATTATTGTTGAGCCTTTTGGTGAGATTATCTGCTTTATTTAATATTATTTACAAGTGTGGTGCAGAGATTGTAAATGCATTAAGGGACCACCCTCCCAGGACTTGCAAAGCCTGAAGTGTAGAAGGATCTTGTATCCTTGTTAATTTGGTCCAAGTCCTTGAAATTTTTGATAATTGAGGTTGGCAACATCATAGGAAGTGGAGAGATCAATTTGGTTGCTGCATAAGTGTAAAATCCAATTTGGGAACCAACAAAAATGGTAACTCTACTTGGGAAATAGTTGTCTCGAATCTCTGGAAAAGAATTGAGCTGGAATTAATTTCTACAGTGACCCATCCGAGTCACCGACAAAAATGGTGACTCTGTTGGGGAAAATATTGCATAATTTTTTTTGGATTTTTCAGTGGTTTGATGGTTGAGCTTTTCTCTTGTGTCATAGGACCCAAATCTTTTGCCTCATAGAGTTAAGAGATTCTTAATCTATCCCTTGTCAGTCGAGTCAATTCTCATAAATGTTGCCAGAGAATCTGTTCTATTTCATCTTTCAAAGCAAGTTTGTCTAGATTTGTCCCTATTTCATGATTATTTCAATACCTCACAAGTAGTGAGTGGCCACTCTGAGATCTCTATAGTAGTGTGCATTATTTGAAGAAGAACCAAATAATTTGCAGCAGAGATGAAGCAGATTTGAGCTCTTATGATGAAGTACCCTGACAAGTTAAGGATGGAAACCATATGAATGCCATATCATGATAAGGAGGTGTTGTAGTGTTGGTTTTTGAACAAATTTGACTAGTGAAGAAATTCCATCTTTTCAAATATTTGTCCTCTGCAAAGAGGTGGAAAATATACCAAAGAACCTAATGAAGATGTGGGGGTAGCTCCAGATCTACCAATATTTCCAACTAGAAAGCTGATTTGCAGCCACTACAACATTTCCAGGTATTTTGTCTTTCATGAATCAAATGTATTTCTATGAAAGTCATTTGTAGAAAATGTTTCCCTACCCAGTGTTGTAGCACTAACTAAAAGGGAAAGTTTTAGTTTTCAGATTTGCATACTTCTTACTTTCATCTTCTAGTTACATGCTTATATTAGGAGAAGTATGCAATCTTTGTAATAGGTTCATTCAAAAGTCTTAAGTCTGATATTTCAGTCTTATGTATGTTCTGATCTTACTTAAGACTTTGTTGAAAAAGAGAGTCAAGAAATGTGTAACTATGAAGTCTAAATGAGAAGCTTGTAAAGATAAGCAAGATGTATGTTCGTAATGTTGTCCCTAGTATAATAATTGATCAACAACTTGAGGGAGGTCAGCCTAGAAGGTTTTTCATCCCTAAACAGTACAGACCTTTAAGTTTTAGCAACATTGAAGGGTACCCACATCCCCTCCCCGTTGAGATTAAGGATCACGTACCTTTGTTTCATCCACAAGAATCTGAATCAACACTCCACCATGTCAAGATACTCAAAGAGTTTGTTGAAGACTACCATCTTTGCAATGAATATATAGTCATGAAGTTCTTTGTGAGATTATAGAAAGATAGTGCAAAAGACTAGTATGAATGTTTAGCAGCATAAAGTGTGTCTTCATGGGATTTCTTCAGGAGGTTGCTTTTGGAGAGATTCAACTTTGATATAGTCAGTTATGAGCAGCCTCCTAGTTCTCAGAGTTTTCCAACATGTGAGGATACAATGTATGCACAAGAGTAACATGTGTCAAGTACTGAATGTGCATCTCAAAGAATGTGTAACCCTGTTGTCCCAGCTTATACTTTTCAGTAGTATGAGCAAGTTTATCAGCCCCAAATAGCTCAAGAACAAAGTTTCTGTGTGGAGAACCCAATGGTGTATGTCAGTGCTCAGCTAGACATAAAACAACAAGTGTGTGAGCAACCTTATGCACTGCTGTCCAGATTTTTGAAGACATTGCAAAATATTCCTATGAGTTATATGCTTTAAGATTCTAAGTGGGTAGACTTATTTTTGCAAGTCTATGAACCTGATATTGTTCATTGGCCAAAGAGAACAAAACTGGCTAATATGGATCAGATGATTGTATGGATTGATATAGTTGAAGATGTCAAGTCTAAGATGCATCAAGATGGTAAAATTTTGCATGCTAATAATGACAAGGTTGAGCAAGAGGGTGATGATGTTGCACGGGTTAATAATGATGCTCCCTATGTTGTTGAAAATTAGTCACATGATCAACATGAAGGAGACAATATGTGTGAACAATAGATGGTTCAAGAGAATGAACCTGGAAATGAATCCCATGATAGCCTAAATGAAGATGGATATAAATATCTTCAAGGACAACATTCTTTTCTGGATGATAACTATGATTTTGAGAAGGTTGTTAGAGATGCAAGTTCCCATAACATGATAAACACATCCTCTCATGAATCCAGTAGGTTTTCAGTTGAAGAAGATAGCAGTATGGGACATGTTAGTGAGAAAGAGGACACATGTTCTATCAACAGTGAAGGAATCTCAGACTTGCTAGTAGCAGAGTACTTGAGATATGCACATGGAAAGAGTGATGAACTTATGCACCCTGCTGATTTGGTTTTTGACAGTGAGGTTGTCTCTTATGATGCATTAAATAGTGCATCTACTGTCAATATCCTACACATGATGGAACTAGCTGATATGCAAGAAGACAAAGAGCTTGAATGCATGGGATTATTTGATTTCAATTTTGACATGTGTGCTGATAATAAGGATTTACATGCTAATAAACACTCAGTTGTTTCTTTTAGCAACATGTGTATAGATGCTAATGATGGCACTCTTTGTGAGAATGCTAGTGCACATGAGGGGGAAGTGGCTCTTGGTGGCTATGATCAAAATGGTGATGGGATGGGAGAGTGTGATAATGAATCCAATTTACCGAGTAGATGCAAACCCCTAGCCCAGTGTGTTGAACCTTAGGATAATGAATTTTTATGTGTGTGGAAAGATAAAATACATGCATATGAGAGGATTAGTTGTGATCCTTTTCCTTCTCTTGATAATAGTTTGCTTAGTGTGTACAATGTGAGGGTGGATTCTTTTGATGAGAAAACTAATAATTTGAATGAAACCTATATTCTCAGTTGTGTGTTAGGTCATGAATCTTTGTTTTCTCAACTGAGTGATTTTTTTATAGAGTGTGATAGTGATTTGAGCCATGATGCATGTTATGTTCAACATGGAAGTATGTTTCTCAGTGAGCATGACTTGTTTTGGTCACAGAGTGTTTTAAATTTTCAATCATTGCACAAGTTTCAAAAGTTCAACAGTGAGTGCAATGATAATTTTAAGCATAGTAGTTGGATAAAAAATGCCAGCATGTTTGACCAATGACATTCCAGCTATGTTATCAAATTGTTTTCAATGCAGTCAAAGGAAAACCATGTTTATGACAGAGGAAAGCATTATCTGACCTTTTTAGATGGTCGCGGGCCATCACATGTGGTTTGACCCTCAATCCACAAGCAACTTGGGGTAGAGTAGATCTTTTTGACTCAATGCCCAATGAAGAGTTTATTTTCTATTTAAGTTGTCCTATCCATGTAATTTTCTTTTGGTATTCTCTGCAATTGTCTACTTCCCCAAAGATCTAGAATCTTGTTATGCCTGCAAGAGGCAAACATCCCCAGTCAGAGCCACTGTTGGTGCCTTCTAATTTTTGAAGAAATTTTGAGGTTGCCATATATGAATTTTCTAAGGCATGAAGAGGTACACCACTGAAAAACCTATTAGAGAAGGCCCTTTTGAGAGCTAATAGCTTGGGATCCTGGTAAACTTCATGAGAAATCACTTGGAGAATATGTTGGACATATTTCATTAAGTCCATATATCCATCTACAAGCTCCTACAATCAGTTTTAACATGTTTTTGATTCACCTACTTCTAGGGGATTGCACAAATCTACATGGTTCACATTTCCAAGAAATTCTGACTAGCCTACTTTGGAGACTTATAACTTGCACCCTGTTAATTGTCATGGGGAAGGTATTGTCCCTTTGGGTTCCCTACAAAATTATGTAATACCCTGCTCATTTTCAGATTCCCATGATTTCATTTGACCCGATTGCCAAAGCCAAATCATTTGCAATTTGTTGTTTTCTGCAAATCAAACAGTGTCAAACAACAGTTCATTACCCTTTTCATAATTTTGTATTTTACACCTTGTTGACCTACAATCAAAAGTGGTAGTACACCATGACTCTCTATAGGTTTTTCTACCATCTACCCAATTTGTAGCCCCCCAGCTCATCATTTGGTCAATTTTCAAGGCTCATTCCATATGGACTTTTTTAGTGTTTCAGAAAGAACATGTTCAGAAGTTGCAGAGTAGGCAACTTTGAGGGTGAATAATTTTCACATGTGATCAAATTGGAGCAAGCCCTCTTGTGTACATACTTAGGGTACCTAAATGTACTAGTGTGCCTGATGGCAGCCCCTGAGATAGTGATTTGACATATTACCTAATCAGTGATTGGAGGTGCTTCAATTTGTTTTCACTAGTACAACTTTTCAGGATGACCAAGTGGGTCATTTTGAGCATTAATATCTTTCACCTGAATGATTATCTTCTCAAACCAATTGGTTCTTGTGATTCTATGTAATGATATGAGTGTGTGTGCTAGTTTGCATCTCTTCATGTTTTCATCTGCTATATTTTCAAAATTATTTTGAAATAGGGTTTGGAAGGGGTTCTGCTAGGTTTCAGTGCAGTAACAACTAAGTAGAAAAATTTGGAGATTAATATTTGGCAACTCAGTAAGTGTCAAGGAAATCCGTTTCGGAGGGTTATTGTCAGTATATCAGTCTATATGCTTGTCAGATGGCATGATCTCAAGCGGCCATTTGAGTTGTTTTTGAAGGCGGTTTTCAGGGGTCCAGAGTTGGTTTTTGTCATTTTTGCAAAATAGTAAAAATTAAGTTTCAATTACTAAATTTTGCTGTTGATTGATCCGAATGGCTGTTCTAATGGTTCCAGATTAGTTTTCAGGCCAGTTGTTTGAGAACAAAACATTTTTTAGTCGGGCCAGGAGGGACCCGATGTGCTGCATCAAACAATGAAGTTATGATTGCAAGGTTGGTGGTAGTATTTATTATTTAAGTCATTATTTTGATTTTAAACAATAATACCTATGAGGAAAATGGGAGAACAATAGGCTTGTTTCAAGAAATTCCTTTTAATAATTTTTTGAATTAACATTATTAAACGTATCATTTTGAGCCAAAGTATCATTTCAATCATTTTATTATGATTCTAAATGAAAAATATATGATATTTGGTGGGCCCTAAATGATTTAAAAAAAAAAATCAAAACCAAAAGACATAAGATGCAAGAGATAATATAATTTTAAGGGAAAATTAAAGATTTGCCACGTATTGTTGAGATCATTTTTCTTGCAACTTTTGTTTAATCCTTGCCATCTTGTGATCACGTGATGAGAAGATGAGAGGCAAATAGGCATCGCGACATTGCGAAGAGAAGGATGATTTTCCCAAATGTGTGATGGGAAGATTTTAGGGTTTTGTCCTCTCATGGAGCCGCCTTGATCACCATGTTTTTGCAGGCTGTGCACAATATGAGAGGCCACTCTGGGGTAGTAACAGAAATTGAATGATCACATTGGTTGAAGGTGATATATGCATCCATTGAAGCACATCCAATGATGAAAATATTTGGTTGAATGTGTAGTGGAAATTGTTAATGGCAGAGACATGAATACAAAATGTGGAAGCTCAAATGAGGCACGTGATGCTGTGTAAGCTTTTCAGGAGGTGATTGCAGTATTTGCATCAATTTTTTTTTTACGCAAAGAATTCCGTCTAAATTTTCAAGAAGATGCCATGATCATTGGATATGTACGAAGCGTATATGTGGAAAAGGCCTTAGAAACATCCAAGCAAATGTAACTACAAACATATCATCTCCCACACATTTCTTCCAACAATACAAAGTGTGATGAATAGAGAGATTTGGGTAAGGTATGGACACCCATTGAAGCACACAAGACAACAAATGTGCCATGGAAAGCATGTATGTAGATTGTGTGCCACCCAATTCCTCAACCTTCACAATATTCTCCTACCCTTGCTATAGCATGAACCTTGGAGCATGATGTAGTCACCCATTAAAGTATAGAGGCATTTTGTTGGATGTTGGAATAGCAAGTGCCTTGGTTGGCCTTGATGCAAAATATGAAAGCACTGATAATAGAAATGTTTGCACAAAATGGATTTGATTCAAAGGCTTTTGAAAATTATGAGAAAATGTGATGGCATTAAGCCAAATGCCATGCCCTTTACCTGTGTCAATACATGAGTTTCAAAATAGGGATTATGGAGAGTGGCGTGAGTAGTCATTAAAGAACAGAGGGTTTGCAGATCCAATGCCTTGCAGGCATATGTGCAAAATGTTGAAGTATGACGCACAATTTTGAATTATTTGACTTTATCAATACCTCAAAGAAGCCATGATTTCATAATATGTATAGACAAATGGATTAATTGGAGATGAAATTGCAAAACAATGCAATGTTGTAGGTGAAATATTAATTACCAGAGATGGTTGAATTAAAAATTTACAAAGGCATTACAAAGCATGTAGAGAGATAATAAAGATCCAATGATCTTATGGTAAACAAACAGAGAAGATTTTGAAAGGATGAATTTTGTGGGCAAAGGCATTTTCGTGTTTCTGATGCATTAGTGTGAAATAATGTAGAGGTAGGGTTTAATTATAAGATCATACTATTACGTATGATAAGAATGAAGTGAAAACAAGAAATATGATTCTGTATAAATTCATTTACTTAAGTGTAAAGGTGAGAAGTCATTTTAAAGAACATGGATCTATGATTAATTATGATTTTAAAAGTGAAGTTTGATTTCACTTATATAAAGATGCATTGGTAATATGACATGAAGGGGTAAGTTAATTTAACCCAGGGGGGAAAATGTAGCATGAAATTTGTTTACAGTGTGAAATATTATTTCACATGGAAATAAGATAAGGGGAATATATGAGATACTCCAGCTCAAATAAACAAGTGACTTTCTACCAAAGATTATTTCTTGTATGCCACAGGGGAGTATTTTTCACTGAGTATTGTCTATAGTGGTCTTATTATGAAGGGTGAATATTTCTTTTCTCACCAAGGAAATAATTTTTAGTCAAAGGGCATTAGATTGATGAAAGTGAAAATGCTTTAATAATGAGTAAAAGGTTAGTATATTGATTGTGTAGTAAAACATTTTCACTCAAATGTGAAAATGATGTTTTAAAAAAGGAAAAAATAAAGTAAAGCATTTCGCAGGATATAATTTGAAAAGGGATGGGTAAAAGTGAAATATAGTTGCAAAATTACTTTTCAAGCATAAATTATATTTCATATAGGGCATTTTCAAAAATATGAAATGAATGCGAAACATAAATCATTTTGTTTTCATAAGGAATGCATTCATGGGAAAGGCTTTTTCAGCTACAAATAAAGCAAAGGGTGATATTTTTCATAAAAGAAGAAATGCATTCACGAGGATGACCAAAAAGGAATATTTTTCAGTTGAAAGATATTTTGAAAACCGCAGATCAACACAGAATGCAGGGAATTTTTTTCAGTTGCAAAGAGAGGGGAGAAAGGACAGGTGTTAAATGTAGATTAAAGTTGAAGAAGGACACATGGTATCAACAAGATAGATTTGAAGAAGATAGGTGGCTGAAGTAGAAGGAATCTAGAATTTCTTTCCCTCCTATATCTTCTCTTCTTTTCTCATTGTAAAAGGTTCTGAAACTTTTCTCTTGTATAGGGTCTGTAGGTAGCTCTTGTTCAAAGGTTCTAGATCCAAGTAGTAGACTGGCTATTTTGAGCACCATGTAATGCATTTTGCAGAGAAAATTTTATATTGAGTCCATTGTTCAATTTTTGCAGGCATTTGAATAATGGAATGTAAAGTGTTATGTGGAAGAAGTAGCATTTGGAATAAATGAAAATATGGTTCAGATCTAGCTTCTCTCCATTGTATTATTCTATCAGTTTTTGAGTGAAATCAACCAAGGGTTTATTTATTCAATGCATTGTTGTGATGTATGTGGCTTTTTGTTTATGCTTTGGCCCAAGGGTTTAGCTAAATTGCTTAAATAGAGTTGCAGAATGATAGAGTTTATGCAAGTATTTAGGTAAGTATTTCTAGATGTATATCACTGATGAGATACAATGTAAGGCAATTTTATCTTGGATGTAATAGTTGCTGGATAAAGTCTTGCCATATGTTGTTTTATATTTCCATAGTTTCAAGTTGCCCAATGGAATGAGGCACTGATCATAGCTAGCAATTATGCTTACAGTCAGTGTTGTTGTCAAAATAATTAGCTCTTTCTACAAGCTTTGTTTGAATCAAAATATTTTTATTTTTTGTATGTGTGTTTATGAGCTGAAATGTTTCATGGCTCCAGGAAGTTGAGGAACATTCTTCTTTTCTATTGAGCCCATATGAGAAACATTAATTCTAATATATTGAAGAGTTGTTCATTCTCATTGCTCCACTTTAAGTTGTAGATCAATTGATGTATAGCCATCATTTAGCATCTCCTTAAATTGTTGTTGAGCATTTTGGTGAGATTATCTCCTTTATTTAATGTTATTTACAAGTTAGGTCTAGAGATTGTAAATGCATTAAGGGACCACCCTCCTAGGTCTTGCAGACCCCAAAGTGTAGAAGGATCTTGTATCCTTGTTAAGTTGGTCCAAGTCCTTGAAATCTTTTATAATTGAGGTTGGCAACCTCATAGGAAGTGGAGAGATCAACTTGGTTGTTGCATAAGCGTAAAACCCAATTTGGGAACCAACAGGGTATTGGAGTAAGATGATGATGATGAAGGATGAGGATTAAGGATGATAATGGTTAAAGGATGAATGGTGTGATGATATTGGTTAAAGGATATTGTTGCTCTTGGAGCGGGATCACCTACCACAGGTACATTGGTCATGGGATTTGTATGGATCTTAATATGTTTTAAAGCACCGTTCCTATAGTTTCATTTATGTCCTTCCATATATTGTCACTTGTGAGGAATTCAAGGAGCCAAATATTCTCTACTTTATTCCAACAGCACCATTTGGAGTACCTTGATCTCAATGGCATTGACTTGTCCCCTCTTTCCCTTCACATCTTTCAAGACTCAATAGATTGAGGTATTTGAGTTTGAATAATTGTGAGCTTAGTGGCCCAATTCCATATGAGCTTGGGAACATGTCTAGCTTAAAATTTCTAGACATCTCCAAGAATTCTACTCTTGGCTGCCCAATTCCAATTGATATTGGCAACATGTCTAGTTTGAAATTTCTTGACATCACTCGCAATTCAGATTTGATAAAATATCTTTTAATAAACTATTTTTGCACTCCTTCCCCTTCGACTTTCCCTCAAAATTTTCCTCCAATCCTATCCTCTATGAAGCTTATATAGGGGTTGTATATGTATTTTCTTGCTATTAATTTTTCTTTCTTTTTTGTAGAAAGGAATAATTTTAATATCATATTATAGTTATCTTCATCAATAAAATGGAATATAATAGGTATCAAAACTTAAATTCAATTGTCTATTTTGAATTTTTTTCTTTATTTGATTCAAATGTAGCAAAGAAAATTACTTCACATTAAAAATGTAACGTGACTAAGTCTTTTTTATAGATATTGTAATTTTTCACACATACTTAGATGTTTACTAATTGCAAAGAGTGGTTCAACATTCAATTGAAAAAAAAAATGCCAATATAAAAGAAACCAAAGAAGAAAATATCCAATTAAATTTTACCACATTATTAATTGTAATGTGATTAGTTCTTTTTTATAGATATGATATTTTTTCACACATACTTAGATGTTTGCTAATTGCAAAGAGTGGTTCAATGTTCAATTGAAAAAAGAAAACCCTCATATAAAAGAAACCAAAGAAATGTTAGACAGTTCAAATAATCGGAAGACAACTCAGAGGGGGAGGGGTGAATCAATTATCACCAGATTACCAAAACCTTAAGCAATTAAAACTTTAATACTGAAAGTAAAAATATCAATACCAGAATGCATAAACCAATTACTGAAATAGTAGATAAACCAATTAAATATAAGAAACAATTAGAAAATAAATACCATTCACATGACACCAAGATTTGTACGTGGAAAACTCAGTAAAGGGAAAAACCACAGTGGGAAGCCTACCCACAGTCAGATAATACTTCTGCAGTAAGTATGTGATTACAATAAGAGGGGCTTGCACTTGCAGGAAGGTCAACAACCTAAAGCACATTTCTCATTATAAAGGAGTCTCACTGACTACATAAAAATCTAGACTGCAATTCAAAAGAAGGAATGAACTGCAATGATAGCATCTCCTATGCCTGAGTACAGTTCTGGTTAAGCTCAATACCAGAGGACTTAATCCTCTTACATAAACCCAACTTGATCACCATTGATCGACATAATCCTCTGCATGAATGATTATTACATTATTCGCTCCTTACATCCTTTCCTTATCCCTACATATGATCTACAATGAGATCGTGCATCATATATATACAAACCATCGACCAAAAATAATAAGGTCAGCCACTAGACAATAAAGCAATTCCATAGTTACAAAACATGTTGGCCTAAGACCAAAAAAATAATATCCAACCCATAAGATATCCCAGAAACACATTGAGAAGATCAAACAACACGCTACATTATGCATGTCCATAAACTAGATAAATCAAATGGGTTGAGTAACAAATGCAATGATTCCAATCAAGCAAGTCTCAAATATAATCACCATCAGCATCTTGAATCTCTACTAGAAGTCACACCAACACCACTTATGCATAACATCAAAGATCTTCAATAAAGCTCTGTCGGTGAAACCCTCATCGAATAAAAAATCCAAACTTGCCAGCATACAAGATAGCATCTGATTACCAAATCAAAACCAATTGTCTGAGCATGAATCTAAGTAGTAGATCTAAGCCAAAATAAACCAGAGCATACCGAATCATCATGATCTACTCCAACCAGAAACCAAACAACCTATCGGGACCAGAAGGATGTTGATAAAGCAACCAAAACAACTAGTGTTGACACCAATGGAAAAACATCAATTCAACACATAATCAATTCCTCCAAATGGCCAACAATCTCCCCCTTTGGCATTGATGACAACACTAGACGTGAAAAACATCCAAATGCCAAGAAATGCCAAACAAATCTCTTGCACAAGAATATAGCAATGAAGTTCTAATCCATACTCTTTGTAAATGATATCATAGTTATGTTCTGCAAATTTCTCCCCCTAATGCATATATCCCTTAAGTTTTTCACATGAATATCTCTCCTCCTTTGACATTAATGCCAAAGATCTAGCATAAATATCAAAGAAAAAATTAAAAATCACTGAAACACAAGGCTAGCTACTCCCTGTGAGTAGTAGCATCACCACATCAATCCAAAATGAATAATATCTTTGATAGTGCATACCGGATTGATGCTAAATAACATCAATTAGTTTCCTATCAGAGGGACAGAAACCCCTAACCTATCTCTAAGGTACTCAAATAATTCTATAGGCAAAGGTTTAGTGAAAATATTTGCAATATGCTCTTTAGTGTTCACATAAACCAATTTAACTTCATTTTCTTCCACCCTCTCCTTGAAAAAGTTATACTTGATAGATATGCTTTATTCTAGAGTGAAATACCAGATTCTTTGATATGTCTATAGCAGTAGAGTTATCATAGAGAATAACTACCGATCCATTGCAATGCACTTTTATGTCCTTCAACATTTTATTCATCCATAGAACTTGTGTACAGTTAGTAGTAGCAACAACATAATCAACTTCAGTAGTAGATAAAGAAGTACATGATTGTTTCTTGTTGATCCATGAAATAAGTTTCTTTCCAAGAAATAAAGCTCCACCTGAAGTAATTTTTCGATCGTCAACATCACCTGCCTAATCTGCATCTGTAGATGCACATAAAGTAAAGTCATCATCCTTAGGGTACCACAAACCATATTCAGATGTACCTTGCAAGTATCTAAAAATTCTCTTCACTGAACTCTCATGATTTTCTCTAGGATCACTTTGATATCTTAATGCAATGCAAACAACATTCATTATATCAAGCCCATTCTGAGTCAAATATAGAAGACCTCCAATCATAGACTTGTATCTGGTAAGATTTACTAACGCAGATTCATCTTTCCTTATCAATTTCTCACTGGTAACCATAGGAGTCCTTACCGGTTTAGAGTCTTCCATACCGAATTTCTTCAACAACTCCCTAGCATACTTATTTTGACAGATGAAAATACCTTTATCAGTCTGAGTAATCTGCAAACCTAAGAAAAATTTCATTTCCCCAATCATAGACATTTCAAATTCATTCTCCATATTTTAAGAAAATTCTAGGCACAACTTATCTTCACCTCCAAAAATAATGTCATCAACAAAGACCTCAATAATCAATGACTTTATAATATAGATTACTGTCAGCATTACCTTAGTGAAACCAAGCTTCAAAAGATATTTATTTGACCTTGCATACCAAGCTCTAGGTGCCTGTTTCAATCCATATAAATCTTTCCTTAACCTGCAAACCATGTCTTTATCATCTGAAAGTGAAAAACCACCAGGTTGCTCAATATAAACTTCCTCATCAAGATCCCCATTCAGAAAAGCACACTTAACATCCATTTGATAAACCTTGTAGTTTCTATGTGCAACATAGGCAAGAAATAATCTTACAGCTTCAATCCTAGCTAGAGGTGCAAAAGTTTCACCATAAACAATTCCTTCATTTTGAGAATATCCCTTACAAAACAATCTATTTTTATTCTTTACAACTTGTCCATCTTTATTTAATTTATTCCTCAAAACCCATTTAATTCCAATAACATTCTTATTTTTAGGTCGGGGAACTAAAGTCCATGTGTTATTCTTCTCTATTTGATCTTGATGCCCTCTTAAATGGCACAAGGTTAGTCAATGATAGAATAACACAAAAGACACAAAAACCATTAGTGTTAGTTAATCAAAAACTAATCTACAAAGACATACCAAGAGAGAGACACTAAAAAGCATGCTAATGTATCTAACAAACGAAACAAAGATAATGAGACATCTCCAACTGCCTCTTAGCATGGCCTTAGCTCCTTCTCCCTTGTTCCTCTCCTCTCCAAGTTCCAAAATAGTGTAGCTCTCAGCAGCTTTTTGCACTATGGATGCTTATGGAGGATTGAGATTGTAGTATAGCTCTAAATGTAAATAAAGAAGCTAATACTATGCTATTGATGCTAAAATGATTGATTTTATCAAAAAGACAAGATATGAGATAATTATGCTAAAATGCTCTTTAAAAATGCCTATAGCTTAAATGCATACAAGTTTTCAGGATCTGGATTATGAAGAAATGGGCTCTATTTATAGGAAAAATGGAGCAATGGATAGTTGAGATTGAGCAATCTCAACAAGGGTCAGGATTGAATGATTTCAAATCCATGTGAGGGCTTTCAACCCAATCCCAGGATGACAAGTGTCAATGTGAGATAGGTTGAGAGGAGAGGGAATAAGCATTTAATGCTTGACATGACCTTAGGAGTTTAAAGTCAAGGTTGGTTGAATGAATAAACTCTTTATTCAAAGAATAAAGCTTTTATCCAATGGATAAACTCTTGCGCAAATGTGAAATGGATGAATATGGTCAAAACAATAAATGTTTGGGGAGACAAGTTTGAATAACCATAAATGGTTATGTAAGAGCCATAAATGGTCATGTAAGAGCCATTAGTGGTCTTGGAAGACTTTGGGGGTTAATTTGTTGAACACAGCATTAAATATTTTTCAAAGACTTTGGAGTCTTTGAGAAGTGACTTCATTTTGCTTAAGAATGTGACAATAATTAGGGGATGGATTAGGCTAATTAGGAAGGGGTTAGAAGAATCTACAAAGGGGATTAGATTTTTGCAAGTGGATTTGGTGGGTGAGGGAAAATAGGATTTTATTAAAATAAAAATTTATTTATTTCAATAAATGTGTGCAAGTTGCATTTGTAGGAAAATGCAAGTGGGGGGGGGGATAAATGATTTAAATAAATATTTGATTTAATTTATTTAAAAGAGGAATAGGGGGATTTAATTAAATAAATAGATTTTATTTATTTAATTGATTTGAATTTGATTTAATGAATTAATTTAAAATAAATTGAATAATTTATTTAATTAATAAAAGAATGTTTGGGGATGAATTAATTAAATATTAATTTAATTAATTGATGGGTGGTGGATTTTTAATCAAATAAATAGCGAATATTTATTTAATTAAGCAGGATAGATTTGTGTGACTACATTTGCCCCTCTTTGAGACGGTGCGGTTTATCGCGTCGTTTCAAAGAAAAAAAAATTGGTGTGAAAAAATGCCCCATAAAATGTAAATTTAATGGGTGGTATGCCCCCTCGAGAGATGGGCCAAAATTTTTTAAAAATCGGGCGATCTCTCAAAAAGAATGAAAATTGGCAGGGTGGTAGAAGAGAAGGAGTTTGTTATACTGGTGAAAAATAGAAGAAAACAGGGGAAGAAGGGAGAAATGGGGGGGCTCAGGAAGTTCACGAGGACCACGGCGATGAGTAGGGAGAATTTATGGTGACGGCGAAGGGTATAAATGAGGTGAAATGGGTGAAAACAGGATCATTTGTGACCGCGACCATTGGAAAACCAGAGCTCTGATAGGGACATTTGGAGGAGCGAGTAGCAGCCAGGATGCCGATTCCGATCACCGAGCATAGATTCGAGCGAGTCCGTCGATTCCAGCGCTCAGATGACTACGGACCAGCGGTACACAAATTCGAAAACCTAACTTTTAGGCATTTTTACTAGGTTTTTAGCTGAATCCAAGTCAAGTCGGAGCAAAAGTGTTGGAACTCTGGTTTTGGCGCTTTTGCTCTATAAACTAGCGCTATTGTGCCACAATAGCGCTATTGTCCCCTTGTTTGAGCACTGTTGTTTTTAATTAGCACTTTTGTATGCAAGTTTTAGCGCTTTTGCACTTTTAGCACTATGGAGGCCTTAATTGAGTGCTATTGATTTCAAGTAGCGCTATTGTATAACTTTTTTAGCGTGTTTGCAGTTGTAGTGCTTTTGTATAGCTTATTGAGCATTTTTGTTGGGGTTGTAGCGCTATTGTTGAAAACTAGCGCTTTTCTTGGTTAAATAGTGCTTTTGTCTTAAGATAAAAAGATGCCCCAGTTTTGATGAAGAAAATCTCCCGATGCCTATGATTGATGGAGGGTGAGGTGAAGTGGGAGTTATTTTGAACCATAGCAGCTTGTTGAGACTTAGGTCATTTGTTAGGATAAATGTCTGATGAAGTCTAGGTGGCCATGATTGCTTACCTGTTGAGACCTGAAAATACTTGATTAAAGTATCTGATGATAGTCTAGGTTTAAACTTAAGAAAGTTTGAAAACAAAACAACTGATGGTGATTGATTGATGTCTATGTGCTGGAGGATCTGTACGTGTTGCAGTTACGTGAGTGCCATCCTGCGACACAGGGGTTGTGGGATCGATTGACGCAGACGGAGATAGACTGTATTGCCACGACTGGGTTGTATGAGGTGATGCACATGCCCGTGATTCATATGAATCACGGATTGATCACAGCATTGGTGGAGAGGTGGCACAGTGAGACGTGCACCTTTCATTTGGCATAGGGGGAGATGACCGTGACCTTGGAGGACGTGTGGCACATCCTTCGGATTTCAATTCGAGGGGAGTTGGTCACATATGATAGATCCTAGGGGACTCTTTCGGTGCAAAGGATTTTTGATGAGGACGTGTTCATTGATGATGGCTCGATCGCATGGGAGGATATAGCGGCACTATATGAGCCTCTGCCAGCAGTTTTGTCAAGGATTGTGGGAGGACTTCTGTGTCCAGACAAGCGGTCACATGGATTGGTGGTGGGATGGGGACAGGTTATCGAGATGATGATGACCGAGGGGACCCGATTTGCATGGGGGCTGTGCGTGCTAGCGCACATGTATCAGAAGCTCCATGAGGTAGTGTACCGGGGGAGGGGTTCCTTAGCAGTGGGCATGACGCTGCTACATATTTGGGCTTGGGAGCATCTACCAGTAACTCGACCAGTGAGTCTTAGATTCTGGGCAGTGGACCAGCCGTACATGTTTATGTACAGTGGTATGATGAGTCAGCCCCACTTGGGGAAGTTAGAGTGGTGGCGGCGGGCATTGGATTACCTGGATGCAGTGATATGGTGGCCATACTTGGAGTGTGAGCCATGGGATGATGACGCAGAGGCACTACCTTATGTGTTTATGACATGATTCCTCATTGGGAGGACTGCATATGATGTGGAGAGACAGGTGCCTGGACGAGTGATGAGGCAGTTCGGACGGCAGCAGGGACTGCCTAGCAGATCAAGGGAGTATGCATGGGTGATTCGGCAGAGGTATGCATGGGGTCCAGTGCTACCTTATGATTAGGCACTGGTAGAGTTTCGGACATTGCAGGTGAGGCCATGGGACCTACGACCGAGGATCATTGATGCAGGTGTGACAGATGAGTACACACAGTACCGAGCGACGTACCCGATCCCATAGATATCAGATCCAGTAGAGCCGATCCCAGCGTTTGAGGATGAGAGGGGACGGGGACGGGGATGGAAGAGGGCAGGAGGTCGAGGAGATGGAGGAGGAGGAGGAGATGGAGGAGGTGGAGGAGGAGGTGGGTTGGGGTTGCAGAGGCAGCGGAGAGGGAGAGGTGGACTACCTCTACAGATATCACAGGGACCATTGGTACAGAGGGGAGTTCAGCTGAGTGGGAGAGAGATGGAGAGAGAGATCCCGATGGATAAGGGAGAGGGGACTACTGGAGAGGGTGGTGCAGGGGAGGCAGCGATGGACACTGGGGAGGGAGCCACTGGAGATCTGTGGAATCACATCATAGTACGCTTGCAGACGTGGATAGAGGATTTGGAGGCGAAGGTGGCAGCTAGGGATGTGCAGCTATTTGCACGAGAGTCAGAGCTGACGGTGGTGCTACGGGAGAGAGATACTGCAGTGGAGAGATTGGCGGAGCTGCAGGAGAGAGTCCGGGTTGGAGTAGGAGCATAGGGGCCTACAGGGGAGGTGATGAGGGAGATGCGATGAGCACAGGCAGAGATAGACTACTAGCGAGGTTTATATGAGCAGGTTGTGCCAGTTAGCCAGCGAGCTCTTAGCTATTCGCAGATGCGGCAGGCTAGATCAGAGCGATCACAGAGGGCGCAGAGCAGTGGGGGTGTGATGGGTCCTTTGAGGTAGGAGAGATCAAGAGATGCAGGAGGGAGTGGGGGTTCGATGAGGCCTCCACGGAGAGATGGATCAGGTGGTGCAGGCACCAGTGGTGGAGCAGGTAGAGGTGTTGGGATAGCATCGGGCCAGAGTGGCATTTGAGAGAGCATTCATGCATACATGTATTTGTATCATTGTTTATTTTTTGGACTGTATCTTGGATGGCTCTTAGTAGCCGATTTTGTAGACTTCATTGTACTCTGATATATGAGATGAGATATATGAGGAGATCTCATATTTTGATGATATGCAGTTGATTATGTATGGATGTTGATGCAGGATGATGAGTTTATTGCTTAGATGGATATGTGTATATGTATGCATTTTGATGAGATGTTTCTTTTATGCATGTTTTTATGATGATTTATGATGTGGGATACTGACATATGAATGTAGGTTTATATGTGTATGATGTTTTTGATTTTTGATGTAATGCTTTATGTATGTAATGCCATGATGATGATATATGTTTATGATTTATGAACAGGATTGTGGTGTTTCCTTTTGCAATGATATAATGATGAGATGATCTATGCGATGATGCAATGGTTGAATGATTGATTTTATGTATGAATATGCATCCAGATGTGTGTAGATGAATGTAATATGGATAAACAAAATGTAAAGTACAAATGCTTTTATATGATAATGCCTAAATGAATGTGTATGTAAAATGGATATTTATAAAAATGGTATGAACCAATGTTTAATAAACAAGTGGATTTATGATTCTAAATGATTTAAGTACAAATGATAAGATGATGATACTATAACTTATGGTTTGTTAATAACTGCACCTTAATGCAATTAAAAAGAGGATAATGAATGCAATGTGAAATGAATCCTAAAATGAACATAATAAGATACTTAGTAATGAACGAGTGCACCTTTTAACTATAAAGGAATGTATGCAAATAATAAATGATGAAAAGATGATAAAATGATAATGGATAATCTACACTGTATGAATTCCTAGTAAAGGATTTAATATAATCAAAGACAATTTGATCCCATGAATGAATCTAATTATTTATGATTGATGCAATGATGTAAATGATTCAATGAAAACTAATGTCAACAATCAACTATATGCAATTTTTTTTTTTTTTTTAAAGTTTAAAAATGACATGAACGTACTTAATGCAAGATGCAACTAAATGCGATGATGATATGACTATGAGGAATGCAAGGTTTTTGAGACTTTGCATGATGCATTGATGATGTATCAGAGTACTCGATCATGATTGTATCCAAGACCAGTTTTAATGGTCACTTTTAGCATAAAAATCTTACATATGAATGAGTGAATGGATGGGTGATATGCAACGAAATGCAAGATATAAACAGATGAGATGAAATGACAATCCATAGTGCTCTATTTTCATCATTGAGCTTTAAACTGTTGGAAGAGAATACAAGCATCTTGACATAATGATTCAGGATGACGTGAGTATTCCTTTCATGGATTTTATATAGCAAGCTAATACAGACGACTTGATATAAGGGTCAAGTGGACCAGAGTATTGCTTGCGGAATAGACAAGGATTATCTCCTTTCATGCATGACTTGGATCGTCCTCCTTGATCTTAGGCTAATCAGATCCTGAGACAAGTGCATACCGTACTAAGAAATAAAACCTTTATCCAATTTGGATGGGGAGGAACCAAAGAATGAGCATTGTACCTGCAAACAAAAAGTATATACATAAAGAATAAAGAATAAGGATCCTTGGTAATGGTTCATGCTCATATGGTCGAGGTATACGCTATAGTCAGCAAGCCGTAGTGATCTATGACTGCATTTGGCATAAGATCACATAGCCTGATGAACTTCCCACGTAGACACCATTAGTACATGCCCCAGAACTTCATCGGAAATAATGTGCAAATGACACAACACAATGCTGAAAGATATCGATATAGATAAACAAATGATTGTACTCACAAATCAACCAAGCATTTGATAGCTTAACATAATTTTCTTGTCAAAGAAAATGTCACTTTTGTCTTTGTTTTGATAAGGAAGGATGCATCCTTGTTTAAGACAGTTTTGGATTGTTGATGTTGATTGTTTTGGTCGATTGATAAGTGGTCATCGTGTGAGAATCATGTCAATGTTTGTTTTGTATCTACTCGGATGAATATGTACAAGGTGTTGCCATGTGTTTGTGATTTTTGATGGTTGTTCATTGTTTTTGGATTTTGTGAAACATTTTTGAATGTTTTTGGTATTTTGAGAGTCATTTTTGAATGTTTTTGGTATTTTGATGATTGCTTGAATGAAGAACGTAATGACGAATAAGACAATGTAGAATCCACTTCCATCAATAGGTTAAGGGCATTGCCCCTAATTTTAGTCCTGACTATGAAAAAGCGGGATGCAAGACGCATGGAGTACTTTCTTAATTGCAGATCAAATAACAAGCCATGGTTGGATGGATGGATGGATGTGTGTATGAATGTGATTGCAACGAGCCTAAAAGATACAGGAGCCATGGTCTTTACGGATGGCGCCTATGTGCCAGGTTTTTACCATCGCACTTACCTAAGGTGCCACCGGAGTGGTTGCTCACCGTTTGGATGCATGATTTTTCTTTACCTTTTTTTTTTTTGAATGTTTTTTTGTATTTTCTTCAAGACATTTTTCTGGATGTTTTTGGTATTTTCTGGTATGTAGGGGAGCCTGATGCTCTAGACAACTTAGGTATAAAACCATTTGAGGTGCATGCTATTGATTGGATCTGCAAGTGGTTCTCCTTCTGATGTAGCCAACTGACATGCCCCGGACCCGAATACAACAGTGACAACATATGGGCCTAGCCAGTTTGATTCAAACTTGCCCTGATGTTCTCTATTTGGTTGATTGTGAGGATTCTCTCATAGAACAAGATCACCTACCTCAAATGTATGAGATCTAACTCGGTGATTGTATCTTCTACTCATGCGCTGCTGATAAGCTGTGAGATGGTTGTATGCAGCTTGTCATTTCTCATCTAGTAACTCTAAGTCCTGAAGACGAGATACTCTATAGGCTTCATCATCTATTAGATTATTCAAGGAAACCCATAGTGATGGTATCTCGACCTCAATAGGTAAGATAGCTTCAGCACCATAGACCAATGAATAAGGAGTTGCACTTGTAGGGGTTCGAATGCTAGTTCGATATGCCCATAGCGCTGGATTCAATTGAACATGCCAATCACGGGCGGCATCATTGACTGTCTTCTTGAGGATTCTTAATATGTTTTTATTGGATGCTTCGGCCTGACCATTGCCTTGTGGGTAATAGGGGGTGGAAAAGCGATGTTGGATATGAAATTTCTCACAAAGTTCGTGGACATCCTGATTTTTGAAAGGAAGACCGTTATCTGTGATGATGGACATGGGCACACCATACCAGCAGATGATGTAGTTGAGGATGAATGAGGCGATCTGCTTACCGGTGACTTGGATAAGTGGAACAACTTCGATCCACTTTGTGAAATATTCGGTGGCGGTAATAATAAATTTATGGCCGTTGGATGAAGATGGATGGATTTTACCCACAAGGTCAAGGCCCCATTGACAAAAAGGCCATGGTGTTGTGAATGGTTGTAGTTCCTGGGCTGGTGCATGTATTAGGTCACCATGAACTTGACATTTCTTGCACTTCTTGACAAAGTAGTAGGAGTCTTTTTCCGTAGATGGCCAATAATATCCAGCTCGCATGAGTTTCTTGGCTAGTGACAGACCACTTGAGTGAGTCTCGCAAATTCCTTCAAGTACCTCTTCAAAAACCTTTTTTATCTCACCTTGTTCCAGACATCGAAGGAGAGTACCACCAAGACTGCGTCGGTATAGGGTTTCGGCAATAATGGTATATCGAGCAGTTTGGCGAATAAAGGTTTTACGTTGGTTATTCAATTGGTTGGGAGGAAGGGTGTGATCACGGAGATAGGTGTAGAATTCACCATACCATGGGGATTAAGAACCGACAAGGTGACATATCATTTCAGATTCGGGGATATCATAAGTGGGGATCCAAAGCTGTTCTACCAAGAACTCGTAGCGTGTTGAATTCTATGGAAGATCTAGGAGAGATGCGATGGTAGCCATAGCGTCAGCAACTCGATTCTGATCTCTTGGTATCTTCTCAAAAGTGATAGTAATAAATGATGTCTTTAGAGTGTCCACCATTTTCTTATATGGCATGAGTTTATCATCTTTGGTCTGATATTCATCTGTTGCTTGTCGAATGACTAGTTGGGAATCGCCATATACTTGCAGTTCTTGTAATTTCCATTGTATGGCTAGCCTGAGTCCTGTGATCAAGGCCTCATACTCTGCTATGTTGTTTGTGCATGGAAATGTGAGCTTGTAACACTTCGGGATGCTATCACCTTGAGGTGTGATAAACAAAATGCCTGCCCCCGAGCCATGCTTAGTGTACGAACCATCAAAATATAATTTCCATGGTTGTGTTGTTGTGATTATGAATATCTCTTCATCTGGAAAATTGGAAATGAGAGGATGAGCACCTATGAGTGGTGCATCGGCCAACTGATCTGCAATAACTTGACCTTTGATAGCTTTACGATCTATATATTCAATGTCAAATTCACTTAGAATCATTACCCATTTGGCCAAGCGACCGGTCAGTGCTGCTTTGCTGAGTAAATACTTGAGTGGATCAATCTTTGCAATGAGTTGCACTTTATGTGTTAACAGATAGTGCCTCAGCTTAGTGGCTGCTAGGATTACTGCTAGGCAAGCTCACTCAATAGGCGTATAATTGAGTTCATAGCCCACCAGTGTGCGAGAGATGTAGTAAATAGCACACTCTTTTCCTTCTATATTATGTTGTGCCAGTAGCACACCCAATGCTATACTTGTCGCTGAGATATAGAGTAAAAATGGTCTACTTGGATCTGGTGGCATCAACAATGGTGGATTCATGAGATAGTCTTTAAGCGCCTGGAATGCTTGCTGGCATTTGGCATCCCACTGAAAGCGGATGTTCTTGTGTAGCAGGTGTGTGAATGGGTGACACTTATCAGCCAATTGTGCAATGAATCTTCGGATGGATTGAAGCCATCCTTGTAATGTCCTTAGCTGACTGATATTCTTTGGAGGTGGCATGTCCATGATGGCTCTTACCTTTGCTGGGTCAACCTCAATGCCTTTGCTTGAGACAATGTATCCTAGAAGCTTCCCGGAAGTTACTCCAAAGACACATTTCTTTGGGTTGAGTCGGACATGGTATTGTTCCAGTCTATCAAAGATTTTATCTAAGATGTGGAGATGCCCTTCTCTAGTGAGTGATTTTGCTAGTAAGTCATCGACATAATCTTCCATCATAGTATGCATCATGTCATGGAAGATGTTGGTCATTGCTCTTTTATAGGTTGCTCCTGCATTCTTTAGACCGAAAGGCATTACATTCCAGCAATACGTGCCCCATGGACATGTGAAGGCCATCTTATGTTGATCCTCTGGTGCGATCTTTATTTGATTGTATCCGAAAAAGCCATCCATGAGTGAAAGCATGGCATGTCCTACTGTCAGATCCACTATGATGTCGATATTTGGTAGGGGGAAGTCATCCTTAGGACATGCCTTATTCAGATCTCTGAAGTCAGTACAAATGCGGATGCCCCCTTTTGGTTTGCCAACAGGCACAATATCGGAGATCCATTCTGCATAATCAATTGGTCTAATGAAACCCACATCTAGGAGTTTCTTGAGTTCTGTTTTGACTAGCACTGCAATCTGGGGATGCATCTTACAAAGCTTCTGCTTGACAGGTTTGGCTCCTTCTGCTATGGTGAGGTGATGCATGACTAAATCAGGATCAAGCCCAGGCATATCTGCATATGACCATGCAAAGTTGATCTGATGCTGTTGAAAGAACTCTATAAATTTAGGTTGTTCCTCGGGAGTGAGAAGAGATGCCAGATGTATGATACGAGGATTTTCAGGAGTCCCCACATTGTATTCTTTGGTCTCCTCGATGAGAATTGTTGATCGTTCCTGTTGTACATTAGCAGGGAGAATGTCAACCCTTTCATCCTCAGGCACCTCAGAGAGGTTTTCACCATTGGATACGCTCTTTCTTTTTACTTTTGTTGGATCAAACAGTGCCACAGTGTGGTTTTCATTGGAAGATCCATGTTTTATTGTTATATTTTTGCAGCTGAAAGGTTTGGCATCCGCCCCGAAGTATGTTGTGCTATTAAGTTCAATGGTGAATCCAGCTTTGTGATCCCTGCTTGGTAGGTTATCCCTTAATTCCAAAAAGTCAATGATAGCCTCATCATTTTGGAAGAGGTCAAGACATGGAGGATTTGATTGGTTCCATTCGATGAGTTCAGGATGGATAATGGGCATTACTTCATCGATTAGGTTAAGTTTGTTAGAGGTATCAGTGAGGGTTAAGACAGTGTAGTGAAGGTCATTGATGGTACTCTTCCTGTCAGAATCAGGCGTAGGATGAGATGTATGGTCTATGGAAGATGTTTCCAGTTTAGGAGCCCAAGTGGTCTTGATCTGTGCTTCTCCGTAAACAAGGATGTCTTTGCATGGCGGAGGTGGTGATGTGTCTTCCTCATCTGAAGTATTAAGCTATACCGAATCAAATTCCCACTCATGTGAGTCAGTCTCTGAGTCACTTTCCAACATCCAATTGCTATACCATACTGGGATGTTGTTTGAGTTAAATACCGCAGGTGTGATCGAGTTATGGACCTTTGTAGTGATCGGTGCTGCAGGAAGTTTGATGGGGATCAAGGAATCTTGTACAAGGAGTAGTGCTAATATTGACTCAGTTGCTTTTGCTGATACTGCTGGTGCCATAGATGCTGTTGCGGGTTTTGATATAGTTGTTGTTGTTACTGGTGTTATTGATATGATGGGTGCTGCGGATGGGATTACTGGTTCGATTGGTGGGATGTTTGGTATTGTAGATGGTTGCATTGGGGTTGTGAGCCTCGATGGGGTAGTGGGGATAGTGCTTGATGCTGCTTTGATAATAAAAGGTGTCCTCTTTGCCGTAGGCTGACATAATGGTTTGCTAGGTTGTCCTTTGAATTTGAGTTTAGGAAATATTTCTTTCTCAAAGCCTAGGCCTGTATTACCTTTGGGTTTGAATTCCGGCAGCAAAGGTTCATGTCGTCCTTGTTTGCAATATCCCAAAGCACTCTGACCATCATACCCCATTCTTTGCATAATGAGGAGGCCTTTACCATACTGATCCGTAGGAAGTGTAACTCATGGTATATCAGTGGTGATGGGATCTTTATAGATCCATTCCGCTAGGTCCTCATCTTGTGTCTCTTCCTCTTGACTCTTTCCAAGGATGAAAGGCGTCAAAGCACACACTGGCGTGATCAATGGTTGCTAGAGTAACTACTATGGTTTACCATGTGTTCTAGGAGAAATGGGCATTTGTCCTACACAAAAGAGTTGACTCAAGTTGTATTCTCTAGGACTTTCCTCTACGACTTTCATCGTAAGCTTTTCTTGCTTGGGTATAGTGGTGTTCGAACTGGCAAGAGAGGTTGGGCTTATAGATGACGTAGAGGAAATGGCTTCTCTATTATTAGGAACGGTAATCTCTGGTTGATGGTTGATATTATGGCAATATGCAAAAGGATTTGCATCGCCCAGGATTGTGATCTCTACACCGTTATGTGGGAACTTGATACATTGATGGTAGGGAGATGGAACGGCTTGCATGGCATGTATCCAAGGTCTTCCTAACAATAGATTGTATGGCAGAGGAAGGTCCAGACCCTGACAGATGATGTGCTTTACCACGGGGCCTACTCGAATTGGTAGTACCACAGCTCCTTTGGATGAACGCTCTGCATCATCATAGGCTTTGATTGTGATCTTTTTGCAAGGATCCACTGATTCTACTACATAGCCCAATGTTGTGACCAACTGTAGTGTACAAATTTTCAAGCCTGCTCCATTATCTATCAAGACTCGCTTGATTCTATGCTGATTGATAAAGCCTTCAATGTGTAGTGAGGCATTATGAGGTTGCTGGAAAGAATAGTTGTCACTTTCAGAAAAAGTGAGACAAGGTGATGACTTTAGACTTCCAACCATGGCTTGAAATTGGTCTGTATTCAAATTTGCAGGGATTGATGCCTCTTGGAGTGCTTGATCCAAGATAGTTTTATGAGAGGGCAATAGGCGCAATAGCTCTAAAATGGATATAAGCGTAGGCGTTTTGTCTAATTGTTCCACAAGATTGTACTACTTTGGGATGGAGGTGGTACCTTGTGGAGCTGCCTTGATGGTGACCTTGCCATGACGTGTAACAACATTGCAATTTGAGTTGGGATTTTTGAAGGTTATAGTTGCAACTTGGTCATTGGCATCATATAGGTGATTTACAGTGTAATTATATGCAGCTTGCGTATAATCAGTGGTATCAGTGCCTCACCTGGAAGTGGAAGGACCCCTTTGATCTTGTGATGGAAGTGGATTTTTGAACATCAGATGATCATTATTGGTTGTTTTTGGGTCATGTCCTTCAATTTCAATTTCTCCTCGATCAATAAGATCTTGAATGAGGTGATAATTACTTGTCTTGTGTCCTCTTCCTTGGTGGAATTCACAGTGTTCAGTATCTCTCCACCATGCCGGTTTGACCTAAGGCTCATAGTTTGATAGTTTAGGTAGAGTGACCAAATTCTGGGAAATGAGTTGTCGCAAGACAGTTTCAATGGGTTCCCCTAAGGGAGTGTATGTGTGTTTCTGTTTTTGCTGACGAGGTCTAGGTTCATCATGAGATGTGATGCGATCTTCATTGGAAGGAACATTCATGTTATTCTGAGGTGGAGGATTTTGTCTTGCAAATCGAACCACAGGTTGTGCATTTTGGATAGTCCGGGCATCCACAACCCCATCGTTGACAATATTCTTGTTCTTGTTCCAGAAGCTTGGTTTATCACTATTGAAGCACGGGCGAGGACCATCTTTTGGTTCATTAAAGATTTTGATGAGTCCTTTTTTGATGAGTGCCCTTTCACATTTCAAACCCTTGGTGATCATATCATTAAAAGAGTCCGTGTCTTTGACATCTAGGTGAAATTCCATTTCTTCGTTTAAGTTGGAAATGAATATTTCCACTAGTTCTCGTTCAGGTAACTGAAGAGAACGTCTGCTAGACATCTGGCGCCATCTTTGCAGGAATACTGAGAATAGTTCACCTGGTTTTTGTTTAGTGTTGCACAGATCAGCCATAGTGATGTCGAGTTCAATGTTATAGAGTAATGAGCGAGGAATTTCTGGATGAGTTCCTCAAATGTTCTAATGCCACCTGATAGTCGAGAAAACCATGATGTGGTTGCTCCTCCCAAGCTTTGGGGAAAAAGGCGCATGAGGTATGTGTCTTCATATGCCACTTCGAGGCAAGCGGAATGAAATTCTCGGACATGATCACAAGGATCTCCCTTTCCTCTATATTTTTCGAATTTTGGTGTTTCGAACCCGCATGGAAAGGGTGGCATGTAAAGATTCTTATCAAAAGGATAAGGACAGATGTCATTAAGTGAGAATTGATTGGTCTTAACACCACTATGAAGTTGTTGGGCAAGATTCTCGACTTGTTGCCGCAACATCTCCATTTCATTTGGAGGAGGAGGCGGAGGGTTACCTTGAGGAATGTTATATCTGATGGGATCTCTACCTCTTTCCTCTTCATGGCGACTTTGTCTTTCTGATGCTTGTCTTAATTGGGCAAGATCAAAGCCAGAGGGGAGTTTTGCTCCTTCTTGAGCGAGTCTTAAGAAGTGAGCATCTGCATTGCTCCTGAGTATTTCATCAAACAATTTGTTAAAGAGAGGGTTATGCTGAGCTCTTTTGATTGTTGCAGGAGTGGGAGTACTTGGGTTTTCATCATCTGCATTTCCTCCAAGTGCTTCTTGAAATTCATTGAGATTTTCCTCTTCTTCTACTTCTCTTTCTATTTCACGTTGCCTTGATTGGGATCGGGTTTGAGCCATGTTGTTTGCAAGTTTGTGTTGAAGTTGATTGAAGATGATGATGAGTTGTTGATGAAATGAAAGATTGATGTTTGGTGATTCGTGTTGTATGTGGATCTCTAACACTTTTAAGGTAGATGTAACCAAAATTCCTTCTTTGAATTGCTTGCTTGTTTGATAAGTTTGGATGTGATAAGGTGTAGAGAAATCTGAGATGTGTTATAGATTTTGACTACCTAGCAATGAGAGGATTCACTCATGAACTAGTTTTAACTTGTGTAGATGTGTCTCTTAGGATGAGCTTATCCTAGATGTAGAAACAATCTAAAAAGTGATGTGATGTTTTTGATTCAAGCAATATCTAAAAAGGGATCTTGGGACAAGAACCTCTTAATGTTTTGAGAGTTGGGACGGATTGATGATGAAGTGATGATGAATGAGTAAGATGATGGATGTTTTGTTTTCAACTTTCAATAAAAACTTTGTGTTACAAATGGGACAAACTCTACCTCTTCCCTTTCGGGTGTTGGTGGTATTTCCTAAACTGTGTTGTAGTTGATACAGACATTTGGGAAGAAGATGGGATTAATCTTTCCTCCTTGATTTTTGTGATAACTCAGAGCTCTATATTGCATAAAAGCTCAGTGGTTCAATGATTCTAAATCGAACTCGTTTGTTTTACCTTGGAGGTATAGACGCATGCGATATAGAAAGACTCTATGTGAGACAAAGATTTGTCTATTGATATAGAAGAACTTCCTTCTTTTGATCAAAGCCTTTGAGCTTAATGGTCTTCTTTTCAAGTTGATATTCTGATGACGCTTCTTCTTTCGCAAGATGTGAAGAATGGTCATAAATTTTGACTCTTTTGTTGTTTGCACTTTTGTTTTTGATGTGTTTGGTTGTTTGGAGAAATGTTGGATGAATACTTTGTTTTTGGGATTGATCTTCTGACTTTTCTTTGACAAGAAAACAAAGCAAGCACACAAACACAAGAATGTTGCCTAAAAAAAGGCACAAATGAGTATGGGTCTAGATCAACCCAATCCTTGGACTTGTATATGACCCTTCCTTTAGATGTATTTTAAGGTGTATTTCCAAAGTCTGAAGTCGGCTCAATTTGCACTTGGTCTTTAAAATGAACACACTTCAAACACTTCTTATCCCTAAGGTCAAATGGCCAGTTGTGATAAATTTAGCCCACATCTTGATATTTCTTCAACTTTGGTACTACATACCTTATGAATCCTGTCGTGGCAGGTAAGGATGTGATATGCTAAGTCTTGCACGAGCATAAAAAATAGATGATCCCTATGATGGGGGAGTCACCACTTTTATCAAGCCACAAGTGACTTTTCAAAAAGCTATGTTTCTACTCAAGGAAATATGTATGGTGAGTATCTTGGGAGCAAAACCATCTATGCTCTTGCACTAAATTATATCTCAAATATCCTCAATCAATAGAACGGGTGGGCTACTACTTAAAGGTGTTTAGTCATGTTCGATGTTTTTGGACATAAGTTCATTCTACAGTGACTCACTTAAGAGCCTTGTAACTAGTGGTGGGGCCCATTTGTCCTTTCGGCCAGTTACACTATAGGAACAGCTATACCCAAGGCTACAGCTTTCGCTCTCACCTGATTTCTATAGCGGCTCGAAGGATTTACCGCTCGAGGTCATTCCCAAGAGTATCGATCCCTTGGCAGGCCTCTCTTAAAAAGATAAAATTTGAGTGTTACTAACACTTTTCTCTTGCACCTAGGACCACGAAAGCCAAGGGAGAGGATAGTGTGTGTTAGAAGTAGGACCACTCGACAAACTTTTTGCACAAGTGTGCCAAGTACGAAAGACACTTGTTCTTTTTAATCCATCATTTCAAAATGTGGTCTAACTATTTGGAGATGTTGCTCCAACAGCCATGTTGTTCTTTTTAACTTCAAAAACAATGTGTTTTATAATCTAGAATTTGGAAATCCTGGTCAACTTAATGAAAAACACGTTTTGTTGCTTGAAGTAAAATTTGTTTGCAAAAATAAAAAACAAGTGAATTGTTCTTTTTACTTGCCCAAAATTGAAGTGTGGCTTGTGATTTTTAAGCTTGATGCAAGACAGAAAATTTGTTTGTTGATTTTAAGCACCAAAAGGACAAATGATCCTAACTAGAAAGCATGACAAATTTCTTTGTTTCAAGTTTTTAATGCACCAAAAGGAAAATTTTGTGATTTTTTTATGGTGAGTTTTTAACCTGCACAAACAAAAACATGTTAGTAAAATTGATGTTCAAGGGGGGCTTCCACAAGCCTAAGAATTTCCATTTTTGTGGTTACAAGGTGATTTTTACAACATTCTGTTGCAATAGCGCTAGTCCGCGTTTAAACAGAAGCGCTAAGTTACACAGAAGCGCTGAAAGAAGGGTAAAACCAGAGCGTCAAAAGCACTAAAATATTTGCAATAGCGCCAGAATAAGAACCAAAGCGCTAAAATAGGGTCAAAAGCGCTGAAAATTTTACAATAGCGCTATTGTAAGAACAATAGTGCTAAAAGAAAAAGTGTTGGTAGCGCTAAAATAGGTTCAATAGCGCCGAAGCGCGACCTGTGTGACAAATTCAACAATTAGACATGTTAGTTTAAAAAAATGATATGTTTTTGGTGCTTCGATTCACATCGGGTTCACCAAATGATGCCCTCCTAAATGGCACAAGGTTAGTCAATGATAGAATAACACAAAAGACACAAAAACCATTAGTGTTAGTTAATCAAAAACTAATCTACAAAGGCATACCAAGAGAGAGACACTAAAAAGCATGCTAATGTATCTAACAAACGAAACAAAGATAATGAGACATCTCCAACTGCCTCTTAGCATGGCCTTAGCTCCTTCTCCCTTGTTCCTCTCCTCTCCAAGTTCCAAAATAGTGTAGCTCTCAGCAGCTTTTTGCACTATGGATGCTTATGGAGGATTGAGATTGTAATATAGCTCTAAATGTAAATAAAGAAGCTAATACTATGCTATTGATGCTAAAATGATTGATTTTATCAAAAAGACAAGATATGAGATAATTATGCTAAAATGCTCTTTAAAAATGCCTATAGCTTAAATGCATACAAGTTTTCAGGATCTGGATTATGAAGAAATGGGCTCTATTTATAGGAAAAATGGAGCAATGGATGGTTGAGATTGAGCAATCTCAACAAGGGTCAGGATTGAATGATTTCAAATCCATGTGAGGGCTTTCAACCCAATCCCAAGATGACAAGTGTCAATGTGAGATAGGTTGAGAGGAGAGGGAATAAGCATTTAATGCTTGACATGACCTTAGGAGTTTAAAGTCAAGGTTGGTTGAATGAATAAACTCTTTATTCAAAGAATAAAGCTTTTATCCAATGGATAAACTCTTGTGCAAATGTGAAATGCATGAATATGGTCAAAACAATAAATGTTTGAGGAGACAAGTTTGAAATAACCATAAATGGTTATGTAAGAGCCATAAATGGTCATGTAAGAGCCATTAGTGGTCTTGGAAGACTTTGGGGGTTAATTTGTTGAACACACAAAGCATTAAATGCTTTTCAAAAACTTTGGAGTCTTTGAGAAGTGACTTCATTTTGCTTAGGAATGTGACAATAATTAGGGGATGGATTAGGCTAATTAGGAAGGGGTTAGAAGAATCTAGAAGGGGATTAGATTTTTGCAAGTGGATTTGGTGGGTGAGGGAAAATAGGATTTTATTAAAATAAAAATTCATTTATTTCAATAAATGTGTGCAAGTTGCATTTGTAGGAAAATGCAAGTGGGGGGGGATAAATGATTTAAATAAATGTTTGATTTAATTTATTTAAAAGAGGAATAGGGGGATTTAATTAAATAAATAGTGTAGACGTATAAAAATGACCATATTCCTAAATGAATATTTTATGTTCATTTCACTATTTAATTAAATCCAATTTAATTAAATTATCCACATTCTTCTATTTTATTAAGTAAATTACTCAATTTATTTAAATAAAATTCACTATACCATTTAATGAATAAATCATTTTATTCAATTAAATTCCCCCTATCCACTTTTAATTAAATTCAAATTTAATTAAATAGTTATCCTAAATTGAATAAATCTAATTTATTTAATTTCCCCAAATTACAACCAAATTGAATTAAATCATTTAAATCAATTAAATCCTATTATCTCCCCATCCACTTGCAAAATCCCAAACCCCTTCCTAATCCCTTCTAGAATCTTCTAATCACTTCTAATTAACCTAACCCTCCTCTAAACTTTGTCACATCCCTAAGCAAAGGGAAGTCACTTCTCAAAAACCTTAAAGTCTTTGATAACCATTAAAGGTTTTCAACCTTCAACCACCAAAACCCTTAAAGTCTTTGAAAACCATTGAAGGCTTCCAACCTTCAACCACTTAATCCCCAAAGTCTCCAATAACCATTAATGGTTAATTCAAACCCTCCCACATGGTTAAAACATTTGTTTTGACTCAACCTCTACCCAACCCAAAGGTCTCATCAGGCTTTTAATGCTTTGACCATGAATATCTCTTAATCATTTGCACAAAGGTTTATCCTTGGATTAACTCCTAATCCAGTGGGTAATCCTAACTTAGACTTGACCCTTAGCCTTTAGATAACCATGAGGTCTTCTCAGGCCTTTAATGCCTCCAACCCCTTCTTTCAACCCAATCTTATGTTGACACTTGTCACCATTTCATTGGTGCAAATCGTGCACATGGATCCCCAACTTTCAAACTTGGCCCTTGATTAAACCTTTCAATCCTGACCATCCATTGCCCTGTTTGTGCTATAAATAGAGCTCTCATTCCTCCATTTTCAACAATCATCCTCTAAATTTGAAGCATTACACTTATGCTCAAATTCTTTCAAGCTTTCATATCATCTTTATGCTCATCATTTAGCCTCTTTTTTTTTTAGATCAAGAATTAGACTAAATATGCATGTTTAGAGTAATTTCTTTATCATTTTAGCTCAATCATAGACTAAATATAGTATGCTAGGATAGTATTCATACTAATCTCGTCATCTTATCATCTAGTATATTGCATTTTTAGCATCATACATAGCTTAAAATCTATTTCATACTAAATTTAGCAAAAGCATCTCTCGTTCTCATATTTGCCATCCCTAAACCATTTTGCTCGGTAATCTAAGAGAAAAAACGTTGGTTTGAGGGACATTGTGAGATAGAGAACCATGGGACCCTCCTTGGGAAGCTGAGTAATATTACGTTACTCCATAGCTTGCACCAAGAAGTCCTGTGTGTGTGTGTGGACTAGTAATTTAACATATTTTCACATTTTAAGTTTTATAAGCCCACTTTTCCACCATACAAATAGATTTTATTTATTTAATTGATTTGAATTTGATTTAATGAATTAATTTAAAATAAATTGAATAATTTATTTAATTAATAGAAGAATGTTTGGGGATGAATTAATTAAATATTAATTTAATTAACTGATGGGTGGTGGATTTTTAATCAAATAAATAGCGAATATTTATTTAATTAAGCTGGACAGATTTGTGTGACTACAGATCTAATTCTTCTTCCATAGCTTTCATCCAACATTTATCTTTACATGCTTCAATTACTGATACCGGTTCAACTTGAGAAATTAAACATACCTCATTAGCTGCCAATCTCCTTCTTGTCATCACTCCATTGTTTTTATCTCCAGCGATCTGATCTTCTAAATGATTCAACCTTACATACCTAGGAGTCTTCTAATGCTCTGTTCCTCTTTCTTGTTCTTCAGTTACTATTGAATTTTTTGATACTATCAGAGTAATTGGCTCAACATTCTGTTCCCATAAAGGTGTTGCCGGTTCAGTTATGATCATTTTCACTGCCGATTTTTTCTCATAAAATCTAATTTGACTTTTATTCAGCTCATCCAGCTTGACATTAGTGCTCTCCACAATTCTTTGCAATCTCTTGTTATAACATCTATATGCTTTTCTTTCATTAGAATAACCAAGAAATATCCGTTCATCACATCTAGGATCAAATTTTCCAATGAAATCATTTCTCTTGATATAACATTTACTACCAAAGCTTCTAAAATACTTAACTGTAGGTGTATTATCAAATCATAATTCATAAGGCCTCTTACCAGTTTTTGCTTTGATATGAACTCTGTTAAATGTATAGGCTGTTGTGCTCACTGCTTCTCTCCAGTAGATATGAGGTAGATTAGCTTCCATCATCATGGTTCTAGCAACATCCAAGATAGTTCTATTCTTTCATTCCACAACTCCATTCTATTGAGGTGTCCGGGGAACAAAAAATTGTCTCCTTGTGCCATGCCTCTCACAAAAGTTATTAAACTCACTAGATGTGAATTCTCCACCATGATCTTGTTGGCATTCTACACTCTAGTGATAAATGAAGGTATTGTCATTGATGGCAACTTACCGGCAACCTTCAGGCACCGACACCAGCAGACACTTTACCAGCAGTGGCAACAATGTATATCGACACTCCAGCTGACAGGATTTTGATTATTGTATTTTGTATTTAATTATAAATATCTTTTGTAAAGCTGACAAGGCATATTGTAGTAAGACTCATATATGTATGAGGTCTTGTAAATCATTTTTGTGATATGATGGATGGATTATAGAAGAAGCAAATATAGCAGAAGTGATGAGCGAATATTAAGGAGGATTTTGTATAAGGGTTTATGGTTATTGTATGATCTTAAACCGGTACTGAACCTAGCATAGCAAATGTTGTTTTGTAGTAGTAAACTACATTGGATTTTCTTAATCCATTTTGTAAGTCAATGAGACTTCCATTTGTAATTAAATAGTGAGCTTTAGGAAGTTGGCCTTCCTGCATGTGCAGGCCCCTCTTGTAAATAATATCCATTCATTGGCTAGTGAGTGAATATTGTGGGTCACAAATCCCACCGAGGTTTTTCCCACACCGGGTTTCCTCATTAAACATCTGGTGTTATGGTGTGCTTTCTATGTTGCCTTTACTGTTCTTATTTACTGCATTAATTCTTGTTTACCAGTACACTGTTTTGGAATGCAAAATATTTAATAAGGTTAAAGAATCTGTAAACCAGTTAGATATTGATTCACCCCCCCCCTCTCAGTATCTTTGGGACTATCATCAATCCTAAAAGATCTGACCTTAAACACTTAATCTTCAATCATTTCCCAGTTTCAACTTTATCTTTAAAGATTTTAAACTTTTCAAAAGCCTCATATTTCTCCCTTAGGAAAGTAACCCACATCATTCTAGAATAATCATCAATAATTAGCATAAAATATCTATCACCTTGAAAACTTTTAAGTCTAGCAGGGCCACACAAATAAGTATGAATAAGATCAAGAACATCATTAGATTTGTCTTGTATACTCTTAAAAGAGGTTCTGACCTATTTTCCCATTTGACATTCCTTACATATCGAATTATAGGGTTTCACAATATTAGGTATATCTCTAATTGCATTAGTTGAACTGATCTTTACCATGCAATCAAAATTTACATGACATAGCCTTTTATGCCATAGCCAACTCCCATCAATTTGTGTAATCAAACATGTCTTCTCACCAAAATTCAAATGAAATATATTACCTTTTGTCTGAGTACCGGTTGCAATCTCCAATCCAGATCTATTAATGATTTTGTATTTTCCATCCTTGAATTGTAGTTGAAATCCCTTATCCACCAATTTTCCTACACTCAAAAGATTATGCCTTAAACCTTCAACATAATAAACATTATCAGTATTTTGCTTACCATCTAATGATATATTTCCTTTTCCTTTGATCATACATGCTTTGTCATCTCCAAATCTAACCAGACCACCATCAAATTCTTGCAAAGATAGAAACTTCCTTTTGTCTCCAGCCATCTGATGTGAACATCCACTATCAATTACCCATTCGTTCTTATCTTCAAATTTAGCAGGAAAAACCTTCTCTTTAGGTAAATTCTCTTCCAGTGCTAGAACATCTTCCTTGATAGCAAAGAACACTCATTCCTTTCCATTGCCCACTAATACATTTGGCCTAAAATTTCGATGGAGGTTTCTAATGGAGAAGGTATATTGTGAACAAATTTGATTTTTTTTTGAAAAATTACTCATATTCATCGGAATTCCGATGATAATTCAAACTATTTTCAACAGAGAAGGAATTGGCAATAAAATTTGTGCTTTTTTTTATAAAAAGTGCCCGTGTTCGTCAAAATTCCGACGACCGCAGACATTACTTTAAAAAAAAAAAAGACCAAGACATTTCAAATCATTTTCGCCGCCTCTTCCCATTCTCACGTTGCCACCCCAGTAGCATACTCCTACCCAAAGTAAGTGTAATCTAGGTTTTGGATGAGGCACGTGAACCATTTTGATCGATTAATGCCAGCTCCAAGCATTCTCAACTCATGGAATAGGGTTTGTGAAAATGGGAGCAATGTCGGCTCATAGAATAGGGCAGGTGTAAAGCTCTGTCAACATCCCTAGCCTGTGCAAAAATGGGAGCAATGTCGGCTCATGGAATAGGGCATGCTCCCGAGGGCTAAAAACCAATAGGCTTCATTCCCCTTCTTTCATTCATTAGTATCAGTCACCCATCTATTTTGAACCTGCAGATAGTGATGTTTCTGATTCTCCATTGGCCTAGGCGTAGGTGTAAAGCTCTATCAACATCCCCCAGCCTGTGCAAAAATGGGAGCTTTGAAATGGCACATCGACTGTTTGACAGACTGCCTCACAGAAATTGGAAGTTTTGGAACAAGGTATGAACATCTATCATAGGATAAATAATAGAGGAATTTTCTCACAAGTTGTAGATGCAATTCCTAGTGTACATGTTTTAAAGATGTTTTATATCATAGAATCAACATTCCAATGGCTATTTATTTTTTAAAATTTGGATATCGTATTCCCAACTGATGTCTATTTTCATGAAACTATTCCTTTAGGCAAGCAAAAAAAGGCTAAAAAAACTACACAAGGCTTAAACCATTATTCATAGCCCTTAGAAAATCTCTTCATTATGAAAAAAACCTATTCATACTTGAAAAAATTATTCACACCTAAAACATTGTCCATGCCTAAGACATTAATCACAACATCAAATAATATTCATAGTGTAAATAAACACTATTCATGTTTAAACTATTGTTCATAGATTCACTTAACCTCAAAAATTACTCTAGGAGCTCTTGAGTCCAAATTTGTTGTTCTCTATATGAATTATGGGCTTTGAAATCTATTTAGTATGATTGTGTAATATCCCTTGTCCAATGATGATTGGAAAACAAGGAATATTTATTGAAAAATCTGCAAGAGTCCTCAAAAAATGGGTGTATGATGATGCAACCTCAGATTCCTCTTAGTTCATATCTAAATCAAACAAATGCCTCATTGACAGTCACAAATACATGTTATAGGCAGCTAATGTATAATTACATGGACTATCACAATAATGTATCAAAATCAAACTTCACTCTAAGATTATTGACATTTCGTCAAACATGTCATGCAACCTTTGAAAACATATTACAGCTACAACCCCATTCAAATCTTATTATAAACCAGTTCAAATGCAATCATAGGATCTTTACATAGGCTGACTACCAAGAGATATGCTACTAATTTTATGAAGACATTAGACAGTCACTAACTAAAGCATATATCTCAAAATTACAATGAAAGAAGAGGTCTGAAGAACCTAATTAAGCTATGCCCAAGTCTGGCGATGTAAACACCAACATTACTCATCCAAAATAAAGCCATGTTAGAGTTATGATCTTGAATACTTTCTCTTAGACAAGAGATAAAATTAAAAAACCACATGATTACTACAATAAATTTATTTTCTTATTAAAAATATAAATAATTACATTAGATATATATTCCACATAAAGAAAAGAAATGATGAAAATCATTTGTGTCTTAAATAATGAGATCAACAACTAAAAATGGGAAAATAATATCCTAATTATGACTCCCTAAATAGTATAAGTTACTATTTCTAATATTATACTAAGGATAAATATTCAAAAAGTATAATAATTACACTAATACATATATCACTCTCATGCCTTCCTTAATTTTATATAAGATCCCTCTATCCAAATATGAAGTCTCAAGGGAGTTGTATGTGTCAATTATTCAAGCTTCTTCTAAATCTATTCCAACCTCTTCTTCCAACACATGTCTTGATGATGGTTGAGGATCTTTAAACTTTGAAAATATGAATGAACACACTCGTCTATACATGATTTAAATACAACATTTAATTATACACATGGATGTAATGGACATGATTTAGGATGTGTGCAATGAAGTGTGGAGGTTCATGAGAAATATACATTACATTTTTCTGAAGAAGATTTAGGTTTCTATCCTCCTCCTTTGTTGACATCCCCTCCCCCATTGTCTAATATATCTATGACTTTTCCAACAAATTTTAATCACAACAAGAGATAATTTTGTATGAGTTTCTTAAAGCCAACTTTATTACTCTCCCCTTGAAAAATTGAAGAAAAAACCATAAACAAAATTAGGACAATCCTTTTTTCAAGCATCATCAACTATTCCACTAATGAATGTCATGATTTGGAGATTAAAATCCAACAACTTATTGTAGTTCTAGTAACATTTAAATAATAGGTGACAATGAGTTATACACTCATCATATCCCTTCTAAACGACATTTGTAACCTATTATGTTTTTATCTTGCTATATGACATTGGTAGCTTAATTACCTATTAGGGGATCATTGTCATTCATGGTACTACGATTTCATGTGCAATCATACTTGGGAGGCAACATAATAGCCTAGTTCTTCTTGTCTCTACATTGTGGAGCAATAATAATAGTTGTCAATTGTTCCTCTTTTTTAAGGATCCACTTTACCTTTGTTGATTGATTTTTATCTTTGATAACTTGATATCCTTTCTTGCATAGAATTTTCCTCAATCCAAATTCTCTCCTTTCTTGGATGTGTGTGTTCCTTGATTAGGACCTCTTTCTTTCTTGAAATGGTGTGTATTTTATGAACGATCTCTCCTTAGTGATAGAAAGTGTGCAATCCTTCATCAAGGATACCATTTCGTAGCAATATGGAAGGTTTGTATTCTTAATCTCCTACCCATTTCTTAATTTAAAAGATGATATCTTTATTAAATATCTCCTCTATTTTTGGAGGTAGACATCTTTAGGAAAAGATCTCTTCCTCCCTCTTTAAAATGGTCCCTTTACACTTGTTGAAAAATATCTATTTTACAACTATCTCTTCCTTTCTTATAGCAATGAGGAATGTACAAGGATCTTTCTTCCTAGCTTGGAATGCATGTTTGTTTATTAAGGGTATCTTCTTGGTGTTAAAGGTTCTTATCCTTGATCGCTATCTACCTTAAGATATCAACCTAGAGGTATGTTGACATCTTAAGGGGAGGCATATGAGCTCTCCTTTTTTCTCATGTTAATTCATTTATGTTATATCCTCAAACTAGAAGTGTTGTGTTATATAGTGCCCCCTAAGGCATGGTTATTATTTTTTTGAGATTCGTTACTTGGAATAGAATGAATTAATGCTAGTGTGATCATTGTTGTTGTTTAAACCTTTGAAAGTGTTGGTTATTATTGTTGTTTGCATTTTGTGTCACTACAACAACCATTTTGTAGTAGAGTTTTTGGATTGCCTTGCGAACAAATGGTTTGGTTTGTTAATCTTCTCTATCATGGATCACCTAGCATAAAAAAACTTGCTAGCTAATAAAATCCATGATGTAGCATGCATCACCCAACATTACACAACTTGTTAGCTAGTAGTATTCACATTTCTTCTCTTTTCTCTTATCATATGACTAATATTTAGCATCTCCTTAGTAGACCTAGAAGTCATATCTCTTCTCCTGTGACAGAGTGTTCAAGTAGAATTGTTGGGACTAGGAGGTGTAGATCGACCAGATCCTTTACCTGTCAGATGTAGGCAAAATGAATGCTTTTTGGATTAGGATGGTAAACAAAATCTACTATCAAAAGGTTGTCAAAAATTCTTTGGACTAGGAGGTGTGAACTGGCCTACTCTTCTTCTTTTCATGCCATCAAAATTTGAGTTTGATTGTCATCATTTACTTTTCCAAATTCTTCCCACGTAACTCCTGAATCAATTTCCTACACACAAAATGACAAAAATAGGTTTGTTGATGGGGGCTTTCCTAGGTCAAACCTCGGGTTGTGAATTAACCTTGAAGTATAATGTTTTCCTTTTGAGGGAAAGGATAGATCTAATATAAAAATGCTTAAAATTGAACATGATATGTTGATGAATCTTTCTTGAATCCTCACACAAGGTTTTAGGATGTCATGCAAACTTTTGATCATGAATGTTGTGCTTTAACTTGAATTCTCCTTCAATGCTTGATGAATGCTTGATTTCTTGTTCACTTGGAATTGAATTTATTTTACAATTAACAGATCACTTGAATTGTAGGTAGACCCCTTCAAATGATAGGGTAGGCTTCCTTTTACACCTAATCATACATAAAGTGTTTGAATTTTTCTCACACATGAGGCAAGAAATGAGGGGTCATATTTTGGGTCCCAATCACGAGTACCAGGGCACCTAAGGCATCCTAGTCTTGTCAATGAGGACTTAAAATTGAACAGAGGTTGAGGAAGGAGTTGAAAATGAATATTTCAAGACGATGTGAGTAGAATCAAAGTGGGAACAAAGAAAAAACTTGCCTAGGGGATATTTAGGATGGGACATGCTAAAGTGGGCATCAATGTCTCAATATCAGATGGACCTTAAGTGATTGTCTCCCTTGCATATAATTTGTTTGGGTGATAAACTTCACCATTCTACTCACAAGAATTTTATTAAGTCTCAAATATAGGGCTCATAACTTATTAATGATGTAGTGAGAGTCCTTCATGAAGGACTTCTAGAAGTATTTTTGGATGAGTCTTTGTCAAGTGCAGAGAAAATACAATTGATTCTTAATGGATTTAAGGAACGCTCTTTCAAATTGGAAGCCAAAGTTTTGAAGGATGTAGAGAAGAAGGTGGAAGACAAAACACTAGAAGTTTTGGTGATTACATGTGCAACAACACATATCCAACTACAAGAAAGCATAATTTTTTTTTAGAAAAGTGTAATGGATGTAGTGGCGGCATACATGTTTTAAAGGCAATGGCCTAAATATACTAAGGATATTAAGGGTTACATAGATATTATAGCATCACAAATTGTACAACTATCCAATACTATAGATATGAAGAATGATGCAGAAGGAAATGGAAGGCTTCAAATAGAAAACTTGTACATGCAACTAAATCCATTGACTAATCAGAAGAACAAAATTAAGAAATGGTTCGATCATCTGAGAGATGTTGTAGACTTGCAACTCACCAGCATGGTGAGACTATTTGAG
The DNA here is from genome assembly GCF_030272615.1 of Cryptomeria japonica. Taxonomy (NCBI): domain Eukaryota; kingdom Viridiplantae; phylum Streptophyta; class Pinopsida; order Cupressales; family Cupressaceae; genus Cryptomeria; species Cryptomeria japonica. The sequence goes on from NC_081407.1 coordinate 112,997,956, forward strand.
GACTCTTAGAAGCTTGATTTAGTGGTGAAGGTTTTAGATAACTTTAGGGAGGCAGAGGATATTCTTTTGAATATTTAAAGTCAATACAATATTTTGGCTTCTACGTAAGAAGAATGGAAGACCTCTTGGTATCAACTAAAGTTCGTTTGAAAGGGCATCATGCCCCCTGCCATGCAAGCTACTTAGTTTTTGTGGGTAATAATTTTTTTTGTTTTGGTTATGGTTGTGGTGTTTGTAGGGAGAAATTTACAAATTTATATCTATTTTCAATATTTAATGGTTTATGGGTTTGTAATGGTAATTTAATGTTCTTTCATATTTTTGTATAGATACTTTATAATAGCCTATTATGGTGATTTGTTCTATTATGGATAATGTTTTGGGTCAGACAACTTGGCCGTCAGTGCATGAAAGCATTGCATGAGTTCTACTTTTAAAAATTACATGAAACATTTTTAATTTATTTGATTCAGTGTTATTTGAAAAAAATATTATCAATGATGTTTCCTTTCTCCAAGAATTGGATCTAGGATCTTTCCATTAGATAATATGTAGCATCCAATGACTAAATATTTTCTTTACAAATTCTTATTTTATTTAATTATCATCTAAGTGTGAATTATAATTTATATCTGTGTGGAAGCAGAAGATACAAGTTGAAGACTCATGTGCAAGTAAATTTCGTAAAAGAAACCAAGCAGACATTATCTTGAATGACATGGAAACAAGCTCATTAGCTGCCTAGAAGAGAGCAATTGGAGAAAAGAAGAGGAATTTGTTAAAGGGTGATAAAAACATAGAGAGTATGCAATACAAACAAACAATGTCTGGAGTGTGTGATGTGATGTCTCTAATTTATGTCCAGAGGGACTAATTGGTTTTGGAATTCCTAGGAGACCTATTGGGCCATGCTTGGAGGAAATCAATGTGTTAATGCAAGGGCCACCTTTTTTCTATTATGAGAATGATGCTTTTGCACCGAAGGATATTTGAAAGACAATATCCAAAAATTTCTATAGTGTAGAACTAGAGTTGGTGGATTCGAAGTACTTTTCGGCTTCCAGAAGACCAAGAGGCACAATCTCCCAATAGAAGGGTGATTTCAAGCATTGCCTCTCCCTCCCATGAATATTGAGGAAGCACTTCCTCAGACAAAGGATGGCCTCCATGGGATCAAAGAAAAAAATTGAATTGCATAGACTCTAGACGATGTGGTGGTGTCCTTCGTGAAGAACTCTGCACTATAATTGAAAATTCACGAGGGAAACTACAAGATAGTGAACATAAATACATTCTTGAAAAGTGCAAAGAATGGAACTTGGTTTGGGTGGGGCCAGGTCAGGTGGCTCCTCTAGAGGTTGACGAGATAGAAATTATATTAGGATTTGAAAAAGATCACACTCGTGGAACTTCGTGTGCGACTGATCGATTGCATTGTTTGGGTAATGCATTCCAAATAGCTACAGTTGCATACCATTTATATGTCTTGAAATCATTTTATCTTGATGACATTAAATTAAAGTACTTTCTCTACTATCTGGTATTGGTAGAGCAGAGGTTGCATTGCATCGACCTAGGATACATATTTCCGTAGATACAACACAAGTTAAATTTATTCTAGGTCAATGCAAAGCGACCTCTACTTCAGAGATCACCAGAAAATAGAGAAAGAACTTTAATTTAACGCCATCAGGATAAAAGGCTTTCAAGACAGATAAATGGTATGCAATTGTATCTATTTGGAATGCATTACCCAAATAGCGCAATTGATCAGTCGCACACAAAGTTCCACAAGTGTGATCTTTTTCAAATCCTAATATGATTTCTATCTCATCAACCTCTAGAGGAGCCACCTGACTTGGCCCCACCCAAACCAAGATCCATTTTTCACACTTTTCAAGAATGTATTTATGTTCACTATCTTGCAGTTTCCCTCATGAATTTTTAATTATAGTACAGAGTTCTTCATGAAGGACACCACCACATCGTCTAGAGTCTATGCTTCAACTTTTTTATTTGATCCCATGGAGGCCAATTGTCCTTTTTCTGAGGAAGTGCTTCCTGAATAGTCATGGGGGGGAGAGGTATTGCTTGAAATCGCCCTTCTATTAGGAGATTGTGTACATAACCTCTTGGTCTTCTGGAAGTTGAAAAGTAGTTCAAGTCCACCAACTCTAGTTCCAGACTATAGAATTTTTTGGATATTTCCTTCCAAATATCCTTCGGTGCAAAAGAATCATTCTCATAATAGAAAAAAGGTGGTCCTTGCATGAACACATTGATTTCCTCCAAGCCTAGCCCAATAGGTTTCCCAAAAACTCCAAAACTAGTTAGTCCCTCCGGACATAAATTAGAGATGTCACATCACACACTCCAAACATTGTTTGTTTGTATTGCATACTCTCTATGTATTTATCACCCTTTAACACTTTCCTCTTCTTTTCTCCAATTGCTCTCTTCTAGGCAACCAATGAGCTTGTTTCCATGTCATTCAAGATAATGCCTTCTTGCTTTCTTTTACAAAATTTACTTGCACACAAGTCTTCAGCTTGTATCTTTTTCTTCCACACATATATAAATTATAATTCACACTCAAATGATAATTAAATAAAATAAGCATTTGTAAAGGAAAGATTTAGTCATTGGATGTTACATATTATCTAATGGAAAGATCCTAGACAATTCTTGTAGAAAGGAAAAATCATTGAAAACCTTTTTTTGCAAATAACCCTGAATCAAATAAATTAAAAAAAATTTATGCAATTTTTAAAAGTAGAACTCGTTCAATGCTTTCATGCACCGACGATGAAACCATCTGACCCACAACATTTGATACCGTCGGAATTCCGATGATAACTAAAGAAAAATCCAACAAGGATGTTGTATATCTGATATCACTTCCTTGTCGGATAGTCGTCGAGGAGAAAATATAGCAGCTATTAGAATTTTGACCATAGTTCATTGAAATTTTTGGCTGGGGGAGCAAATATAGCCACCATCGGAAGAGTTCATAAAGTTGTCGCACTATCAACACAAATGGCATCGTCGGGAAGACCAATGATGAGTTTTTGACGGTTAAATTGGTCAGAAGTCTGACGTGGTGTCGTCGGACTTCCGACAATTAGTCATCGGAAATTAGGCCCCAATGTACTAGTAGTTGAAACCACTAGCAAAGTCTTGTGTCAGTTCATCATTAGAATCAGTCACGCCTTTCTCATTCACAATGTAGCATGATTTATCTCTATTTTCCTATACTTATACTTGTTTAGATATCCAAGGTTAGGCTTAAAAGATCTTCTAGCTCTTTATTAAAATCTTGAATTCCTTTCAGGACATCTAGATGCAAAATGACCTATCTTATTACATGCAAAACATTTAAAAAGTGATTTTTCTTCATACTTACTTCCTATCAATTCTTTAGGTACTCTTCTAGCAAATAGGGCTTCAAGTTGCTCAAATTCTTCATCTTCTCTTTTAATATCATCCAATTCCTTTGCATACAAAGCTTTCCAATCTTGCTTGCTGATTGATGATGTAGATGCATGAAAAGAAGGTTCAAACTTCACAGCTCTAGAAGGTCCAAATTCTTCAAGCTCAAAAGCAGATAATTTCCCAACCAAGGTATCTCTATTGGCAGAAGTATTATCCATTGTTATCGATTCATTAATTGGAGTAGCCTTCATTTTATAAGCTAGTGGAAAAGCTCTCAAAACTTTAGAAACTATTTCATCTTCAATCAGAGATCCACCACAACTTTGAATTCCCATAACAATTTCATTTACCCTTTCCAAGAATGTAGGAATCTTTTCATCTTCATTAAGAGTCACCTGATAACCATCAATAGTAACCATCAAGTTTAGCAATCTTAATAGTAGGGTCACCTTCATTAAGAGTCTCCAGCTTATCCCATATAGCCTTTGTTGTTGATTTGTCAGTTAATCCCATTATTTGTTGATCAAAAAGTGCATACAAGAAGGCTTCTCTAGCTCTACAATCATTCTCAAGATCCTTATCCAGGTTTGCCAGAGGAGGATTTCTAGATGTCGGATTAAAAGGCGTAACTCCATTCTCTTTGATTTCCCAAATTTCCTTATCGAGACATCTCAGATGAGTCTCCATCTGAATCTTCCATACTCTATAATTTGTTCCATCAAGCCTAGGAAATTCTCTCTGAAAGATAGTAGTAGATGAACTTGAACTATTAGTTGCCATAGGATCTTCCTCGAGTGGTTAAGCTTCTACAGAGAGGACCAGAGATCTGATACCAATTGTTAGACAGTTCAAATAAATGGAAGACAACTAAGAGGGAGGTGTGGGTGAATCAGTTGTCACCAAATTACCGAAACCTTAAGGAATTAAAACTTTAATACTGGAACCTAAAGATCAATACTGGAATGCATAAACCAATTACTGAAATAGCAGATAAACCAATTAAGCATAAGCAACAATTAGAGAATAAATACCATCCACATGACACCAAGATTTGTATGTTGAAAACCCAATAAAGGGAAAAACCACGGTGGGAAGCCTACCCACAGTCAGATAATACTTCTACAGTAAGTATGTGATTACAATAAGAGGGGCCTACACTTGGAAGAAGGCCAACAACCTAGAACACACTTCTCATTACAAAAGGAGTTTCACTGACTACACAAAAATCCAGACTACAACCCGGAAGAAGGAATGAACTGGAATGATAGCATCTCCTATGTCTGAGTACAGTTTCAGTTAAGCTCAATACCTAAGGACTTAATCCTCTTACATAAACCCAACTCGATCACCAATGATTGACCAAATCCTCTACATGAATGGTTATTACATTATTCACTCCTTACATCCTTTCCTTATCCTTACATATGATCTACAATGAGATCTTACATCATATATATACAAACCATTGAACACAAACAATAAGGTCGGCCACCAGACAATTAAGCAATTACACAATTACAAAACATGTCGGCCTGAGACCAAACAAATAATATCGAACCCATAAGATATCTTGGAAACACATCGAGAAGATCAAACAACATGTTACATTAGGCTTATCCATAACCTAGATAAACCAAATGGATCTGGTACCAAATGCAATGATTTCAATCAACTAAGTCTCAAACACGATCACCATCATCATCTTGAATCTCTACTAGAAGCCGCACCACCACCACTAATGCATAACATCAAAGATCTTCAATAAATCTCTGTCGATGAAACCCTCACCGGATCAACAAACCAAGCTTGCCAGCATACAAGATAGCATCCGATCACCAAATCAAAACCAACTGACTAAACATGAATCTGAGTAGCAGATCTAAGCCAATTCCATAATCCAAAACATATCGTAGCATACCGGATCATCATGATCTAATCCAACCAGAAACCAAACAACCTACCAGGACCAGAAGGATACCGGTAAAGCAACCAAAACAACTAATGTTGACATCAATGCAACACATAATCATTTCCTCCAAATGGCCAATAAGAAGAAAATATCCAATTAAATTTTACCACATTATTAAATTACCTAGATACTAGAGAAGCCAAAATGTAATAAGAAACATAGCATTTAGCCACTTCCTTAGGGGCATATAGTCTATCCTTGTATGTTTAAATGTGATTGTAATTCACAAACTTTAAACTATTTTTTATTTTCTAGCTTAGTCATTGTTTAAATTGGTTAATTTATAGCACTTTGGGCTTGAATATAATAATTGAGACTCAATTTTGACAATTCTTATTTTTTTGGAATGCTTTAACATTGATTATTATGTTCTAGATGAAAATTAACATCAATGAGATGTATCTTAGAGAATATTTTTTTTTAGTATTTATTAAATTACATATATAAGAGCTTATATTTAAATATCCATAAAATATATAATTTGATATTTGGTGATTTGTTTGATAGTATGAACAAATAAAATTATAATATGATCAAAACTTGCATATATTTTAAGGTCCTATCCAAATGAGGTTTCAATTCCATTCATTATTTTAGTCCAAATCATAGCTATTGAAGTATATTCTTTAGGTGGATCAACAATGCTATTTGATATATATCCTTTAGTCAATAAAAATAGTCATTAGACCAATGAGAAATTCAATATCTTTAGGAACATCGTGAGAGAATTTTTTATTTGAGAGATCAAGACATCGAACCAATTTCAAAGATCTTTTATATTCTGAATTTTTCCCTTTGTTGGTTATTTCTATTCAATCCAAATCAGGTACTAAGCTTGAATTTTAGTATTGTAGGACTTTTCCACTTTGTGTGTGATTTTTCATTTCTCTCGAGTTTCTTAAGCTACTCAGGATAGCTCCAGAGAAATTGTTATTTGACAATATCAAAACTTGAATATTTTCTAATTATGTTATCTCTAGTGGTATTGCACCTTTGAACTTATTAGATCTCAATACGAAAATATGGAGACTAGTCATCTTTCCTATCTACTTTGATATGTGTCTCTTCATACTATTTTACCCCAAATATAGAATCTCTAAAGAGGTATTATTTTCAAGTGGTGATGGAATTGATCCTTTTAGTTTGTTACCTCCTAATTTCAATGTTTGAAGACAAACTATGGTCTGAATTTCTCCTTCCAAATTATTGTTTTCTATATCTAACACCCTCAATGTTGATGAGCAATTCCCAAAACTTGCAAAAATATTACTTCTGAGCTTGTTATTTGACACATCCAATCCAAGCTATTTCCTTCACAAGTGGATAGGCACCACTAAGATTATTATTTGTAAGTGATAAATAATAGAGTTGACTCTAGCAATAGTTGTCCATGTCCACTGAAATAATAGCATCAAATGATTCTTAGACATGTCCAAGAATATCACATCCGGATAAGGTACAAAAAAATTCCCTTGTAACTTATATATGGGTAAGTCTACATTATCAACACTAATTTATTGAACTTCAATGACAATGTCCTTTATCCAAATTGATTACATGAGAGATTGAGTGTGACAAAAGGTGTAAGGTTGTCACGACCCTTATTATTTTCATAAATATTGTTTAATAATTAAATTAATTGTATATTTATTGAATCGCGAAATATGATTCTTTATTATTTTCATAAATGCTTTCAAGAATAATTCTTTTGATTTGTTGGGAGGAATACTTCCATATAGTAGGAATGAGAGGGAGGTGTTGGGAGGAATACTTCCATGCATTGCATGGATGGAGGCAGTGCCAAATAATAGGTCAATTTCCAGCCTAGTGGTATGTTCCATGAGGGAAGACCCCCCAAAACTTATGTTCACAGTAGCTAAGACTGTGGAATTTGAACTTTCACCTACCAAATACGTTTTCTTGAAGTTTCTAAACCTTTTATTTGACCTATTCTTTCTTTTCGCTCTATCACTTCCTCACACTCATTATGGAGATGATCCAAAATAAAATCTTTGCCAATGTAGTGCACTGGAACTAAAATCTTTTTATACGTGGTTGATGAAGTTACGGTTATGAAACTAAAATCTGAAAGAGTAACATCTAGTTTTTTGTTGAATATACTCTACGCGGAGATGCTTTATTCCTATTTTATAACTTAGTCAACAGGACATATTCCCCATAGAATCTGGAAGACTACCTTAAATATTATTATTACCACCATATTATTTCCAATAGAATTTGGAATCATTACTCACACATTCACAACTAAAGTGGTTGAAATAAAGAAGGGAATATTTGGTTGTTGGAATTCCCACCTAATGTCGTCAAATAAGAAGACTCGCTGTAAAGATCACGTGAACCACGTGCCAATTAATCCTCCACATGCATTAGTATGAGCCCTTCCACGTGGCCAGTGTGCATGTGTAATATGGATCGAGAAGCTCTTATTTGATGTGTCTTGTTAGGTGTAATGTTCAAATTCTTCAAAATGTGTGGAAAATTTTGATGTACATCAATCAATAGTAGGTTGTTGAACTACCAATTCAGAATGATATATTTTTTTGAAAAGTGTTTTTGAATTTTCAACATAGACTTTTAACAATGTTTCTTTGAAAATCTTATTAAGTTATCAATTTTGATTGATATACCTCCTTTGAAAAGTATTTTTGAATTTTCAACGTAGGCTTTTGTCTTATACTAACAGCTTGTCATTGAAAAATCTTTTTAAGTTATCCATTTTGATTGATATACCTCCTTTGAAAAGTATTTTTGAATTTTCTACGTAGACTTTTGTCTTATACTAACACCTTGTCATTGAAAAATCTTTTTAAGTTATCAATTTTGATTGATATACCTCCTTTGAAAAGTATTTTTGAAGTTTCAACGTAGACTTTTGTCTTATACTAACACCTTGTCATTGAAAAATCTTTTTGAATTATCAATTTAGATTAATATACTTTTTTGAAAAGTGTTTTTGAATTTTCAGCAAACTTTTAACAATGCTTCTCTCAAAATCTTTTCAAATAATTAATTTTGATTTATACACCTCCTTTGAAAAGTATTTTTGAATTTTCAACATAAATTTTTGACAATGCTTCTTTGAAAAATCTTTTTGAATTATTGATTGAGATTTTTAACAGCCCTTTGAATTCTTTTAGTGGAGACTATAATATTCAAAGCCACATTAATAAATCTAACCTTTTCACAAATATTAATTAAATAATAAGACACATGCACAATTATTAATGAAAATTTTTCATAGCCATTATAAAATTGTTTAAATCTATTTCAATAATTAATAATTTAATTTTTTTAAATGTTTTTATATCTAATTCACATTGTTTAGTAGTACATTTATTATTAACTATAAATCAATTTACAAGTAAAATGAAATGTATCAATTAGACTATTTTGTAATTATTTATATGCATTATATTATTTATTTTATTACTGTAGTCACATAAATCTGTCCACTTAATTAAATGAATACTTAGTATTTATTTGATTATTTAACCTTCAATTAATAATTAATTAAATTAATATTTAATTAATTCATCTTAAACCCTCTTCTCCTATTAATTAAATAAATTATTCAATTTATTTGATTTAATTCACTTAACCAAATTCATACCATTAATTAAATAAATAAATCATATTTGTTTAATTAAATCTTCTCTCACATTTAAATAAATTAATATTTTTTTAAATCCCCCAAAATCCCACCTCTCACATTTAAATAAATTAATATTTATTTAAATCCCCCAAAATCCCACCTCTCACATTTAAATAAATAAATCATTTATTTAAATCACCTTTATCCTCCACCCACTTGTATTTTCCTACAAAAGCAAGTTGCACAACTATTTTAAATAAATTATTTATTTAAAATCCTATTTATCCTCACCCACTTGAAGCCTTTAATGGTTTCCCTTAAAGTATTCAAACTTGATGGCTTTAAAGTCTTCAAACTTGATGGCTTCCTTCTATAGTCTTCTTAAGACTTTAATGGTTTTCCTTAAAGTCTTCAAGCCTTTAATGGTTCCCCTCAAAGTCTTCAAGCATTTTAATGCTTTATCTTCCTTTTTTTCATTTAAATAAATTAATATTTATTTGAATATTTATCCAAATACAACTTGCACACATTTATTGAAATAAATGAATTTTTATTTTAAATAAAATCCTATTTTCCCTCACCCACCAAATCCACTTGCAAAATCTAATCCCCTTCTAGATTCTTTTAACCCCTTCCTAATTAGCCTAATCCATCCCCTAATTATTGTCACATTCCTAAGCAAAATGGAGTCACTTCTCAAAGCCTAAAAGTCTTTGATAACCATTAAAGGCTTCCAATCTTCAACCACTAAATGTCTCAAAGTCTTGGATAACCTTTGAAAGCTTCCAACCTTCAACCACTTAATCCACAAAGTCTTCAAAAACCATTAATGGTTAACCCAAACCCTCCTACATGGTTACAACATTTGTTTTGACTCAACCTCTACCCAACCCAAGGGTCTCATCAAGCCTTTAATGCTTTGACCATGATTATCTCTTAATCATTTGCACAAAGGTTTATCCTTGCATTAACTCCTAATCCAGTGGGTAATCCTAATTTAGGCTTGACCCTTACCTTCTAGATAACCATGAGGTCTCCTCAGGCATTTAATGCCTCCAACCTCTTCTCTCAACCCAATCTTATGTTGACACTTGTCACCATTTCATTGGTGCAAATTGTGCACATGGATCCCCAACTTTCAAGCTTGACCCTTGATTAAACCTTTCAATCCTGGCCATCCATTGCTCCATTTTTCCTATAAATAGAGCCCATTCCTTCATAATCCAGATCCTGAAAACTTGTATGCATTTAGGCTATAGACATTTTTAGAGAGCATTTAGCATAGCATAACTAAAATCTTGTCTTTTTGGTAAAATCAATCATTTTAGCATCAATAGCATAGTATTTAGCTTTTCATTTCATATTTGAAGCTTAATATTAAATCTCAATCCTCCATAAGCATCCATAGTGCAAAAAGCTGCTGAGAGCTACACTCATTTGGGACTTGGAGAGGAGAGGAACAAGGGAGGAGCAACTATGAGCATCTTGATTAGCTATTTTATTCTATGTTTATATGCTTTCTATTTCATGCTTAATATCTCTCTTGATATGCTTGTTTAGGATAATCTTTTGTTGCTAACACTAACATTTGTTTCTTGTGCTCTTGTGTGTGTTGCCATCAAACAGATTTTCTAATCCTTTTTGCAGAGCATCAATTACTATAAAAAATAATCTAATTAAATATTTTTTATTAATTTGTGTAAAATTATTAAAAAAAAAAAATCTCTTAATTAAAAATAAAGTATTTATTTTTTCATGTCCATTCATTTAATAATTTAGATATCACTCAATAATGATATCCATATAGTTTTAGAATTAACAATTGTGCTCCACTCTCAAGCGTCTTTAAAATTAATTTGTAAAATATTACATGTTTACATGGTCTAAAGCTTAGATTAATTAAATTTTGGAAAATATTTGAATAGTATAAATACAAATAAACATAACTCAGACTGATAGGCCAACACTGGGTTAAATAAATAAAAGCAATTAATCACTAAATTCAACTTGGTCTACTTGTCAATCCAGAGATAAATTTATGAAAGGTGTCGATGTTGTATGCCACAAAGGAGTGAAAGTCATGAGATGAGCTGTTATGAATGCATCTATGAAGATAAAATTACAACAAAGAAAATTAACTCTAGTGACAAGAACTATCACTTCCCAGCGACAAGATCTCCAACAATATATGATGAGTACAACAACTAATGATGATTTCACAATTTAAACAAATAAAAACCACACTTGCAAATAACATCAATTAAAAATAAACACACTACTAAACTATAGAGTCACCAAACGTCCCAAGAAGTGGGCCCTACCTCCTTAGTTCATTGGACGATGAAACACAAGATTTTCTACATGAGAATGAACATGCAAACATTTATTTTATTTTATCAGAAAGTAATCTACCAACAATGCAAAATTTTGGCACAAAAGTCTGCGTACAATATTCTGCCTTCACTGCTTTTAACTGACTATATATATAGAGGTCAGACCATAACAAATAATAACAAGAAGAATTAAATAGACTAAGTTTGTTTTGGCCTGTGGCCAACAGCCTACAATTTTAGAGGCTTACGTGAAGCCTTGACTGCAAATCACAAGTTAAAAATAGTATTGTTATAATTGCAGACGTGAATATATTTTTTTTTCACAAGATAAATCTATTATCATAGATCCACACTAAAAAGATAGTGTTGAACTGGCAATAGGGTCAAAACAATAGCAGAAGATGGCACCAACTATAACCACCCAAATTCGGTGTAGGATCTTGGCGCTAGTCATAAACTATTTTGTTGTAATTAGTAGACAAAAATAAGAAACTTCAGGATTTCAGTTCTCTCCTCAACAACTAGCAAGTACATCTACAACATGAGTTCTTATGATTGTTTAAATCTCATGGATAGCCAGTAGTAACACCACCTTGGAAGCTAACTGTTGGAATCAATGAACACTAAGAGGGGGGGTGAATAAGTGTTCTACAATTTTTATCTTTGTTAGCTTGATCCTTAAACCACTTAATGCATAAGAAGAAAACTAAAGTGCAAAAACTCAAATCAAATATCAGCAACATCATAACAACAAGATTTTTGCATGGAAACCCGATTAAGGGAAAAACCATGGTGGGATTCAAACCCACAATATTATTATACTCTTTTAGAAGTATAAAAACATTACATAAGAGGAATGCACATGCAGTCAGGCACACTGCCTAAAGCTCACTGCTCAAATTATAAATAAGGGCTACAACCCTAGAAGGCTCACAACCTTACAAATGTTTGCAAGAGATTACAATGAGATTTTAACATATGAGATAGCATCAACAAATACCTGAGTATAGTTCCAGTTAAGTACAAAACACATATCTTACTCAATTTTGCACCTCTACTCTATTATGATAATCAACACTATACCAGAGCACTAATCTTCATCATGCACACATGAAATTATGAATAATCACTCATACACACTTAGAACATAACTGTTGGCATTTTTGTTGTTTATGTTGTGATTGTCATTGATGGACACACACTTGTATTGAGATCCCCTTTATATGTATGAGCTTGTGCTCAACCAGTATTTTTTCCAACCGGTATGTTGTATACTAGTCTTTAGACTAGTGGTGATTTTGCAGAATGTGTTTCCCAGTCTGAAGCGGCATGTTGACCCCAAGCGGTTCATAGATCACAAGCGGTACGAGGGAGCAAAGTGGAACACCACATTCTTACCAGTCTTCATTTTTGTAAAACCGGCAACCGGTATTTTGTATGAACTGGTAAGACTCTGTGATGAGTTACCAACTAGCATTTTGTGATGAGTTACCAATCCACCGATTGTTTGACGGTGCCGACTCATTGACGGTGCTTCTTGTGTTGTGTTATTGAGTATGTCTAGATTCATTGAACCTAGGAAATTGTAATGTAATTCTATTGGACCGACATGAAATCAGATTCCTTTAAAAGGACAACATGTCTAGGGTTTTAAGTTGTTGCTGAAAGGGTTAATGTCATGCTAGGGTTTAAGGTGGAAGTTGAGTTGTTGTGAGAACGATCTTATTTGAGAAGATCAAGTTGTAACTGTGAGAGATATAGAGAAGACTGAAGTAATGCTGGAATGCATTAGCTATGAGCAATACTGGATCTAACCAAGCAATTTGTGCTATTAGATAGATCAAACAATTGTTGATTACTCACATCTTTGACAAGTCTATAGCCCTTAACTGGGTAGGCCTCAAAGCCTTTGTAAAATCCTCTAACAAGGTGGTTCACACATGTGAATCTAAAATCCTCTAACAAGGTAGTCTTTAATTGGACTTATCTCCTAACAGAGATTGAGATTCCTAATAGGATTTGTTCTGGTGAAGAACATTGTAAGACCTTAACCAGTCTAACCTTAACCGGTTTGGTTTCTATTCTATAGATAGTGACTTGTGAGTTTCATCTCACCGTGGTTTTTTCCCAGTTGGGTTTCCACGTCAAATATCTCATGTTATGGTTGTATTTCTTTTTGGGGTGAATGCTTTATTTGCATTTTGGTTTGCATGTGTGGTAACTGGTTTGACTGTTAGACTGCTTTACGAGTTTATCTTTAGACTGTGTAAGTGTTTTAGTGCAGTGATTTTTGGCATACTAATTCACCCCCCATCTCTTAGTATTCATCAATAACCACCAATCTACCAAATCATCAAAATAATTGACTTATATATCCGCATCACCAAATTAGGTCTCCATCATGTCGGCTTCAAGAACAATAAAGAAATGATGAAACATGTAAATAAGTTAGCTCAAATCTATTTCCAATGCATATGTGTGTTGGCATATGTGAACCGATATAATGACATGATGATATTGTATGTTGTCATTGATGTCAATATGCTGAAAAAGTGAACAGGTATATGGAAGTAAGCAACTGGCAAGAGAACTAGTATGATACTAAGAACTGGTATATGTGAAGACTGGTATAACAATGTGAACCGATATATGTGAAAAGGTGAAGTGGTATGTTCATTCAAGGTGAACCGACATGTTGGTATGAGAACTGGTTTATGGAAGCCTGACATGACTACCAGTTGGTAGTCTCAACCTCATAGTTTTCGGTTCAAGTGTTTCAAGCCTGTGTGACTCAATCGATGACATTGTGTGATGAGTTATCATTGTAATGAATATCAAATTGTGTTGCCACATTAGCTTGAGCATTTGAAGGATCTTGCATGAAGGATATTGATCCTATCTACCTTGGGAATGTGCTAAGTCTCTGTAAATGGTGGAGAATGTGTGATGGGTTATCAGCCGCCATGGAAGTGGTGAAGGATGAACAATAGAGAACGTCTTGAGATATGTTCAAAGATGAGTGTATTCAATGCAGTATGTTCAATGGTCAGGATTGAACCAATTGAATTGCTTAACCTAAATGTTTAGGATTTAGGGTTTATGCTACTGACCTATCTGTTTCCTATAAGGTTGATGTTGTGTTTCATTTTGAGGTTGTTGGCAAATGTTGTGTGTGTATCTAAGAGCAGAGATACGTGATTCTTTCTAGACCAGAGGAGTGAAGTGATACCTGCATAGTGTGAGTGCAGAAGGAGAAAAGGAACTAAAGTGGATCTGCTTTGGCATTGAGTATTGTTACCAGATCGTTGTAATACCTGTTGATCTTGAACCACTTCAACAGTTGGAAATCCCTTAACAGGGTAGCCTTAACCGGCTTGCTGCAAATCCTTTAACAGGGTGACTCAAAACCATTGAGTTCTTAAAATCCTCTAACAAGGTAACCTTTAACAGGGTTTAACCCTTAACCAGGTATTTAGCCATCCCTTAACTAGGTGATCCCTAGCAGGATCAATTCCTAGCAGAACCTATTGTAATGTCTTTAACCGAACAAGGCTCCTAATAGAGTGGACTTCAAAAGAGTTCAAAGAATAGCTTGTGGGTATTCATCCCCACCATGGTTTTTCCCAATTGGGTTTCCACGTGAAAAATCCATGTGTCATGTGTAGTGTTTTTCATGTGATGGTTTAGTGTTTTGTGTCTAAAGGTAAATCATGTTGAACTAGCTATTATTATATTTCTGATGATAGATTACTTGTTCATGCATAAGGGTGAAGTGGAAGTATGGTATTAGGTTGAGTGGAAAGCTAAGTGTTTAATCGGTTAATGCTTGTCTTAGTCATTCTTAGCTTTACCAGTTGTACTCTATTTCAGACCGGTATTACTATTTGCTTGTTGAGTGCAGTGTCTACAGTCCAACTGGTTTAGGGAAGATAGTTTTTTATTTGTACTGATTCACCCCCCCCTCTTAGTACCAGTTTGGTACTAACTGTTCATCATTATTCATCAATGTGGACCAAAACAAAATGTCCACACGCTTCCCACATGATGGATCATCATCCTTGAATATGAAAACAAACACCAAAATCAATCCACAAGATCTATAAATAGAATCTCCACACATTACCACCAATATGCATTGTCCTTACAAAGAACCATGATTACCAAATCTTCTATCTTGCAAAAAACTTATCATCATAGGCTACAATCCTAGAATAAGGTAAATTATATCTCCACAATTGAAGTAGTCACCGGTGAGGAAGGACCTCAAGGAGATCAGTCCAAACTGGTTAGCAAGAGCAAACATAACGGAAACACACAGATATGATGGAGGCAATGTAGAACATATAGTTTTACTGCATGAAATTTGATTACATCCAACCGGTAACAACTGGATTACAACATACCATCACACATGCCTGGTAGAATAGGTCACATTGGGATCTTGAATTGAAAGATCTATCTTCTAGGTACAGTCTATCTCTGATTGATCCTAATTGATCTTCTATCTATTCTAATTAATTGCATTATAAAGAATGACTACAAATATATATATATATATATATCCAAAGGATCCGGTCGACCCAAAAGGATCAAAACCTGAAGAACAAGACCTAATGTGCAAAATGAACAAGGTCGGCCTCCGCCAAAAGATTCCTCCAAAAAATTCAAAGGATGAAATGTAGAAGGTTGGCCACATGCCAAGAAACATCGAGATCAATGCTCAAGGCTCCGCAAGCTTTAGAATGGGTTCTGATAGATCATCAGAATAAGACTTAGGCAACCGGTAACAAAGGAACAAGTGGTAACAAGAAATTGTTATGGAAACTGGTAGCAATATCTTGTCGGAAAGTGATCCAAATGAGATGTGGTTTGAAAGCAAGAAAGATGATCAAGTCTTCAAGTAGAATCCAACTCCACAAGATCTGGTGAGCCAAAACCGAGACACACAGAAAGGAAAACTAAATCTAAAAACAAAATAGAAAGGAATTTTTTTTGGTTGATGCAAGATTGTTGTGAATCGGGGATGCTCCTGCATCAAACATCTGGGGGGTGAACTCACAATGATGGTTCCCACTTTTTGGTACATCGTGATTTTTGCAGAAATCATACTTTTTTTATAAAATATAATTATTTAAGCTTTAAGAGGTCCCATTTTAAGTAATTAATTGAAAAAAGTTAGATCAAAGGCTCTTAGATCAAAATTTCTTGGATAGAACCTCTCTATTTCTAAATCATACTTGCAATGGAGTCTCCTTTGCATCTATCAAATGTTGATAAAAAGCTAATTTTACATTAGCTTTTGGGGGGTCAAATGAATTCATTTATATTTTTTGTTTTTTTAAGTATTTATTTCTTATTATAAGCTTTCCAAATATTATAAATTTTAATATATTTAATTTCATTAATATGTTTTTATTTTATTTCTTATGAATGTAGGTTTTTCACCGAACATGAACTTTGTTCAATGCATTGGGAAAAATAGTAAACTAATTCAAAAAAAAATTAAAAAATATCTATGCACTAGGTATTAATGTCTTCTTTCTAACAAAAAATATAAAATTGAATTTTGATATATATAGAACAAGTTATGTGTTCAAACGTACACCTATATCTGAATTATAACTAGTCGGACTCCAAAACTTAATAAAATGAAAAATATTTAAAATATCACTATCAAACAAACTGCATGCCCTGGTTATTGATGTTACAAACCAAAATTCAAAATAATTAAGTTTTTATCATTTATACAAAAAAAGTTAGGCATTTCAAGATGCACATAAGTCTTAAAAAAAGTCGTTTGCTATAAAAAACTAGTTTTTGAGGGAGATGAAAAACCCAATAAAATTTTATTAAAAAAAATGAAAAAAATATATTTAGAATCTAAAAACAAGATTTTACAAATCACTAGTCTGCATCATCTTCAAATTCTTAACGGTTTAAAAGTTATGTGTTGGAAAGTGAATTTTTTTTTTTACAAAATGTTCATCTAAGTGTCAAAGTTGGTCAAAAAGTGGAAACCAGTATTGTGAGTTCACCCTGGGGTTAATGAAAAAGTGAGCCTCTCACTTTGTTGGGGTCAGAGGGAAACCAAGATGGTCTACCTCTGCCTAAGAAATCCAAGATGAATCTTCAACTACTCTGCTCTTCCACTTCGCAAGATATTCTTTGTACTAAATGCTCCGGGTACTACACCCAATCCTACTGTCCAAAATCTCTTCAATCTGATTTGGTTCCTTCCTAGAAATTGTTTCTGCAAGTTTGCAACATTGTCCTTATTGAATTCTAGTTCATGGACTCATGAAGATCTGCAATGTTAAATATAAGTGAAATACTTAGACTATATGGTAGGTCCACTTCATATGCATTTCCAGAACTAAACTTTCTCAAAATCTTACAGGGTCCAAACTTCTTCATCTGCAACTTACTATAAGTTCCAACTGGGAATCTCTATTTTCTCAAGTATACCATCACTTCATCGCCAACTTCAGATTCCTTATGTCTCCTCTTCTCATCTTCCTTCTCCTTATATTTGTTGTTCATGTCTTCCAAATGCTGTTTGACCTGAATATGCAGTGTTGCAATGTGATCTACAAAATCTTCTACCTTTGAACTCTTCTGGTCTTCACTCCCAATGTCTCTCACTTCTTCTATTCCTCTAGGATGCACTCTGGTAACAATCTCAAAAGGTGTTTTTCGTGTACTTCTATTCACTGAAATGTTATAGGAAAACTCTTCTTGTGCAAGGACCAAATCACAACTTCTCATTTTATCTCCCAATAAACATCTCAACAAGTTTCCCAGACTCCGGTTAACTACTTCTATCTGTCCATCAGTCTATGGATCAAAAGTAGAACTGAACTTCAAATCTGTCTTCATTTTCTTCCAAAGTGTTCTCCAAAAATAGCCAACAAACTTAGTGTCTCTTTCTAAAATGATGCTCTTAGGTAATCGATGCAATCTCACCACTTCCTTGAAAAATAGGTCCGCTACATGCAATGCATCTGATATCTTCTTACAAGGTATGAAATGAGCCATCTTTGAAAATCTATCCACTACCACAAATATAGAATAATTCCCTCTCAGTGTCTTAGGCAATCCAATTACAAAATCCATGCTTATATCCTCCCAAAGTCTTATCGGTATTGTCAAAGGTTTATACAATCCCATATTCTGACTACTACCTTTTACAACTTGACAAACTCTACAACTGTGCACATATCTAGTTATGAATCTAGGGCCAAAAGTACTTCTCACTCACCAATGCAACTGTTTGGTCAATACCAAAATGTCCATCTAAACCTCCACTATGCTTTTGTTTTATCAGGTTCTCTCTCATGGAACTCTTAGGTATGCATAACTCAACTCCCAAGAATAGCATCCCATCCTGAATAAAACAATCCAACCATTCTCTCTTATCAACCATAACTGGTTCTCTACATGCTTTACAAGGTTTTGCAAAATACGGATCTTTATCATACAAGGTCTTCAAATATTCAAAACCTAATACTTTCACTCTCATTTCTGTCAGAAAATTTCTTCTCCTACTCAATGCATCAACAACTTTGTTAGATTTCCCACTTCTATGCTTCAAAACAAAGGTGTAACTCTACAAGCCTCTCATGATCATATGATTCCTCTATCCAGCCCTCTCCCTCCATCACATGATCCTCTTCCATCTCATGATCAAGTCAACCTCCCTAGTCAAGATCAAAGTATTCCTTCATCTCCATGTCATGATTCCAATCCATCTAAATATCCTAATCTTCCTTCCACATCTCATCCCCCTCAAAATGGACTCGCATCTTGTTTCTGAAATAATAAGGGTCCTCAAGCTAATGCTCAAGATGTTGGTACATCCTCTATTCCTCCTAAATCCAAAAGTCCTTCATACAAATCAAAATCCTATCATCCCCCATCATCCACATCCATTTTGGTGCCCTATATTCCATAGCTAAAGCCTCTATTTCTTCCATCCATTCTGGGTCCTTACGTCCCTCCATCCACCACTCCATCACCTCAAATAATCTCTAAGAAAGATCAATAAAGGAACACATCATTGAATGCCTCCCAATAGTCTCCTTTCATCATCCCACCATCCATAAAATCCATCAACCCTTCATCCTCATACACTCGTCTTAGTGCCATTGGAAGAAATTTGGATGCCCAATCTAAAAAGTATAAAGCTCAAAATCCAGAAAAATTGAAGGATCTACAGGTCCCCTCAAAACGACATTGCCCAAAAGAAAAATATGATCCGAAAGAAGGAAAACTCAAAAAGGCTGCAAAGGCCCCAAAAGAAAAAATCAAAAACTATGTGGATTCCCAAACTACTCAAAGAAGCAATGCATCTGAAAGTAAAATTAAAATTGGCATCCAAACTTGCTAATCCAAAATATTTTTCCATCCATAACCCTAACACTCCTCCATCTTCAAAATCTATTTTGGGTCCTTATGTCCCAAAATCCATTTTGGGTCCTTACGTCCCAAAATCCATCATCCCAACTCCATCATCCCCCTCTTCTATTTTGGGTCAGTATTTCTAAAAAGTCCACACTTTATCCTCCAGCTTATTCAAAACACTCTCCTCCACTACTCCACCACCCTTCGAGGTGTGTGCCAATGTTGATCTTTCACAAATTTTTCAAAACCCCATCCATTATCCACCATCCATTTTTCACAATCCTATTCCATTAGTCCAATCCTTTGCAAATTATCCATTTCATATCCTCAATTATGGTTACCAACATCTATGAGCATACCTTCAATTCAAAGAAATACTAAGGGATACCATCCATGGAACTAGATGCTTGAGTCCTCCCTTCCTCCTTCACACACCCACTATCTTCCATATTCACTCATCCTCATCCTTATCCATCCAAACTATTCCAAAAATTCAAACAATAAAAAATAAATAAATAAATTAAAAAAAAAAGTAAAGAAAAATAATTTCATCCAATGGTGAAAACCACTTCTTGTGGCGCCTTGGGTAAGTACCATGATGAAAACTTGGAAAACAAGCATCATGTGTAATTCCCTTATCCTTTTACACTCTACACTTGGGGGCAAGCTTCATCCATGCAATCAGGCCATCCATTTGCATCCTATCTAAGTCCATTCTCCTTTCCTATCTTTGATCTTGACTATCTTATGCATATCCTCCATCTCATATCCCTCATCCTCTTACACTCTACACTTGGGGCCAAGATTCATCCATGCAATCAGCCCATCCATCTGCATCCTATCTAAGTCCATTCTCCTTTCATATCTTTGATCTTGACTATCTTATCCATATCCTCCATCTCATATCCCTCATCCTATCAAAATGAATCCTCCATTCTTATCTTTGGTCTTGATCATATAGAGGCAAAATAATGTATATGCATTCATTCTTTGGAAATATACAAATCCTTAATCCTCTACCATCCATATCCATTACACATTCTCCTCCCATCTCATCCATCATGATCCAACATCCTTACATCCTTAATTCCACTACCTCTATTGTGGGGCATTGCACTCCTTTGCAGCATAGTCCTTGGGTCTTCATCACCCTACACTCCATTTCTTTATTCCCCCATATCCCATCCATAGCCATCCACTTGATCCATCTATCTCCTATCCAAATAATATCTCCCTCCCTCCATCCATCCATCCTTTTACCAATCCTTGCTTCTCCCTTGTCAGTGGTTCCACTCAATCAAATACTATGCACCAATCCACCCCATCCTATCTAATTTCTAATCCAATCCTATCTCATCCAATTATATTCTCCATCTCTTCCAATTCAAATCATTAATCCTATCCCCAATCCAATCCTACTCAATCATCCATCCCTTTTTTTTTTATCATATCTCATCATTTATCCTTCTTACATCCTATCCAATCCATCAAACTGAGCTTTTCCCATCTACCTGAGCTTATACTGACTTGTGCATAATCCAACCACCCATCCATACAATGCTAATACAATCCAAACAATAATCCTCTCATCTACAAACCTTGCACATCCAACTTGTCATTTTCCATCCATCAATCTATCTACACCTTGCCCATTAGGATAAATCCTTCCCATGTTTGGCAGTTCATCCAAATCCATCACCTGCCCATCGGGATGCATCCTTCCCTAGTCTGGAAGTTTACTCACATCCATATCCTTCTCTTGGAAAGAGATGTCAGTTGGTAATGTGCATGTTGTTTGCATGCTTGAGCTTTTTGCTTCAATGTCCATCTTGTATCCTAGGACTACCTCAATCATCCTATATCTTGGTATGACTTAGCTGGTGTATAATGGGGCATATTTTTCATGGCATGGTATGTTTGAAGGTTTTCCTTGTATGAACCAGCAACCCTACATTAGTGTTTATCAACACTTGCATGATTACGTGCAAGTCATTCATGTTTGACTAAGCATCAATCCGTGCCTCAGATCTTCATGTCATCCTAGTTCTTATAATCAGTGGTGTAGACTAGCCATGGCAATATCAAACCTAGGTTTTCTCTCTATATTTGCTCAACAATAAATCCCATCCATTTATCATCTCTTTATCTCATTTCATTCACAATACTCCAATCCATCCTCATCATTTTCATCCTTTCATCACCTAGTCTTCTAATCCATTTCGAGAGCACACCGATGTTCTTCAAACCCGCATGTCATCTGAAGGGGGCATACAACTACTTCCTCATCATCCTTCCTCCTCATCATTCTTCCTCATCTCATGACTAGGGCATCATGCTACTATTCTTTATCTTTTTCTTCCACTATGTTTTATTCTTTTTTGATATAACATCATTCACGATGCTATATCAAAGAGGGGCAAAATGTAGACACCTAAAATTAATATTTAATTAATTTAAGCTTTTCAACATAATTAATTGATTTAATTGTGTTATCCTTATTCCTCCCAGTGTTAATTAAATCTAATTTAATTAATCCTATCACTATTGTCTATTAATTAATTTATCAAATAAATTAATTATTCCCCAATTCTTTTAAAGTCATCTCAATAATTATTTCCTCTAAACCCACTCATTTAATTAACCTTAATTAATTAACCTAGTCATGTGATTCCTACAAATCACTTTTTCCTAATCCCACTCAACCTAATTAATCCTTCTAGAATATCTCATAATTATGCTTATCATTATTTCTCCAATTTTAAATTCCTACTCATGTCACATCAACATTGAGCCTCTCAAAGAAATTCAAATTTCTTTCAATCCCTCCATGCATTATTATTTTGGAATTTTTAATTACTCATTTTGAAATTCAAATTTCCTTTCCCCCTTCTCAAGGAGTTTTATATTCCTGATTATTTTTCTGAGGCACCCTTGATCCATGCCTTCTATCTTAAATCAATCTCAACCCTCCATAACCAAATCAATCTTGGCCCTTCATTTTGGCCTCCTCTAATCTATAAATTGCAGTCTCATCTCTTCACAAAGCATCCACTTCCTCTATAGCATTCTCATGCTACCCTTTTCTCTTCTATCTTCCTCCTATCATGCCATCATAATGTCCCCCTACTACTTCATCCAAATCAAATCCTCAATCCTCATCCATCAATCCAAATCCTATTCCAATCCCTCTTGTTGAACAAAGGAGAGCAATCCACATCCAAATCAAGCAAGCAGAAAATCAAGTGGAGCATCAAAGGGGTGAATCTTCCACTTCATCAAGCTCAATCTGAGGGAGAGGTGAAAGACAGGGTATAAAGTTGGTTTTTTGCATTTATATTGTGTCTTCTTTGATTTCTTTGTATTCTAACCTCCTTTTTTCCTTTCATTCTTCTTTCGTCTTTGCCCCTCTTCACTATCAATGGTGAAAAATACTTCATGTTGTTTGTTGATGATTTTACTAGAATGGTTTGGGTAACTTTTCTCAAACATAAGTCAGAAGCTTTTGAAAGATTTAAAATCTTTTGCAAAATGGTTGAGAAAGAATTAGATTTCAAACTTAAATGTTTGAGACTAGATAAAGGAGGTGAGTTTACCTCACAAGAGTTAATAGATAATTGTGAGCAATATGGCATCAAAAGGTAGTATGCTATTGCTAGAACACCTCAGCAAAATGGGTTTGTTGAAAAAAAAAATAGAACTATCAAGGAAATGGCTAGAACTATGTTAGATGAAGGCAAGTTACTGATAGATTTTGGAGAGAAGTTGATCATACCATTGTTTATATCTTAAATAGGGTGAAGATCAGAGTGAAATCTAATTTCACTCCATATTAGCTATGGTATGGTCATTCTACCACTATCAAGTATTTTAAGATTTTTGGTTGCAAATGCTTTATCAAAAAGGATGATGAAAATTTAGGCAGCTTTCAATCTAAATCTAATGAAGGTATCTTTTTAGGATAGTCTACACAAAGTAAGCTTATAAGGGCTTCAATATAAGGCTAAAAAAGATAGTTGAATCTATAAATGTGACATTTGATGAGGAGATATTTCTAGATAATAGTCATGTGCAGGATCTTGAGGAGGAGCCTACATTAGCACTTGACAGATCTCCTGAATCTGCTAAAGTAGATAATTCTTAGTAGGAGAATGCATCAAGTTTTAAAATAGTAACTCCTCTAACTACACCCCCTAAGATTGTTAACATGAGACATCCTCAAAATCTAATTATTGGGGATAGAGATGCAAGGATTCTAACAAGAAGAAAAGCCAAGCTTGAAGAACAAGCTCAAATTGCTGAACATTTCTGTTTGGTAACTGAATTTGAGCTTAAAACTATTAATGATGTTTTAAATGATGATTGTTGGTTGAAATCTATACAGGAAGAAATCAGCTAGATTGAGAAAAATAAAACTTGGGAATTAGTCTCAATACTTGATAGTAAAAGTGTAATTAGTGGCAAATGGATTTTTAGAAACAAACATGATCAGTGTGGAAAAGTAGTTAGAAATAAGGCATGCCTTGTGTGCAAAGGGTATTCACAATAGGAAGGTATTGACTTTCATGAAACTTTTGCACATGTTGCTTGCATTGAGTCAATTAGAATATTCTTAGCATACTCTTGTTTCAAAATTTTAAGGTTTACCAAATGGATGTTAAAACTGCATTCTCAAATGACTGTCTAGAAGAGGAGGTGTATATGGAACAGCCTAAACATTTTGATGCAAAAGACAAACCTGATCATGTTTACAAGTTGAAAAAATCCCTTTATAGAAAACGGTTTCATCAGAGGTGGTTTGCATAACTTTTTTCTATAAATAATAAAAACTCAATTCCTTCAAATTTTGGTTTGAAACATCAATATCCAAGGCTTGCAGTTGGATTTATAGTGATATGTTGAATATTTTTTATTTTATTAAGTTTTGAATTCTGACTAAATATATTTTAGACATAAGTGTACGTTTGAACACATAACATGTTCTATGTATATCGAAATTCAAATTAATTTTTTGTTAGAAAGAAGACATCAATACCTAGGGCATAGATATTTTTCAGAATTTCAAATTAATTTTTTGTTAGAAATAAGACATCAATACCTAGGGCATAGATATTTTTCAGAATTTTTTTTATTTAGTTTACTATTTTTCCCAATGCATTGAACAGAGAAATTCATGTTCGGTGAAAAACCTATGTTTGGTAAAATTAAAAAAAAAAGTTCATAATAAACTCAATATGTAATAAAATTATAGTCATTGGAAAGCTTGCTTCGAGGAATAACATACTACATTTTGGGTTGTCAAGATCATTCCATTTGAGCCTTCAGCCAGAGTTTTGGCTTGGCCAAAAATCTACAAAAAATTGTAAAAAGTTTCAGAGAAGTGTCAAAAAAGGGGTTTGAACAAAGGTGGGTTCGAGCAAACCCCCCCAATGTAATTAAAAAATGACATAAACAAGTGTTAAAGGCAATTTGTTCGAAAGAGGGGGTTTGAGCAACGTGGGGGGTTCGAGCAAATCCCAAAGGGTGGTTCATTTGAACACCCCCACTTCGCTTGAACCCCCTTTGAATTTTTTTTCCTACCATCACGTTTTACCTTTGTGGGTGAAAGTGGGAACCATTATTGTGAACTCACCCAATGAGTTGTACTGATGTAGATTGGGCTGGTTGTGTGGATGACAAAAAAGCACCAGTGGAGTGGTATTTTTCCTTGGTGATTGTCTTGTGGCATGACATAGCAAGAAACAAGATTGTGTCTCTCTTTCATTTGTAGAAGCAGAATATATTGCTACTACATCTTGCTATACTCAGTTTCTTTGGATGGCTCAAACACTTTAGGATATGGGTATTATTGCTAATAAACTTATTCATATATTTTGTGACAACAGTAGTGTTATAAATTTATCTAAGAATCCAGTAATGCATTCCAAAATGAAGCACATTACTATCAAATTACTCTTTCTTCGTGAAAAGTGTTGGTTAATGAAGTTACTTTGTGTAGCGTCATAAATTGTACACCCTTGCTAGGGTGGTACAATTCCATGCTTGGTTTAGCACCCGCTTTAGTGTGTTTTGCATCTTACATTTCTAATTCCCTTTAAGCATTTAATTAATTAATTTAATTAAATCTAAATTCATATTTCATCACTCCCTACATCTTAAAATTGGGCCCTTTATCCTAAGTGTGCCTCTTTTTATTTTATTCCTCCAATAAATCATTAAACCATAAACCCTAATTTTGTCTTATTTCGACCTTTAAGGCCCAATTTCACATATCAAAACATCTCGGAATCAACTGTAACTTTGAGATTCGCTCTAATATCATCATATCTAACAACCCTAAAAATTTGGTGAAAAGTTGGTCGGACCAGGTGCAAGTGCACTTGGTCCCCGACATTTTTCTCAAAATTTTGGGAGCATAATTCTATGATATTATAATGCCTAACCCGAAAACATTTGTGGGAAATTTAATTCCTAGGTCGACCTAAAGACGAAATTAAGATCTAGGGTTTCATACATACGATCTCTTTTTCTTCATTTGAAGGCATCTATCTACAAAAATGAGTTTTTGGTGAAAAGAGCTACCAAGGAGCCTTCTATGTAGTGAAAGATAAGCTTATGTGGAGTCTTCAACAACATTCAACAAAACCTATCAAGCATTCATCAAGAATTCTTTCATCAATTGGGGGCTTTTGAAGATGTAGGAAAGCAATATGAGATCATCGTTTGAAGATTGGCTTTTACCTCTCCCTTGGGGTTGGGTATGGTTTCATGTTGTTCCCATGCCTTTATATGAGCTTCATTATATCAATTTGCATATTTTCATTTATTTTTTAGATCAATTTGCATCATTGATTTAGAGAATTTACTTTTTCAATTATAAGCATTTAGGGTGTACTCTTTAGGGTTGCTCTAGATTGTTTGCATTCATTTTAGGGGCTTGCACACACACAAGATTCTTGCACATACTATTTTACTATACATATTTGGCTATTTGTTGAGGTGAAAATCACTGAAACAGGGGTTTGACTAAGGCAAAACCCTACATAGCCACCCAAACCCTCTGTTTTTAGTTTCAGGTACCCGGAGTACTTTCAGATCACCAAAGGACATGGAGAATATCTTAAACCCTCAAATTTGCCCAAACCCATCAGGGACAGGGGTGTAGCACCCTGGTCCCCCTCAATTTCAGTGGTTTTCAGCAAGTTGAAGGCCCATAACTTGCAGATTACAGTCCTTCAGTTGCAGTTATCTGTCAAACCATTAGGGACAAGGGTGTGGCGCCTTGGTCCTGGTCAGTATTATCTGACTATTACCGTGGTATTTCCCGTTATCAAGTTTTCCAAGTACAAATCTTGGTGTTATGTGAATGGATTTTATTATGTGATTATTGTTTATGCTTAATTGGATTAACTGTTATTCTGGTATCATTGTTTTGGGTTCTAGTTTTAAATTTTAAATTGTTGATTGCTTCTGATAATCTATGACAATTGATTCACCCCCCCCCTCTCATTTGTCTTCTGATTATCTGAGTTGTCTAACAATTGGTATTAGACCTTTGGTCCTCTCTGCAAAAAGCTTAATTGCTTGAGGACGATCCTATGGCAACTAATAGTTCAAGTTCATCTAGTTCTTCTGGAGCTATCTTTAGAAGGGACATACCGAGGCTTGATGAAACAAATTACACACTATGGAAGATTCAGATGGAGACTCATCTGAGATGTCTTGGCAAGGAGATTTGGGAGATCACACATAATGGTGTCACACCGTATAATCTAGGATCTGGCAACCCTCCTCTGGAAAACCTGGACAAGGAGATTGAGAATGATTGTAGTGCAAGAGAAGCCCTCTTGTGTGCACTTTTCGATCAGCAAATAATGGGATTAACTAATAAATCATCTGGAAAGGCTATATGGGATAAGTTAGAGACTCTTAATGAAGGTGACCTTGTAGTGAAGATTGGTAAACTTGATGGTTACCAAGTGAGATATGAAAACCTGAAGATGGAAGAAGAGGAAAGGATTATTGCATTCATGGAAAGATTAAATGAGATTGTTATGGGAATTCAATGTTGTGGTGGAACTCTGAGTGAAGGTGAAATTATTTCTAAAGTCCCGAGAGCCCCACCATCAGCTTGCAAAATGAAGGCTACTGCTATAAATGAGTTTAGGACAATAACTAATACATCTGTCAACAGAGATACCTTGCTTGGGAAACTATCTTCTTTTGGGGTTGAGGAATTTGGACCTTCTAGAGATGTGAAGACTGAACCTTCTTTTCATGCATCTAATCTACAATCGGTAAGCAAGACTAGAAAGATTTACATGCAAAATAATTGGAAGATATGAAGAGACAAGATGATGAATTTGAGCAACTTGAAGCACTAAATGCTATAAGAGTACTGAAAGGACTGGTAGGAAGTAAGTATGAAGGAAAATCACCTTTTAAATGTTATGCATGCAATAAGATTGGTCATTTTGCATCTAGATGTCCTGAAAGGAATTCAAGATTTGAAGAAAGAGTTAAAAGGTCATTTAAGCTTAGCCCTGGATATCAAAAAATAATAGATTCAAGATAAACAAAGACAACTCATGCTACATAGTGGATGAGGAAGGCATTATTGATTTAGATGATGAACTGGCAGAAGACTCTACTAGTGGATCTGAGAATGCAAAAGAATGGGTATTCTTGGCTATCAAGGAAGATGATCTGGCTTTGGAAGAGAACATACCGGAAGAGAAGGCACTTCTTGATAAAATTGAGGACAAGGATGAATGGGTAATTGACAGTGGTTGTTCACACACTAATACATTTGGTCTAGATTTCCAAAAGAGAAGGTATATTGTGACCAACTTTGATTTTTTTTTGAAAAAATGTCCGAATTCGTCAGAATTCTGACGGTAACATGACATTTGGTTTCGATGGAGAAGGCATTAGTAATGATTTTTTTTTTTTTTTCAAAAAAGTGTCTGCGTTCGTCAGAATTCCGACGATAATGGGCATTACTTAAAAAAAAAAAGAGGGCAAATCATTTGTGTTGCATTGCAATCCCGCGCAGGTGTTCGCGTCAACTTTAACTCCTAACTTGTGTTGCATTGCAATCCCGTGCAGGAGGTAGATTCTTCACCTTAATTTCATCATGCAAAATATTACACCATTCAATTACAAAATTGCTTTTATACATGCTAGTTATGCCTACATTCCTATGGGATATTGACCGATTGTGGAAGCAACTCTTGGAGTATGAGAGCTTCCTTTTTTATGCAAAATATGTTAGGAAATGAGACATGTGTTGGTTAATTTCCCAAGTTTTAGATACAAATTGGTCAATCTCATATTCATATTGATTATCCAATCTCAGGTCGAATGGCTCCTAGTCAAAGGTGTGGTTCCCTGAATGCGTAATCCCTATAGGAATCCACTCCTCGTAAAACCACAAATCTATGATTGAGGAGTGAGAGTTCAAGTTTCTCAGAGAAATCCCTTTGAATAAACTACTATCTATTGAAAGGGAATTCCACCCATAGAATTGTAGGGTTCCAAGAAACTACAATCTATGGAAGGGGCTGATTAGACCTTCCTTCCTAGAATCAATATTGTATTCTCGATGGTTATAACTCCCTAATTAGTTGAGGGATTCTTTGACAAAGCTATGCCTGGACCCAGGTAAGGCTCTCTGCAATAAGGGGACTTTGAGTTCTGCCTCCCACTCCCTCAAGGGTGCACTCCAAGTCTAACTATTTGTTCTCTGATTCATCATTTGGCCAATATAATGATGTATGGATGGATAGTTGAATTATTCCCCTTGCATTGGAGTTGGAACTCAATAGATTTGATATCCTCTAGTTGCCCATAGAGTTGATATCCATCCCCTAGTGATTCAAGAGAAGTACATTCACATGAGGGACATGAAGAGTCATATCACTTTAAGAGTTTTCACCAAGATGAGTAGCCCGAGTATGGACCTCAAATATTACAAGCCTTATAGAATTTGATAGGTTTGATATAGGATAGGTTTTCACCCACAACAGAGGCACCTCATGAGGATCCACTTGTAGTAGAGGAGCATATACTTGCATCTTGGGAGCTTATTATAAGTCTGCCTTGAATTTGGGAAATACACATAGAGGAGATAGAAGATTGATCAATACACATTGCCTAGCCTCATCTTGCATAAATACAAGAGGTATAGACTATAGCAAGCACATATCATGAGACAAAGGATCATATTCGAGAGTTGCTTCATCTCCAATCCTATACATTTTTAAGATCCACAAATGGGGTTGAGGCTAAGTCTTGGTTACTTATCTTGGACATATACTTTCGGTTGCATCTATATGTGAGAAACCTAAAGGCATAATTTGCAATGCAATTTTTGAGAGGACTTGCTTCCACCTTCTGGTACTAGGAGGATAAAATGCACCAACTCGCATTGGAAACCCTCTCATGGGATACCCATTTTGGAGTGCTTCAAAGTGTGTTCTATTTCAAAATATTTTTGACAGAGATGCATAGATGAGTTTCAAAATTTACATAATGAGGTTTCATAGTGGCTCAACATGAGAGTTAGTTTTTGGAGTTCTTTTGGTTTGTAGATTACATTCAAGACACGTTACTTGTCAATTATTTCATTAGGGGTGGAAAGCCCAAAATTTCAATTTTCCTACACATGGCCAATCCAAACGACTTTAGGGTTGCTTTGCAAAGTATCTTATGGAAAATGAGGTACATGGGAGGACACAAGAGGCATGAGAGAATTTTGTAACCTTGATCAAGGGACTAAAGTGTCCATAGGCCTCCCCATCCTTCAAAGGATAATTTAGACTTACTATAGGATTTCAAAGAAAAACCCAATATATTTATCAATATTAGGGACAAAGGTCTAGAGAATATTAGGGGCCATAGGGTAGTCACATGTGACCATCATCGACACAGTGATATTTTAGGTATGAGAGACTATAGGGCTATCAAGTATCAAGCTAGGCCTTCTATGACTTAACAACCTTTTAGGGGATAATCTAGTGTTTTTAGTAGTTAGGATATTCTAATTATGGTGGGGCCTAGCCAACATAGGTTTATATGAGAGGCACATGTTATGTATGTCTTAGTATCAGACAAAGAGTGCCCACAAGGATTTAGAGTAGGTGGACACCATCCTAGGATGTCAAAGTAGATAGTTGATATGTGGGTAAAACCCATAGAGTTTTTGCAATGATTGAGAACTAGAAAATTGACCATTAGTCCATGATCATCGAGGTTGTAGGTATGATTAATAGTGAATAAGTTAGTGTAACATTTAATTTTAGGGCATCTTATTCTTTTGTTTTCCCATCTATAATGGAGTGTTGCAAGCTAGTGGGCATCTAGATAGGATAATAGGTGGAAGGTTGATTTATTCTCAAGGGATCACAAGGTGGTTGTAGATTTAGTGGTTAGGGTTTTCCAATTGGCTTTCAGGGGCATCACCATGTATTAGTGGATCTTTGAATTACACTAATACATTCATTATAATCAATTTCTGCATCTTTCGTGGTGATTGAGGTTAATAATGAACATGTGAATGAATAGTAGTTGTATACACTTAAAAATGGTCTGAAGATAATTAATAGAATCAGCAATTATTTAATTAATCCTCCTTCCAAATTTGATTGAATTCATTAGCAATTTGATTAAATTCCCCCATTCATCTACTTATTAATAAATATAAGGATTTACTTAATAGGTTCATTTCAATAATCCCCTTTAATTAATTAATTCAAATTATTCAATCCCCCCCATCAAAATCATTTCTTCTAAATCACATAATTAATTAAAACAAATCAAATTCATGAGTTGTTGAAATTAATTAGCATTTTCCTATTATTTGAATTTTTAAACTCAAATTACTCAAATTCTCCTAACATCTAACCACCTAACCTAATTACTCCTAAACCTAACCTATTCCATCTAACCTCGGGTTTGCTTAAACCCCATCCTAGCTTGCACATCCTAACCACCATGTTCCCTTTTAATGGACACTTTGCCCTCTCATGATAAAAGCTTCTTGACACTTATCACCAAGTGTTCCCTTCCAACCAACCCCTTTTCTTACCTACCACCAATTGTCCCCTTTCATCCAACCTCTTCTCAACCCACCTCCAATTTAACCATTGATGTCTTTAGATCAAATCTCGACTGTCGATTCATGCCACATCACCCCTGACCTTGGAAAATCCTATAAATAGACCCCATTTTGGAGTTCAAAGGATCCCGATTTCATAATCATCTCATTTGCACTTATGCATTGTTACTATAGGCATCTAGCTTCTAGTCTATCATTTTAGCTTAAATCTTATCTTATTTCTTAGCATAATCATAGAATCATATAGCTTAATCATATTATCAAGGTAGATCATGCATATTCATCATTTAAATCCTCCATTTAAGTGTAGTCAAGTCACTGGAGTTTGCATACCAAGATCTAAGAGCAAAATTCACACTCGCATTTACTAGGAGGCCATAGATCGCTTAGCTATGGTTTTCTTTTTCTTTGATTTAATTCACTAACCATTGCTTGTAATGATTTATTGAGTGCATTGTGTTTACAGGTACAGGTACACTTAACAGAGCATGACATTTTGGCACCCACCGTGGGGCCGAAATCATCCTTTTTGGCTTGTCAATCTTCAGCAAACTTCATCTCTATCCAGCTCTAGTTCAGAAAGTCATACGAGTTTCTTTTCCTACTCGTATGAACTCCCTTTTAGTCCAGGACAACAAATCATCTTGACTCGTATCAGGTGAATTCTATGTCGTACGATATCACTTTTCTTGTCGTACTAAATCTAAATCTTTGTTGTACGAGTCTATTTCTTGCAAATTATTTACTCGTACTAGCTTGATCCTGTGTCGTACGAGCCTATCTTGACTACTGTCTGAGATCTAAATATTTGTCATTTCATCTTATAAATCAGGTCGTACGAGTCTCTGCATCTGTGATTTTTGATAAACTGTAAGTTAGGGTTTTTTGATTCTAATATGAAAGTTTCTAACACTAACCCTGACTGATTTATGAGATTTTTGGCAACCTAATGAGTTTTACAGGATTCTTGTTAAAGAAACGCTTGTCAAAGACATAATTCAAAACATAAATGACTACTAATAGGTTTATTTTGCAGGTTGCCTAAGAAAATTTGACCAAACTTGGTGTATTCATTAAATTTTTTAGGCAAACTTGTCTTTTGCGCTAAAAATGAACAAACATGTCTTATGTGATTGTGATGATAGGCGAGTATGCTCTCACATTTTTTAGGTGATCAGAAAGCTAGACTCATCTTTTTACTTTTATTAGTAGGCCTACCCTCCGGAAAAGTAATAACTCTTAGCCATTAAGGTCGGCGAGAGGGGAACAACCTAAGTGGGAATGGCTAAACACCAAGTAATTGTTAGAGTAATTGGGTCTTTAATTGATTAATTAAACAATATTTGTTTAAATCTTTAAGTTCCCAATTATCTTTTTACACTTAAGATAACATTAGGTGCATATAATTAATTATTTTAATTAATTATTGATGCCCTCCTAAATAGCACAAGGTTATTCTAAGATCAAAGAACACAAAAACATACAAAACATTAGTGTTAGTCAATCTAAAACTAAACATATGAAGGCATTCCAAAAGAGACACAAAGAGACATGCTAATATATCTAATAAGTAAAACAAAGATCATGAGACATCTGCAACTGCCTCTTAGCATGGCCTTAGCTTCTTCTCCCTTGTTCCTCTCCTCTCCAAGTCCCAAAATAGTGTAGCTCTCAGCAACTTTTTGCACTATGGATGCTTATGGAGGATTGAGATTGTAGTATAGCTCTAAATGTGAAATAAAAAGCTAATACTAATGCTAAAATGATGTATTTTAACCAAAAAGACAAGATGTTAGATTGCTTATGCTAAAATGCTCTCTAAAATGTTTATAGCTTAGATGCATACAAGTTTTCAGGATCTGGATTATGAAGGAATGGGCTCTATTTATAGGAAAAATGGAGCAATGGATGGCCAGGATTGAAGGGTTTAATCAAGGGTCAAGCTTGAAAGTTGGGGATCCATGTGCACAATTGGCACCAATGAAATGGTGGCAAGTGTCAACATAGGGTTGGGTTGAAAGAAGAGGTTGGAGGCATTAAAGGCCTGAGAAGACCTCATGGTTATCTAAAGGCTAAGAGTCAAGTCTAAATTAGGATTACCCACTAGATTAGGAGTTAATTCAAGGATAAACCTTTGTGCAAATGATTAAGAGATAATCATGGTCAAAGCATTAAAGGCTTGATGAGACCTTTGGGTTGGGTAGAGGTTGAGTCAAAACAAATGTTTTAACCATGTGGGAGGGTTTGGGGTAACCATTAATGGTTTTTGAAGACTTTGTGGATTAAGTGGTTGAAGGTTGGAAGCTTTCAAAGGTTATCCAAGACTTTGAGACATTTAGTGGTTGAAGGTTGAAAGCCTTTAATGGTTATCAAAGACTTTTAGGCTTTGAGAAGTGACTCCCTTTTGCTTAGGAATGTGACAAAGTTTAGAAGATAGTTTAGGCTAATTAGAAGTGATTAGAAGAATCTAGAAGGGGTTTAGTCATGCAAGTGGATTTGGTGGGTGAGGGAAAATAGGATTTTATTTAAAATAAAAATTCATTTATTTCAATAAATGTGTGCAAGTTGCATTTGTAGGAAAATGCAAGTGGGGTGGGGATAATGATTTAAATAAATGTTTTATTTAATTTATTTAAAAGAGGAAAAGGGGATTTTAATTAAATAAATTGATTTTATTTATTTAATTAATTGGAATTTGATTTTAATGAATTAATTAAAATAAATTGAATAATTTATTTAATTAATAGAAGAATGTTTGGAGATGAATTAATTAAATATTAATTTAATTAACTGATGGCTAGTAGATTTTTAATCAAATAAATAGCGAATGTTTATTTAATTAAGCTAGACAGATTTGTGTGACTACATTTGCCCCTCTTTGAGACGGTGCGGTTTATCGCGTCGTTTCAAAGAAAGAAAAATTGATGTGAAGAAATGCCCCATAAAATCTAAATTTAATGGGTGGTATGCCCCCTCGAGAGATGGGCCGAAAATTTTTGAAAAATCGGGCGATCTCTCGAAAAAGAATGAAAATTGGTAGGGTGTTAGAAGAGAAGAAGTTAGCAATGTGGGTGAAAAATAGAAGAAATCAGAGATAAAATGGAGAAACATCAAGCCAGTGAGTACCCTTAGGTCATGCAGGAGATACAGTGAAAATGTGGTGGTTGTTCTTTTGAGTGATGCTATACAATTGATCAAAATTGGTTGAACAATCAAGTGCAATCGGTTGAATTGCCCCGGTCAAGTCAAAGCATGACAGTTGATGCCAGTTGTTTGCTTGGACAAGATAAAGTCTAAGTAAGTGAATCAAAGTGACCTGATGAGACTTAGCCAATTGATGCAATTGCCTGATGAAGTCAAGGTATATGAAGCAAAAATACTCGTTGAGACATAGACAATTGATGTAATTGTCCGTTGGATTGTGTTTGATTGGTTGATCAATTGATAGTGTGTGCATGTGATGGATGGTTGTGGGGAATCATGGCAGCCCCGTTGAGACTAGGTCATTATGATAAATGCCTGATATAGTTTAGGATTACCATGATCGATTACCTGTTGAGACCCAAAGATACTTGATCAGAGTATCTGTTGATAGTCTAGGTGTGTGTGAGTTGATGTATCTGTGTAGATAGAGTAACTTGCTTGATTGTGTGGATGAATGAGGATGGGAAACACAATCCCTCCTATTAGACATGGATGGTGATGAACGTGGCTTGATTGGGTTGATGGGAAACGATGAAGGGTATGTGATGTTGATTATCAAGATGGGGAGGGTTGAGGGGATTCGATGTTAGAAGAAATGGAGGACCTATGACTCATTGCTATGGAAGAAGAGGAAAATAGAGTATGCATTATTATGACTATGTATGCATGATATGCAGCTATTATGAATGTATGGATGGTTGGAATGCAACGGAATGCAGTATATACAGATGAGATGGAATGACGATCCATAGTGCTCGACTTTCATCATTGAGCTTTAAAATGTTGGAAGAAAATACAAGCAACTTGACATAAAAATTCAAGATGACCAAAGTATTTCTTACATGGATTTGATATAGCAAGTTAATACAAGCAACTTGATATAATGGATCAAGTTGACCTGAGTATTGCTTGCGGAACAGACAAGGATTATCTCCGTTCATGCATGACGTGGATCATCCTCCTTGATCTTAGGCTGATCAGATCCTGAGACAAGTGCATACTGTACTAAGAAATAAAACCTTTATCCAATTTGGAGGAAGAGGAATCAAAGGATGAGCATTGTACCTGTAACCAAACAGTATATATACATAAAGAATAAAGAATATGGATCCTTGGTAATGGTTCATGCTCATATGGTCAAGGTATATGCTGTAGTTAGCAAACCGTAGTGATCTATGACTGTATTTGGCATAAGATCACGTAGCTTAGTGAACTTCCCACATAGACACCATTAGTACATGCCCCAGAACTTCATCGGAAATAATGCGCAAACGATACAAAATAATGCTGAAAGAGTCCGATATAGATAAACAAATGATTGTACTCACAAATCAACCAAATATTTGATAGCCTAACAGAATTTTCTTGTCAAAGAAAATGTCATTTTGTCTTTGTTTTGGTAAGAAAGGATGCATCCTTGTTTTTTAAAGACAGTTTGGATTGTTGATGTTGATTGTTTTGGTTTGATTGGTAAATGGTCAGTGTGTGAGTAGTTTTGTCAATGTTTATTTTGTATTTGATCAGATGACTATGTACAAGGTGTTGCCATGTTTTTGTGTGATTTTTGATGGGTTTTCCGATGTTTTTTGGATTTTGTAAAACAATTTTGAATGTTTTTGGTATTTTGAGAGTCATTTTTGAATGTTTTTGGATTTTACGAGACATTTTTGAATGTTTTTTGATATTTTGAGAGTCATTTTTGAATGTTTTTGGATTTTGCGAGACATTTTTGAATGTTTTTTGATATTTTCTGATGATTGCCTGAATGAAGAGCGTAATGATATATAAGACAATGTAGAATCCACTTCCATCACTAGGATAAGGGTATTGCCCCCAGTTTGTAGAGCTGACTATGAAAAGGTGGGATGCTAGACGCATGGAGTACTTTCTTAATTGCAGATCAAATAACAAGCCATGGTGGGGATGGATGGATGTGTGTGTGTATGAATGTGATCACAACGATCTTGAAAGATACTGGAGCCATTGCCTTTACAAGTGGCGCCTGTTTGCCAGGTTTTCACCATCGTACTTACCCAAGGTGCCACCGGAGTGGTTGTTCACCATTTGGATGTATGAGTTTTCTTGAATTTTTTTGAATGTTTTTGTATTTTCTTCAGGACATTTTCTGAATGTTTTTGGTATTTTTCTGATATGCAGGGGAGCCTGATGCTCTATACACCTTAGGTATAAAACCGTTTGAGGTGCATGCTATTGATTGGATCTGCAAGTGGTTCTCCTTCTGATGTAGCCAACTGATATGCCCCGGACCCGAATACAGCAGTGACAACATATGGGCCCAGCCAGTTTGATTCAAACTTGCCCTGATGTTCTCGGTTTGGTTGGTTGCGAGGATTCTCTCGAAGAACAAGATCACCTACCTCAAATGTACGAGATCGAACTCGGTGATTGTAGCTTCTACTCATGTGCTGCTGATAGGCTTTGAGGTGATTGTATGCAGCTTGTTGCTTCTCATCAAGTAACTCTAAGTCCTGCAGACGTGATACTCTATAGGCTTCATCATCGATGAGATTGTGCAATGAAACCCGTAGTGATGGTATCTCAACCTCAATAGGTAAGATAGCTTCGGCACCATAGACCAATGAATAAGGAGTTGCACCTGTAGGGGTCCGAATGCTAGTTCAATATGCCCATAGTGCTGGATTCAATTGAACATGCCAATCACGGCCGACATCATTGACTATCTTCTTTAGGATCCTCAGTATGTTTTTATTGGATGCTTCAGCCTGATCATTGCCTTGTGGGTAATAGGGAGTGGAAAAGCGGTGTTGGATATGAAATTTCTCACAAAGCTCACGGACATCCTGATTTTTGAAAGGAAGACCATTATCTATGACAATGGACATGGGCACACCATACTGGTAGATGATGTAGTTGAGGATGAATGAGGCGATCTGCTTGCCGGTGACTTGGGTAAGTGGAACAGCTTCAATCCACTTGGTGAAATATTCGGTGGCGGTGATAATGAATTTATGGTCGTTGGATGAAGATGGATGAATCTTACCCACAAGGTCAAGGCCCCATTGACAAAAAGGCCATGGTGTTGTGATTGGTTGCAGTTCCTGTGCTGGTGCATGTATCAGGTCACCGTGAACTTGACATTTCTTGCATTTCTTGACAAAGTAGTAGGAATCCTTTTCCATAGATGGCCAATAGTATCCAGCTCGCATGAGTTTCTTGGCTAGTGACGGACCACTTGAGTGAGTCCCACAAATTCCTTCATGTACTTCTTCCAAAGCCTTTGTTATCTCATCTTGTTCCAGACATCGAAGGAGAGTACCATCAAGACCGCGTCAGTATAGGGTTTCGGCAATAATGGTATATCGAGCAGTTTGGCGAATGAAGGTTTTATGTTGGTTATTTGATTAGTTGGGAGGAAGGGTGTGATCACGGAGATAGGTGTAGAAATCACCGTACCATGGGGATTCAGAACCAACAAGGTGACATATCATTTCGGATTCGGGGATATCATAAGCGGGGATCCAAAGCTGTTCTACCAAGAACTCGTAGCGTGTTGAATTCTGTGGAAGATCTAGTAGAGATGCGATGGTAGCCATAGCGTCAGCAGCTCGATTCTGATCTCTTGGTATCTGCTCAAAGGTGATAGTAGTAAATGATGTCTTTAGATTGTCCACCATTTGCTTATATGGCATGATTTTATCATCTTTGGTCTGATACTCATCTGATGCTTGTCGAATGACCAGTTGTGAGTCGCTATATACTTGCAGTTCTTGTAATTTCCATTGTATGGCTAGCCTGAGTCCTGTGATCAAGGCCTCATACTCTGCTATGTTGTTTGTGCATGGAAATGTGAGCTTGTAACACTTCAGGATGCTATCACCTTGAGGTGTGATAAACAAAATGCCTACCCCCGAGCCGTGCCTAGTGTATGAACCATCAAAGTATAATTTCCATGACTGTGCTTCTGTAATCATGAATATCTCTTCATTTGGAAAATTGGAAATGAGAGGATGATCACCTATGAGAGGTGCATCAGCCAACTGATCTGCAGTAACCTGACCTTTGATAGCTTTACGGTCCACATACTCGATATCAAATTCACTTAGAATCATCACCCATTTGGCCAAGCGACCTGTCAATGCTGCTTTGCTAGGTAAGTACTTCAGTGGATCAATCTTTGCGATGAGTTGTACCTTGTGTGTCAACAGATAGTGCCACAATTTAGTGGCTGCTAAGATCACCGCTAGGCAAGCTCGCTCAATAGGTGTGTAATTGAGTTCATAGCCAACCAGTGTGCGAGAGATGTAGTATACAACACACTCTTTTCCTTCTGCATTATGTTGTGCCAGTAGTACACCCAATGCTATACTTGTTGCTGAGATATAGAGCAATAATGGTCTACTTGGATCTAGTGGCATCAGCAATGGTGGATTCATGAGATAGTCTTTAAGTGCCTAAAATGCTTGCTGGCATTTGGCATCCCACTGAAAGCGGATGTTCTTGTGTAGCAGGTGTGTGAAGGGGTGACACTTATCAGCCAATTGTGCAATGAATCTTCGGATGGATTGAAGCTGCCCTTGTAATGTCCTTAGCTGACTGATATTCTTTGGAGGTGGCATGTCCATGATTGCTTTTACCTTTGCTGGGTCGACCTCAATACCTTTGCTTGAGACAATGTATCTTAGAAGCTTCCCGAAGGTCACTCCAAAGACACATTTCTTTGGGTTGAGTCGAACATGGTATTGTTCCAGTCTACCAAAGATTTTATCTAAGATGTGGAGATGCCCGTCTCTGGTGAGTGATTTTGCAAGTAAGTCATCAACATAATCTTCCATCATAGTATGCATCATGTCATGGAAGATGGTGGTCATTGCTCATTGATAGGTTGCTCCTGCATTCTTGAGACTGAAAGGCATTACATTCCAGCAATATTTGCCCCATGGACATGTGAAGGCTGTCTTCTGTTGATCTTCGGGTGCGATCTTTATTTGATTGTAGCCAGAAAAGCCATCCATGAGTGAAAGCATTGCATGTCCTACTGTTAAATCCACTATGATGTCGATATTTGGTAGGGGGAAATCATCTTTAGGACAAGCCTTATTTAGATCTCTGAAGTCGGTACAAATGCGGATGCCCCCTTTTGGTTTGCCAACTGGCACGATGTTGGAGATCCATTCTGCATAATCAATTGGTCTAATGAAACCAACAACTAGGAGTTTCTTGAGTTCTATTTTGACTAGCACTGCAATCTGGGGATGCATCTTATGAAGCTTCTGCTTGACAGGTTTGGCTCCTTCTGCTACGGCGAGGTGATGCATGACTAAATCAGGATCAAGTCCAGGCATGTCTGCATATGACCATGCAAAGTTGATCTGACGC
Source organism: Cryptomeria japonica (assembly GCF_030272615.1). Lineage (NCBI taxonomy): Eukaryota > Viridiplantae > Streptophyta > Pinopsida > Cupressales > Cupressaceae > Cryptomeria > Cryptomeria japonica. Next base: position 113,038,380 of record NC_081407.1, read on the forward strand.
TGTTGGAAGAACTCTATAAATGTAGGTTGTTCCTCTGGAGTGAGAAGAGATGCCAGATGTATAATATGAGGATTTTCAGGAGTCCCCACATTGTATTCATTGGTTTCCTCGATAAGAATCGTTGATCATTCCTGTTGTGTACTAGTAGGGAGAATGTCAAACCCATCATCCTCAAGCGCCTCAGAGAGGTTTTTACCATTGGATATGCTCTTTCTTTTTACTTTTGTTGGATCAAACAGTGCCACAGTGTGGTTTTCACTAGAAGATCCATGTTTTATTGTTATATTTTTACAGTTGAAGGGTTTGGCATCTACCCCGAAGTATGCTACGCTATTAAGTTCAATGGCGAATCCAGCTTTGTGATCCCCGCTTGGTAGATTATCCCTTAATTTCAAAAATTCAATGATAGCCTCATCATTTTGGAAGAGGTCAAGACATGGGGGATTTGATTGGGTCCATTCGATGAGTTCAGGGTGGATAATGGGCATTACTTCATCGATTAGGTTAAGTACGTTAGATGTATCAGTGAAGGTTAAGACAGTGTGGTGAAGGTCGTTGATGGTACTCTCCCTGTCAGAATCAGGCGTAGGATGAGACGTAGGGTCTGTGGAAGATGTTTCCAGCTCAGGTACCCAAGTGGTCTTTATCTATGCTTCTCCGTAAATAGGGATGTCTTTGCGGGGTGGAGGTGGTGATGTGCCTTCCTCATCTGAAGTGTTAAGCTGTACAGAATCAAATTCCCACTCATGTGAGTCGGTCTCTGAATCACTTTCCAACATCCGATTGCTATACCATACTGGGATGTTGCTAGAGTTGAATACTGCAGGCGTGATTGGTTTATGTACCTTTGTAGTGACCGGTGCTGCAGGAACTGTGATGGGGTTTAAAGGTTTGGTTACTGGAAGTATCAGCAGTGTTGATTTAGTGGCTTCTGTTGGAATGGCTGGTGCCATAGATGCTGCTGTGGGTTTTGCTACAAATGGTGTTGCTGATGGGATTATTGGCTTGATTGGTGGGATGTTTGGCATTGGTGATGGTTGCGGTGGAGTTGTGAGCCTTGATGGGGCAGTGGGGATAGTGCTTGATGGTGCTTTGATTATAAAAGGTGTCCTCTTTGTCGTAGGTGGGCAAAATGGTTTGCTGGGTTTTCCTTTGAATCTGAGTTTAGGAAGGATCTCTTTTTCAAAGCCTAGGCCTGTATTACCTTTGGGCTTGAACTCTGGCAGCAGCGGTTCATGTCGTCCTTGTTTGCAGTATCCCAAAGCACTCTGACCGTCATACCCCATTCTTTGCATAATGAGGAGGCCTTTGCCATACTGTTCCGTAGGAAGTGTAACTCGAGGTATATCAGTGGTGATGGGATCTTTATAGATCCAGTCCGCTAGGTCCTCATCTTGTGTTTCTTCCTCTTGACTCTTTCCAAGGACAAAAGGCGTCAAAGCACATGCGGGCGTGACTATGGGTTTTTGGAGTAACTGCTGTGGTTTACCATGTGTTCTAGGAGAAGTGGGCATTTGTCCCACACAAAAGAGCTGACTCAAGTTATATTCCCCGAGGCCTTCCTCTGCGACTTTCATCTTAAGCTTTTCTTCCTTGGGTATAGGGATGTTCGAACTGGCAAGAGAGGCGGGATTTACATATGATGTGGAAGAAATAGCTTCCCTATTATTAGGAACAGTAATCTCCGATTGATGGCTGATATTATGGCAAAATGCAAAGGGATTTGCATCGCCCAGGATTTTGATCTCTGTACCGTTATGTGGGAACTTGATACATTGATGGTAGGTAGATGGAACGACTTGCATGGCATGTATCCAAGGTCTCCCTAATAATAGATTATATGGCAGAGGAAGGTCCAGAACCTGACAAATTATGTGCTTTACCACAGGGCCAACCCGGATTGGTAGTACCATAGCCCCTTTGGATGAACGCTCTGCATCATCATAGGCTTTGATGGTGATCTTCTTGCGAGGATCCACTGATTCTATTGCATATCCCAATGCTGTGACCAACTGTAGTGTACAAATGTTTAGGCCTGCTCCATTATCTATCAAGACTCGCTTGATCCTGTGTTGGTTGATAAAGCCTTCAATGTGTAGCGAAGCATTATGAGGTTGTTGGAAAGAAGAGTTGTCACTTTCGGAAAAGTGAGACAAGGTGATGACTTGAGACTTCCAACCATGGCTTGAAACTGGTCCATATTCAGGTTTGCAGGGACTGACGCCTCTTGGAGTGCTTGATCCAAGATTGTTTTATGAGATGGTGATAGGCGTAATAGTTCTAAAATGGATATGAGGGCAGGCGTTTTATCTAATTGTTCCACAAGATTGTATTCCTTTGGGACGGAGGTGGTGCCTTGTGGAGCTACCTTGATGGTGAACTTGCCACGACGCGTAACAACATTGCAATTGGAGTTGGGATTTTTGAAGGTTATAGTTGCAACTTGTTCATTGGCATCATATAGGTGATTTACAGTGTAGTTATACGTAGCCTGCGTATAATCAGTGGTATCAGTGCCTCGCCGGGAAGTGGAAGGACCCCTTTGATCTTGTGATGGAAGTGGATTCTTGAACATCTGATGATCATTATTGGTCGTTTTTGGATCATGTCCTTCAATCTCAATTTCTCCTCGATCAATAAGATCTTGAATGAGATCTTTCAATCGGTGACAATTACTTGTTTTGTGTCCTCTTCCTTGATGGAACTCATAGTGTTCAGTATCTCTCCACCATGCTGGTTTGACCTGAGGCTCATGGTTGGATAGTTTAGGTAGAGTGATCAAATTCTGAGAAATGAGTTGTCGCATCACTGTTTCAATGGGTTCCCCTAAGGGAGTGTATGTGCGTTTTTGTTTTTGTGGACGAGGTCTTGGTTCATCATGAGATGTGATGCGACCTTGATTGGAAGGAACATTTGTGTTATTCTGTGGTGGAGGATTTTGTCCTGCAAATCAAACCACAGGTTGTGCATTTTGGATAGTCCGAGCATCCACAACTCCATCGTTGACGATATTCTTATTCTTGTTCCAGAAGTTTGGTTTATCACTATTGAAGCACGGGCGAGGACCATCTTCTGGTTCATTAAAGATTTTGATGAGTCCTTTCTTGATGAGTGCCCTTTCACATTTTATACCCTTGGTGATCATATCGTTAAAAGAGTCTGTGTCTTTTACATCCAGGTGAAATTCCATTTCTTCGTTTAAGTTGGAAATGAAAATTTCGACTAGTTCTCGTTCAGGTAACTGAAGAGAACGTCTGCTAGACATTTGGCGCCATCATTGCAGGAATACTGAGAATAATTCACCTGGTTTTTGTTTGGTGTTGCATAGATCAGCCATGGTGATGTCGCGTTCAATGTTATAAGAGTAATGAGATAGGAACTTCTAGATGAGTTCCTCAAATGTTCTAATGCCACCTGGTAGTCAGGAAAACCATGATGTGGTTGTTCCTCCCAAGCTTTGGGGAAAAAGGCACATTAGGTATGTGTCCTCATAAGCCACTTCAAGACAAGCGGAATGAAATTCTCGGACATGATCACGGGGATCTCCCTTTCCTCTATATTTTTCGAATTTTGGTGTTTCGAACCCACGTGGAAAGGGTGGCATATAAAGATTCCTATCAAAAGGATAGGGACAGATGTCATTAAGTGAGAATTGATTGGTCTTAACACCACTATGAAGTTGTTGGGCAAGATTCTCGACTTGTTGCCGCAACATCTCCATTTCATTTGGAGGAGGAGGTGGTGGGTTACCTCGAGGAATGTTATATCTGATGTGATTTCTACCCCTTTCCTCCTCATGGCGACTTTGTCTTTCTGATGCTTGTCTTAATTAGGCAAGATCAAAGTCCGAGGGGAGTTTGGCTCCTTCTTGAGCGAGTTTTAAGAAGTGAGCATCCGCATTTCTCTTTAGTATTTCATCAAATAATTTGTTAAAATGAGGGTTATGCTGAACCCTTTCGATTGTTGAAGAAGTGGGAGTACTTGGGTTTTCGTCATTCACATTTCCTCCAAGTGCTTCTTGAAATTCATTGAGGTTGTCCTCTTCTTCCTCAATTTCTATTTCTCGTTGCCTTGATCGTGATCGGGTTTGAGCCATTTTGTTTGCAAGTTTGTGTTGAAGTTGATTGAAGATGATGATGAGTTGTTGATGAAAGATTGATGATTAGTGGATTGTATAAGGATCTCTAGCACTTTAAGGTAGATGTAACCGAAATTCCTTCTTTGAATTGCTTGTTTGTTTTGAGGAGTTTGGATGTGATAAGGTGTAGAGAAATCTGAGATGTGTTACAGATTTTGACTACCTAGTAATGAGAGGATTCACTCATGAACTAGTTTTACCCTGCGTAGATGTGTCTCTTAGGATGAGCTTATCCTAGATGTAGAAACAATCTAAAAAGTGATGTGATGTGTTTGATTTCAAGCGATATCTAAAAAAGGAATCTTGGGACAAGAACCTCTTAATGTTTTGAGAGTTTTGGGATTTATTGATGATGGAATAATGATGTATGAATGAGATGATGGATGTTTTGTTTTCAACCTCAATAAAAACTTTGTGTTATAAATGGAACAAACTCTATCTCTTCTCTTTCAGGCGTTGGTGGCTCTTCTCGAGCTGTGTTGTAGGTGATATAGATGTTTGGGAAGAAGTTGGGATTAATCTTTCCTCCTTGATTTTTGTGATAACTTAGAGCCCTATATTGCATAAAAGTGTTGTGGTTCAATGATTCTGAATCAAACTCGTTTGTTTTACCTTGAAGGTAGAGACGCATGCGATGTAGAAAGACTCTATGTGAGATGAAGATTTGTCTATTGAGATAGAAGAATTTCCTCCATTTGATCAAAGCCTTTGAGCTTAATGGTCTCCTTTTCAAGTTGATATTTTGATGACACTTCTTCTTTCGCAAGTTGTGAAGAATGGTCATAAAATTTGTCTCTTTGTTGTTTGTACTATGTTTTTGGTATTTTTGTTTGTTTTTGAGAAATGTTGGATGAATACTTTGTTTTTGGGATTGATTTTCTGATTTTTCCTTGACAAGAAAACAAAGCAAGCACACAAACACAAGAATGTTGCCTCAAAGGCACAAATGAGTATGGGTCTAGATCAACCCAATTCTTGGACTTGTTTTTGACCCTTCCTTTAGATTTATTTTAAGGTGTAGTTCCAAAGCCTGAAGTCGGCTCAATTTGCACTAGGTCTGTAAAATGAACATACTTCAAACACTTTTTATCCCTAAGGTCAAATGGCCAGTTGTGATAAATTTAGCCCACATCTTGATATTTCTTCGACTTTGGTACTACATACCTTATGAATCCCGTCATGGCAGGTAAGGATGTGATATACTAAGTCTTGCACGAGCATAACAAATAGATGATCCCTATGATGGGGGAGTCACCACTTTTATCAAGCCACAAGTGACTTTTCAAAAAGCTATGTTTCTACTCAAGGAAATATGTATGGTGAGTATCTTGGGAGAAAAACCTTCTATGCTCTTGCACTAAATTATACCTCAAATATCCTCAATCAATAGAATGGGTGGCTTACTACTTAAAGGTGTTTAGTCATGTTCGATGGCTTTGGACATAAGTTCATTCTACAGTGACTCACTTAAGAGTCTTGTAACTGGTGGTGGGGCCCATTTGTCCTTTCGGCCAGTTACACTGTAGGAACAGCTATACCCAAGGCTACAATTTTCGCTCTCACCTGATTTCTATAGCGGCTCGAAGGATTTACCGCTCGAGGTCATTCCCAAGAGTATCGATCCCTTGGCAGGCCTCTCTTAAAAAGATAAAATTTGAGTGTTACTAACACTTTTCTCTTGTACCTAGGACCACGAGAGCCAAGGGAGAGGATAGTGTGTGTTAGAAGTAGGTCCACTCGACTGACTTTTTGCACAAGCGTGCCAAATATGTAAAACACTTGTTCTTTTTAATCCAGTATTTGCAAAGATGATTTAACTATTTGGAGATGTTGCTCCAACAGTCATGGTGTTCGTTTTAACTTCAATGGAAAAATGTGTTGTAATCTAAAAATTTGGAAATCCTGGTCAACTTAATGAAAAACACGTTTTGCTTGAAGTAAAATTTGTTTGCAAAAAGATCAAAACAAGTGGATTGTGTATTTTATTTGCACCAAATTTTTGAAGTGTGGATTGTAAATTTTAGGTTCAAATTGATGCAATGAAATCAAATTTGTGTTGTTAATTTTAAGCACCAAAAGAAAATGAGTCCTAACTAGAAAGCAATGAATATTTTTTTTTTTTGTTTTTCAAGTTCTTTTTAAGAACTAAATGAAAATTTTGTGATTTTTATGTTGGGTTGTTAACCTGCATGAACAAAAAAAACAAGTTAGTAAAAAACAATGTTCAAGGGGGGCTTCCACAAGCCTAAGATACTCAATTTTTTGGTTACAAAGCGACTTGGACAACACTCTGTCGCAATAGCGTTAGTCTTCTTTTTAGACAGAAGCGCTAATTTATACAATAGTGCTAGTCTGCGCTTATATAAGCGCTAATTTACACCGTAGTGCTGAAAGAATAGAAAAATCCGAGAGGTCAAAAGCACCAGAAGAGTTTTAATAGCGCCAGAATTTGGACAAAAGCGCTAGAATGTTGTCAATAGCGTTGAAGCTTTTTCAATAGTGCTATTTTAGGGACAATAGCGCTAAAAGAAATTGTTTTGATAGCGCTAAAACGTGTTCATTAGCGTCGAAGCGCGACCTGTGTGGCACTTTCAACAAGCAAAATATGTTAGTTGTCAAAAAAATAATTGTTTGTTTTGCGTGTTCGATTCATGTCAGGTTCACCAAATGATGCCCTCCTAAATGGCACAAGGTTATTCTAAGATCAAAGAACACAAAAACATACAAAACATTAGTGTTAGTCAATCTAAAACTAAACATATGAAGGCATTCCAAAAGAGACACAAAGAGACATGCTAATATATCTAATAAGTAAAACAAAGATCATGAGACATCTCCAACTGCCTCTTAGCATGGCCTTAGCTTCTTCTCCCTTGTTCCTCTCCTCTCCAAGTCCCAAAATAGTGTAGCTCTCAGCAGCTTTTTGCACTATGGATGCTTATGGAGGATTGAGATTGTAGTATAGCTCTAAATGTGAAATAAAAAGCTAATACTAATGCTAAAATGATGTATTTTAACCAAAAAGACAAGATGTTAGATTGCTTATGCTAAAATGCTCTCTAAAATGTCTATAGCTTAGATGCATACAAGTTTTCAGGATCTGGATTATGAAGGAATGGGCTCTATTTATAGGAAAAATGGAACAATGGATGGCCAGGATTGAAGGGTTTAATCAAGGGTCAAGCTTGAAAGTTGGGGATCCATGTGCACAATTGGCACCAATGAAATGGTGACAAGTGTCAACATAGGGTTGGGTTGAAAGAAGAGGTTGGAGGCATTAAAGGCCTGAGAAGACCTCATGGTTATCTAAAGGCTAAGAGTCAAGTCTAAATTAGGATTACCCACTAGATTAGGAGTTAATTCAAGGATAAACCTTTGTGCAAATGATTAAGAGATAATCATGGTCAAAGCATTAAAGGCTTGATGAGACCTTTGGGTTGGGTAGAGGTTGAGTCAAAACAAATGTTTTAACCATGTGGGAGGGTTTGGGGTAACCATTAATGGTTTTTGAAGACTTTGTGGATTAAGTGGTTGAAGGTTGGAAGCTTTCAAAGGTTATCCAAGACTTTGAGACATTTAGTGGTTGAAGGTTGAAAGCCTTTAATGGTTATCAAAGACTTTTAGGCTTTGAGAAGTGACTCCCTTTTGCTTAGGAATGTGACAAAGTTTAGAAGATAGTTTAGGCTAATTAGAAGTGATTAGAAGAATCTAGAAGGGGTTTAGTCATGCAAGTGGATTTGGTGGGTGAGGGAAAATAGGATTTTATTTAAAATAAAAATTCATTTATTTCAATAAATGTGTGCAAGTTGCATTTGTAGGAAAATGCAAGTGGGGTGGGGATAATGATTTAAATAAATGTTTTATTTAATTTATTTAAAAGAGGAAAAGGGGATTTTAATTAAATAAATTGATTTTATTTATTTAATTAATTGGAATTTGATTTTAATGAATTAATTAAAATAAATTGAATAATTTATTTAATTAATAGAAGAATGTTTGGGGATGAATTAATTAAATATTAATTTAATTAACTGATGGCTAGTAGATTTTTAATCAAATAAATAGCGAATATTTATTTAATTAAGCTGGACAGATTTGTGTGACTACAATTATTATGTGCAAACCTAGGTTTTCCCTTTTAGGGTTTCTTGACCTATTAAAGGTTGAGCTCTTTCTTTTCATTGTATTATGATGAAGAAGGATTATTATTGACAATACATTTTGGAGATTATTGAGCTCTCTTTTTTAGCATATTTTCTGTGTATTCTTTCCTTCTGTGATTTGCTTCATTGCTTCTCCTTGTAACAGGTTTTTCAGCTTGCAGAGATTATTTGGGCTCATGTGGTGTTGTATTTTCTCAACTCCTATATGGTATTAGAGCATCAGATCTGAAGCTACCTATTCTTGTTTTGAGATTTTTTGCTTTGGAAGTAGATCTAGGGTTTCAGAAGTTTTTTTATGCACCTAGGGTTTGACATTTTTTTCTAAGCACTTTGGGCCTAAACGAACCTCACCATCGTGCTTAGAAGGCCCAAAAACCCCTATGGTCATATAAAATTCGACCTATTTTGGTTCCTGAGCCTTTGGGAGCATTTTTCTCCATATCAAGGCCGTTTGGCCCTGGCATGCATTTCGAGAAAAAAATTTCAAAAAAAGAAAAATATTTTGCTTTTTTACGACATGTAGGCCAGATTTTGATTTTTTATTAAAAAAAAATCTTCAAAAAAATCTCAGAGGCGAATAGGGTTTTAAAAAAATAATATATTTTTTTGAGGTTTCCATTTGTGGGTATCGTAGGGTACCGGACTATTAGTCTGGCCTCTGCGGTCCCCATCGGCAGCCCTTCCGGCCCCCACCAGCCCTTGCAACTCCCAGCCCCCACCGGCCTGGCCCCCTATGTTACCCGGCGACCGCCCAGCAGCCCCTCCGGCGGCCTTGCTCAGCCTGCCGCCACCGCCTGCGGCCCCCCGCTCCTCGGTTGCAGCCGCCTGACCCCTCCTGGCCCCACGGCCACTGCCTGTGGCCCCGACCCTCTGCCCAGCCGCCGCTCAGCCCCGACCCGCTTCACTCCTTGGTTGCCGCTCCACCTAGCCCCCTGCTCCGTCGGCCTCCTTCCACCCGACTGCCCCTGGAGCTCCTCTCCACCACCAGAGAACCACCAGGCTACCACCGGAGTGCCGCTCCCTGGCCTCCTCTACCCAAACAAGCCACCAGACCTCTTTTTTGGCTTTTTTCAAGGGGGGGTTTGGTTTTTTGGCTCTATCTTGGGCATACAAAGTCATTTTTTTGAAAAGGAATAGGTGTCGGAAAGCTGGTTCCGAGCTGGACCTCATGGTGTTGGTAATTTTTTCCAATTTTTTTGTTTGACTGTGTTTTTTTCTAGTCAAATTGAGGTCTTATGTTTTGCACTCTGGGAGACGTAGAATGAGCATCCGACCTCCATTTTTTGAAAACTTTATATTTTCGAAAAGCGTGTGTTGTGTACTTTCCAGCCATTTGAGTTTTATTTCCAGATTTTGCTCCATGCATATTTTATTCAATTTTTTTCTTTTTAGCACTCTAGTGGATATCTTGGTTGTTTTAGGTCTTGGGATCTCTTCTCTGAGCAGGATGTCTCTATCTTGGTTCTCGTTTCTATTTCCAGTCTTGTTATCATTGTAGCTTGTATTTATACAAACACACTAAGATAAAGTGCCATCATGCATTGTTTACTTGGGATCTTGCACATCGTGTGTCTTGTTGTACATGCACTATTCATAGTGCCATGAGGAGGTTGATGTTTTCCTTGTGTGCCTTCTACCTTTGTCTAGTGAGTGTTCCTTCCATGACATTTGCCTCATGCTGTGTGTCAAGTGAGTGTTCTTTTCCACGACACCATGTACTTTTCTTAGCACCTTTGATGTTCCTGGTTCTTCGTCATGCAGTTCTTGTTGGCCATTCTTTTTAGTGTACCTATCCCTCTCCCTTTTCCGCATTATGGGGAGGTTTATCCTGTTGGTTCTAATGCTTCTGTGGTTCGATTGATTAGCTCTTTAGGCTTTGGTTTTTCATGCCATCTGTATCTTTGATTGCAGTTGTTTTCCTTGTTTGCCTTCTGATTCGAGTAGTGTCATTTGAGGGCACTCATACAGATTATAGTCTTCTCTACCTGGTCATGTTCTATTTCAGTGGAGGTTCTTCAGATCAGTAACTTCTCAGAGACAGTGCTTGCATCTATTTCATGCTTCAGTGGTATTCTTTTTCATCTCTTTTTGGAGTAGAGTTTTGTTCCCACGTGGTTTTCTTTATTTCTCTAGTTCATAGAGATTTCATTGTATTTGGGTACCTGATCAGGCCTTGTTGCCAAGACCCATCTTTCATGCTTTCAGTAGCTATTCTAGGTTTTAGCTTCTCCCTAAGTCTAGCTTAAGGTGGGGTATTAGAGTAATTGGGTCTTTACTTGATTAATTAAACAGTATTTGTTTAATTCTTTAAGTTCCCAATTATCTTTTTACACTTAAGCTAACATTAGGTGCATATAATTAATTATTTTAATTAATTATTATGTGCAAACCTAGGTTTTCCCTTTTAGGGTTTCTTGACCTATTAAAGTTTGAGTTCTTTCTTTTCATTGTATTATGATGAAGAAGGATTATTATTGACAATACATTTTGGATATTATTGAGCTCTCTCTTTTTGAGTATATTTTCTGTGTATTCTTTCCTTCTGTGATTTGCTTCATTGCTTCTCCTTGTAATAGGTTTCTCAGCTTGCAGAGATTATTTGGGCTCCTGTGCTGTTGTATTTTCTCAACTCCTATAGTAATCCAACCCACTATAAAATAAACATGATTTGATGAAAATCAAGTCAATGACAGTGCTCAGGAATAGCTCTCCTCCGTACCTTTGGGTATAGTAAACCTTGGATTTCAAGGCTGGGAGACCTCTTAATTGAGATTATACCCCGACGCGCCGAACGGATCCCTTACTTGTTCCAAGTTAAAATAGAAGCTACCTGATTCACCTCCAAAAGGGTGATAATCTTTGTTCAAGAGAGATAGTAACTCTCCCAAGATATTTTCCATATCGTACCCCCATTAGCATTTGGAGTTGGATAATACGGCATTGAGAATCCATTGTGTGATGCTCAATGACCGTATTCTGATTAGCTATTGGGTGTGTACCTAAGTCAGCAAGCAAAGGTTTTCATTAATATGGCATTGAGAATCCATTGCGTGATGCTCAGCGACCATATTTTGATTAGCTATTGGGTGTGTACCTAAGTCAGCAAGCAAAGGTTTTCATTCTTAGCCAACTTCCTTAGGGTTTAGCATGCTTGGAGTCACTTATCATATCATGTGTTTGATGTGTATTCATCCCTAAATCGACAAATCAGACATCCAAAACACAAAGACATAAGTAAAACATTAAACTTCAGTTATCAAAATTCAACCAAATAAACTTCTTTTTTTATCTCTGCACTTTTATCTGTCGTACGAGTTAGGTTCTCTGTCGTACGAACCTGTTTTCATAAAATCTTTTGTCGTACTACACAGCATTCTATGTCATATGAGTCAATTATTTTTTCGTATGGTTCAAAAAAGTTTGTCGTACGAAATACTGCTTTTTACATGAAATTTCTGATTTGTTGTATGGTCTTGTGAGTTTTGTCGTTCTAAACTGCATATCTTGTCGTACGAAACTATGCATTTGTCAGTTTAGAGTTGTGTCCTGTATGCCTGTTTTAGATTTGTCATTTATGCTTGATCAATTTGCAGTAAACATAAACACCTGTTAATCTATCGCTTGTGCTTAGATTGTCTCTTTGGTTCGCTTGGTCAAGTTATCATCCATCAAAATCAGACTTTAGAAAATATACACCTTAAGATTTTCAAATGCTTACCCTCAACAAGTTCAAAATCTAAACATCTCAAAGTGCATTATCACCCTATTTGATAAACTGATCACTCAAACATAGTTTCTCATCAGTGTCTATCATCCTCTATCACGAAACTGAAATGTTTGGTCAGGATAATCTTGTCCCACATTGTAGGATATATCATTCCTACTGGACTTGGTTCTTATCAAAATCACCATTGCACTCCAAAATCGAAGATCGAAAAACTTGCAAACCTTTAAACACTTGAATCCTCTTTTAGTGTCATATCACTCTATCATCTTTATATCAACAGTTGATCACTTATCAAAACAACCTTTAGACAATCAAATCCTAGCACAATATCAAACACAAGTGTATGCTCATTTTAACTAGGGCTCAAAGACAGAAATAGAAACGTTGGAAATAACTGAAGATCATAGAAACATGGAACATGAAGATGAAATACAAGTTGAAGGAGAAATTATAGAACAAAATATATCTGAGACATCAAGAAATACCCTCAATTCGATAAATTTATGTAGAAATTATTGGAGGAGGAAAAAGAAAAATATTTCCTAATGTTAGCAAAAGCTGGTGCTATGCTCCCCCAAGATTTTGATGTGAACAAATTGACACAAAAGAAAAGTGATCCTCCCCCTAATAACGAACAATATGAAGATATCTTCGGTCTCAAAATGAATAACACGTCAATTCCTAATAACACCAGAACCAATGAAGAAACTTACATGCCCAAAAGAGACGAAGTAGAAATTCTGAATAACATTCAATTCAATGAAAATACAAGGACTAGAGATGAAATAAGAAGAGATCCAGATTGCCCTAGAATATAAAATCATGGTTATACAAGAACAAATCATGTCGATAATCCTATTACAACTCTCACACAACAACTACAAACACTGCAAACAAAAATTCAAGATATGCAGAGAGGAAATGTTAGAAGATATTCACTTCAAGAAATATGTCCTTATCCATTCGACAAAAATCTAAACATGATACCATTTCCTATAGGTTGTGAAAATCCTAGATACGAAAAATATGATGGAAGCACTGACCCTCAAGAGAATATATGAGAATTTTGCACAATGAGTATGGAGTTTGCACATGAGGATACCTACTTAATGAGATTATTTCCAAAAAGCTTAACTGGACTAGCTATGGAATGGTTCTCCAAACTTCCACCTGGAATCAAATCATTCTCAGAATTGGTGGATAAGTTTGTTTCACAATACTCTTACAACATACAACATGAAGTAACAATGCTAGACCTATGTAACGCCAAACAAAAGGCTGGAGAACCTTTCATGACATTTTTACAATGATGGAGATGGTTAGCCTTGAGGTATCCTCGTACAGTGCCAGAGTATGAAAAAATGGACATATTTATCGACAACTTAAATGATCAAATGAGTTATTATTTAAAAATGCAAGGAAATCAAAGTTTCAAAAAAATGATTAATAATGGAATCAAAATGGAAGAAGCCATGATAAAGAAAGGTGAGTTGAAAATATATAAAGAAGGAGTCCATCCTCCTAACAACAACAACAATCATAACAACCACAATGATAAGCCAAAGTTATGGAATAGAAATTGAAATGTCGTCAATGATGGAATAGTAGATAACAACAATATAAAACTAAAACAACTAGTTTTTAATTTATCTACTCACTCAACATCGGCTCAACAAAACAATCATCACCAAAAAGAAACTATCAAAAGAAACTTCACAAGGAGGTATAACATTTGTGTTTCAGTCATTTTTCAACATCTTCCTCAAAAGAAGAATTCTTCCATTGCTGCAATTCAATCATATTTAATTTATATTTCATTGTTAATTCAAAAACCAGGATTTGACCTAAGACAAACCCCTATTCCCAACTTATTTTCCTTTCTGAGTGTGTGCAGAAGTAGGTACAAAGTTGTGACCTTTAGAATCAACATCATTTATAGAGATGAAGAGATCTCCATTATAGTGTGAAAAGTTTGGGGGACTAGGACGACCACCATCCTGGTCCCGAAAAACCAAGAACTTCTTTCGGGAATAGATTCATATCCATTTACATTACTTAGATCTAGGTTCGTGGCTCGATCCAGCGATTGCAGCTCACTGTTTGCATATTTTTACTTCAATTTCCAACACTTTAACCCTAATTTTAGCAATTTCAATAATTCAATTAAATTCAAGGGAAGGAAGAGGCATTTAAACCCCTTGGAATTAGATTAGTATCTAGATATGTTAGGCTCAAATCTATCTAATTCCTATATTTCCCTAATGTGATGGTCAAGTAAAAATTAGTTGTTTTCACACATCTAATGGTGGAAACCCTAATTTTTGACCATAAACAAGTAGTAAACATGATTCCACATTAAAATATATCACAAGACCATTTATCTTTTCTTAAGATATTTTTATTGTTCCAGTTAATGAAAGGTGTGATAGGTTTGTACCATTACAAAGTATTACATAACCAAAGAAAAGTGCCACCTAGGGTACATGAGAGGGGCACACCTAGCAAAAAATAGACCCAACAAATAAAGATTAATAAAAAATCACTAACAAACTAAACCATAGATAAAGCCAGCAACACAAAACACAAAAGAATTAGCGAAATCGACCAACCACTAAAGGCATAAAGAGATGGCCTCCTAGACAGAGCATTACCTATTGGCCCAGTTTTCTGTTGTGTCAAAAGACTGATTTGTCAACGTCTAATACAAACTATAGAGATATGGATCGCATGGGAGGTGGTTAGTCCCTTGTCATGAATCCTGAGGGGAGCACTGACCATTTTGCCAACAATCCCCCCCTCAGCATTACCCGAGGGGATTCGAACCCGTGACCCAATGCTCTGATACCATTTGTTGGCCCAGTTTTCCATTGCATCAAAAGACCGATCTGTCAACGTCCGATACAAACTGTAGAGATATGGATCACATGGGAGGTGGTTAGTCCCTTGTCATGAATCCCGAGGGGAGTGCTGACCATTTTGCCAGCATTACCTTCCTACCAATCCTTACATAAACTAAGAACTTAGTGGAGACAAAACATGTTACCTACATAAGGATTTCCTTCGATCAATCTCATCCTGTATGGCTTTGAGGGAAGCTGAATTTTTCACCACCATTTCTTGGCTTTGTTTGTCCATTTCCTCAATTTTTCCCATCAGGAGCTCCTTGTTCTCTTTCAGTTCTAGAACAATCTTGTTCTCTATTTCCTATGTCACCTTCTCAAAAAGTTCATACAATCTCCCCTCAAATTTCTCCTAGTTCTCCAACTTCTTAGGCATATCACTTGCTACTTCCAAAACACGTTGATATTTGAAATCCATAACCCACTTGTCCCTACCTAAGCTACCACTTCAAGACTATTTATTTTTCTGATTGCCACATCAAACTAAGAGAGGAGCCATTGATAACCATTTCATGTCTCTCCACATTCTCCTCCAATTTTAAAATTGTAGCCTTAGCCTCTATGAGAGGATTCTTAGGGTTAGAGGCCTCTTGATTATGGGGAGATGAGGCCACATCCTTAGATGCGGTTGGAGACCAGTCAGATTCTAAATCAAAAGAAGATTCATAGTCCTCAACCTCCTCTTCCTCACTAGACTCTAACACCTCCACTTTCTTGTGGGGTAGGGTAGAAGAGGGCGTTTTCTTTTCCTCTCTACCAGGGTTAAAACATGTGGGAATGAGTTTGGCCTTAGAGGAGGAGCCAATAGCTGAGGTAGTTTTATCCATAGGGGCCCCAAAAATACCAATCACCAAATTTGGGTCGAGCAGGGGAATATAGGGATTAGAAGGGGACCCACCTGAAGGGGTCAAAGAAAGATGAAAACTATATAGCCTAAGGATTAAATCTTGATGAAGGGGTAGACAGCTCTTTGACTTAGCTCTAGCAATAGATTAGGTTAAAGATGAGTAGACCCAGAAAACAAAGTTCACGTGGATTCCATACCTTAGGTGATTTAACATGGGGAAAATCTAAATGTGAAACATTTTAAAATGAACATTGAGGGTGAAGAATTTCATCAAAAGAAGGGTCACATCCTTCCAATTTCTAGGGAGCTCTTCTCTGTGGTATCCACTTTGCAACCTTGACACACCTTTGCTCTCCTTGAAGAATCACTTGAATTCTTTCTTATATGAACCCTTCAATTTTTTGGGAAAAGTAATGCCATAGCTTTGGTTTGCACCTGAATTCCTCAGAGTTATCGAAATCCACATAGATTAGGTCCCCCCCATATCCACCACCATGAGATTCATGACATAAACTAGGTGTGTGAAACAAAAACTAGCAGTTTAGGTATCACAATACTTACAAGGATAAATATTATGTATACTACGATGTTGAAGCAGTCCAGAGGAACCAAATACCACATTGCTAGTTTTTATATATTTGTTTTATGAGTATTTGATAGTTACCCAGGCACTTAAAAGAGATGGTTTTCTAAATTCATATTTGATATAGTAAAATTGAATTGAATATAATATATTAATATATGCTCATTTGTGTCTCTTACAAATATAAATTCTATTATTTTTTTTTGTGAATATATCTTAGATCCTACAATTGTATTAGAGCTTCATAGTTGAAATCATCAAAGGTGAGTGAAGTATTGTGATATTGAGTAAAATGATTCTTAGTATTCATAAAAGGGTAAAATGAAGATATGTCTATTATCGTGCAATATTTTAAAATTGAAAAGATGATAAAAGGATAGCATATTTATTTTTACTATTGATATTGCTTTCAATGTGAGAAGATCTATTGATGGAAAAAACATATTCAGTCAAATATTACATACTAAATTTACGATCTATATTACAATATGTATTTGACTCCTTAAAGAAAAAAGATTTATATTTTATAGTTATTGATATCTCATGAGTTACTTTTAATCCATAGTAACCTTTCTATTCTCTTTATGCTTACTAGTGGTGATCAAATTACATGAATCACGTTTATCAAAGTTTGTTATGTGGAACCTATTAAAACCTTAGATCTAGATGAAAACAAAATTTAATTTTACTTTACCACAGACACATGAATAAAAAGCTATTATCTAATGAATGGTCTACATGGAGAGTTTGTATTTTTGTACCAATAATTCTTTCTTTCACCCTGGGATCAAAGATGATTATTTTAATAATCTACACATCTCCTATGAATCAATATTGTATTATAAGGCATAATGTGTGGTGAAAGATAACGCAGAAGAGATCAGGAATGGAGGAATATTTTTCCTTCTATTGGATATCATTACAGGCAGGAAGGATAGTCCCGTAGGCTATAGGAATTGGATTTTGGGTGACACTGTATATAGATAAATGATAATTATATAGGTATATTCACTTACCTCTTTAGCTATTTTGACAATCATCATTATTAATCATTTACTTTAGGCTTAAGCCTATTTATTATTTGGGTGACCTCCAAAGGATATTTCTATACTTGTATATGTATCTTAAATATTTGTATATAAAATATTTTCAAATATATTGTCTAGAGGTGCCTCTGTTTTTTATATATATATAGAGTATTTTAGATAGATATTTTTAATATTATATATTAATTTAGAATAAATTACTATAATATATTATTTTCTCATTTCCACCAATATGAATTAATTGAAATCAAAATTTGTATAATTATTTATAATATTTTTGTTAGCTTAAATGAAAATATTTTCTTTTACCATATTATTATAAAGGTTCATCTCATAGATGAATAAAAAATATATAAAAAATATTATGTATTTTAACTTTTATAACTATTTTAGTATATATATTAATTATCAAGAGTAATATCATAAATCGTAAAAAATGAAATACAACTTTTCAAAAGGTTCAAAGAAAATAAATTATTTATTTTAAATTTTACTTAAAGATTTATTTTCATTTTTTTTAATAAGAATACCATTTTGATATCTATTTGAGCTATTAAATCAATAGATTAAAATAATACACTACCCAATTTAATATTTAATTATGAACTATTTTCTTTTTGACATCATTTACTTCATTTTAATAAATTGAATGGAAACAAATTGTTTACTTTGACTTTTTCTTAACTTTTTTAATTTATGTAGAATAATAAAATAAATAATATATGTAAACAATTATAAAATAATTAAAAAATATTATTTTTCCACATACCAATTATTGTATTTTAGGTTAATGGTGGTGAATTGAAACACTATTATAATCCAACCTTTGTTAAAAAATTTTTTTAGAAGAATGTATAATTAATTTAATTTTTTCATGGGATAAATAAAATAGAAACACATTATTCAATAGTATATAAAACATGTTGATTTTGATTTTAAAAAACATTAAAAGAACTATAAATTATTAATAAAATTATTATTTAAGTAAATACAAACACATTCAATGATGTATTTTCAATATATAAATCTTATATGTATATTTTTCTAAGAATAATAAATGAATAAAAAAATAACTTTTTCAAATTATTGTCTTGTTTCTATTCTATAGAAAATAACTATAAGGTATTTTATATGTAACCATTCAATCCATGCAATCATTAATATGAATGAGAGTTTTAGCTTACCCTAAAATTCTTTCCAAAGAGTGATTGTTAAAAATCTAAATCAATCATTCAAAATGATATTTTCAAAGAAGGATTGTTAAAAAACTAAAGTAATAATTCAAAAATATTTTTCGAAGAAGGGTTGTTAAACATCTAAATCAATAATTCAAAAATATTTTTCAAAGAAGGGTTGTTAAAAATCTAAACCAATCATTCAAAATGATATTTTCAAAGAAGGGTTGTTAAACATCTAAATCAATCATTCAAAATGATATTTTCAAAGAAGGGTTGTTAAACATCTAAATCAATAATTCAAAAATATTTTTCAAAGAAGGGTTGTTAAAAATCTAAATCAATCATTCAAAATGATATTTTCAAAGAAGGGTTGTTAAAAATGTAAATCGATAATTCAAAAATATTTTTCAAAGAAGGTTTGTTAAAAATCAAAATCAATAATTCAAAAAAATATTTTGGAAGAAAAGTTGTTAAAACTCTAAATTTAATAATTGTCAATGTTTCTACTTTCTTCACGATATTCCACTCTGAAGATTACAACTTTATAGATGAACCTATTAATCTTTAGAACAACATAAAAAATTATTGGTAAAGATTATTCTTCTTCAAACTATTATGAAATATCAATCTTCCTTAAAACATAAAGTATTATCATAAAAAAATCTTAAAATTTTTTTTTCTTTTAAATTGAACTTCTCTAAATATAAAAAACTATTTAAAAGTCTTCTTAAAATATTGATATTATTCATAATATATAATTTTTATTAATTTTTTTAATAAATTATTAATAATATGAAAGATAAATTGAAAAAATAAAAATAAAAAATCTAAATCCATAATTACCAATCTTTTAGCATTTCTTACACATCCAAGATTAGACTTATAATAAAAAAAATTTAATCATTTAATAAATTATTAATAATATGAAAGATAAATTGAAAATAAAAAAAATAAAAAATCTAAATCCATAATTACCAATCTTTTAGCATTTCTTACACATCCAAGATTAGAATTATAATAATAAAAATTTAATCATGACTATTAATAAAATTACGTATACTAATTTATCTAAATCACACTTTGAAAAGACCTTGTAGATTATATCTCACGCTAAAGACTTTGGTTGGCATTGAAATTTGTATGGAGGGAAGTCAATGGGTGTCTTTATCTTAGCTAAACTTTCCCGGAAGAAACCTAGAGGCGTGTCAAATGTATACAAATTTAATTTTCCACGCTTTCTGAAGACTTGAAAATTATGAGCGCAAGTGAAGACAATTTTCATCTTAACACTTTTTCACTTTCATTACAAGTGGCCCCTATTACCTATGACTTGACTCGACCTTATTTTGGTTCGTTATTTCATAATCATTTAATCTTGATTTAGTTACGTATTTTATAAATTAGTATACATATTTTAAATCTCTATATAAAACATGTTAAGATCTATACTAATCTTAAATGATTAAATTAAAATTTATTATATATAACAGATCTAAGTATGTCAAGATCAATTTCAATCATCATCTTTTAGATAGTATGTATTATAATCTATAATTTTATCATTAAAATTAATATAAATTAATCTTGTTAGAAATTTGTAAAATTGTGTGAATTCATTTAATTAATCTTAAGAGAATTTTGAAGGAGTATTTAGAAGCATCGGGGCAAGTAGTTAATCGAGAGAAATTGAAGATCTTCCTTTTCTTTGTCCCTCCCCCGATTGAAAGAGAAATTTTGGTATCTCTAGGATTTAAAACAAGTGAACTTCTTTGCTAATATCTTGGCCTCTGTCTAGATAAAGGATTGAGAACTACGAAAACTTGGGATCCAATTACTGAAAATTTGGATTGGAGACTAGAATCTTGAAAAACAAGATGATTATCTTGCGCAGGTAGAATAATTATGCTAAAAGCAGTTTTAGCAGCAATTCCTATTTATTTGTTATCTTGCCTACCATTAGCTATAGGAGCAAATAAAAAGTGCAAATTTAAATGAGATCACTCTTTTGGATAGGACAATTGAAAAAAATTGCTCCCAACTATTGCTTGGGAAAAAATACGTAGACCAACCTCAATAGAGGGAGTTGGAGTAAGGAATCAATTGTAGTAGAATTTGGCTCTAGGAGCCAAATTAATATGGAAAATCTTCAATGAGTCCAATTTGAAATGGGTTAGATTAATTAAAGGAAAATATCTCAATGACCTGAGCCCAATTGGAATCTTTAGGGAATCAAATCCTCATAACAGATCAAGGGTGTGGAATTTTGTGTTGAAATGCAGACCACTCATTATTGAATAGATCTCATGGGGTGTAGAAGATTGTAGAAAGGAATTGTTTTGGGTGGATTCATGGGGCGATTTTCTAGCTATCAACAAGTTGATGGACACTTCCAACATTAGAACATATTCTGAGAAAATATGAGGCCCTTTTATTTGTGACTATGTGACAAGTGGTAATGTTGATTTATGTTTAGGACGACAATGTAGTTTTTTTAAAGATCTTCCCATTCTTAGAGATGGCATCACTCTTTTGAAAGAGACTCTTAAGAATAGGACATTATCTTTCAAAACTAGAGAAAATAAAATCATATGGGTTGGAGCTACATCAAGCAATTACAACTCAAAAGATGGCTATAGAGCATTGCTTTCAAAACAACAATTTCTCAAAACATAAATTCCCATTAACGTGTGCTGGAATAAGACGTGTTCTCCAAAACTAGGTAGTTTTCCTTGGGTTGCTATTCAGGGTAGGATCATAACTACATAGTGGTTTAGAAATTTAGGTTTTGAAAGACCTCCAATTTATAAATTATGTGACCATAGTGAATAATCGGTCAATCACATTATGTTGAACTGCCCATATGCTCAAAAATGTTGGCAATGGATATGTGTGAAATTAGGATGGTTTACAACACTTCCTAATGATATTATTAGCATGTTTCAAGGTTGGACTAAGCTGTATGGGCCTCAAGCCTCTTTGACCCTTTATGGATTGCTTCTCCCTCCCTTTTGATTTGGGATCTTTGGAAAGAGAGAAATGACAAGTTGTTTCTGTAAACACCTAAAATTGTCTTGTCTAATTAAATAAATATTTTTTATTTATTTAATTATTTTATCCTAAGTCTTCTATTAATTAAATAAATCTTTATTTATTTAATTAATTCATTTATCCTTTTCTAGCCTTTTTCCTCATTTAAATAAATACTTTTATTTATTTAAATTGTCCTTTTCCTAAATTAAATAAATACTTTTATTTATTTAATTTATCCCACTTCTTCTATTATTTAGATAAATCTTTATTTATTTAATTAATTCATTACCCTTTTCTACCCATGACACGTGTCATTAATCTCTTAATTCCTACACTACCTACCCTCTCATTATTTTCTTATTTCTTTTACCTACCCTCTAATCCTAGCCGACCATCTACCTTTTACACCTCTTAATATTATCCCTCCATTGTTTACAGTGTCTTGTATATAAGGAGATGCTTCTTTCATTATCGATCCTCCTACGCATTCTAATCTCCCAAGCATTTTTATCAATCTTATGCAATCAAGCCTTTTTGCGATCAAGCTATCAACCAAATTTCCGTTCTTTATTGAGCTCTTGTGCACACATAAAATCTGAGAGCAAACATATCAAGCAAGATAAATGGAGATAGGAAGAATGGAGATTCAAACCCTAGTGGACATGTGATGGTATAATCTATGTGATTTTGTTGATTTGCATTGTCTTACGTAATCTTCATATATTATGGTGGATCTTTGTTGTTGTTAGGCTAGGGTTTTGTAGTTGAATTCATTTAGTCTTTCAATATTGTTCTTTCCATTATCCACTTTTCACCATACACAGTTTCAAGATAAGAAAATAAGTTGGGAATCTCTAACAAATAAAATTGAGGTAGCCATTGTGGAGGTTATAAATAGTAGAATTTCCAATTTTGGATTTAAGAATGTTTTCTTTACCAGTTGGGATGATAGTGTAAAAGGAAGATGGTTTGGTTTGCAGATTCCCCCTTTTTGTTGGGGCTAGAGGTCAAAACAACAAATTTGATAGAGAAAAATGTAAATGGTTTCCCTTGAAGGTAGGGTGGGTAAAGCTTAATTTTGATGGGGTGCCTAGAGGAAACCTTGGTGCTTCAGGGAGTAGATGTGTTATCCATTCTTCTAATGTAAATGTATTACAAAGAATGCCCAAATCTCTAGAACAGGATACAAATAATGTTGCAGAATTCAAAGTACTCAATGAAGGACTCCTCTTATGTACAAAACTAAACTTTCAAAAGGTGGAAATCAAGGGTGGTTTGGCATTAGTCATTAATTCTCTTAGAACCAGGAAAATATTGAAATGGAGATTAAACTCAAATTTGGGAAGAGCTCTTGAGATTCTAGAGTTATTTAGGGCAACCACTTTTAATCATAAATACAAGGAATCTAATGGTATAGTAGATGCAATGGCTAATCTCAGAGCAAATGGGGTGGATATTAAGTAGGTGGATGTTGCTTTCTTGACTACACTTTTACTGATAGTGTTTCATTTTCAGTTAGATTAACTTCAAGTTATAAGCATCCAAGACTTGAAGAAATTATTTTCAAATAATATTGGTGGGAACTTGGGATTCAAAAATTATAAAGTAGATTTTTTGTCTAGCTTCCTTTCATGTTGGCTGATGTGGAAGGTCTACATAGTGCTTTCGAAATGACTAAAACAATATTTTATGGTTCTTACTTGGATGTGGTGGACCATCATTACCTGAGGTCTTTTATTATGCAAGTTGGCTTTATGGTCCTATTCCCCAAGCAGTGACAGTTGTGAGTTGGATCACCTCCCCATCAATGGATCAAAATGCACGGTTGCATGCTTCTAGATTGGAAATAGAGATTTTGGAAGTGTGATAGAATGGGAGTACCCTTCTCAATAACTACACTCTAAAGAATCTTCCTAAACAAGCTACTTAAAAGAATAATTTAATAAATTGCATATGGGTTTCACACTTATGTGCTACATTTCAACTCTCTTAGAGCTCTCTATAGACATGGGCAATAATATTAGCTTGGTTGCTAGCAAGAGACAAATGACATTTCTAGGGGCCATTTCTAAGAAGAGGTTGAAAGAAAACACAAATTTTACTCATGAATTGTTTATCAACGCCCTCATCTTCCCATTTTAATCATTACTAATCAAGAACTATGGGAAGTGAGGAAGCTAGTAATTAGGATCACCATTGATTTTATGAAGCGGCTAATAGGATTTGTGAAAAATGGCTTGTTGGTTGATCTAATTGGTGATGTAGTGAATGACCAGGAATAAAGGGTGAGAGATTACAAAATTCTAATGGGCCGCCATGAGGATGGTGACTTCTCATCCAACAATGATAGTTTGGAGTTAGAATAGATGGATGCTACTCTAGTCTTGCTCACCTGTGAAAGTTGCGCTGGTATTGGGTATGGATGAAATTTTGGATGTAAATCTTTAGCTTTTCTCTTGTTTTAAATGAGTTTGTTTAGCATAATTGGTTCTATTTCTACTATATTTTAATCTAGGGTGTTGTCTCCCCACCTTTTTTTGTAAAATACAATTTCCAATCTCTTATATTCTGGGCAATGATGGTTGAGCTTCAAGCTCATTTTGTTTCTAGATTAGTCTTTAGGGTGGTGTAGAGTAGACTTGTAGGGGTTGTTATCTGGACTAGTATGAGTTTGTCGTATTTTTCTTTTTGATAGATCTTTGTAGTTGTTCGAGAAGGCATACATTATGAAATCCTTAGACATGTCAGGATTGGAAAGGATTGGGGTTGATGAAATGGCATCTTTTATCTTCTTGAACACCTCTTTTTCTTCAGGGGTCCACTTAAATTGCATGTATTTCTTGAGCATAAGTGTGCTAGGACATACCATCCCGATGAAATCAGAGATGAAATGACTAACAAAATTAACCTTGCCCAAGAACGATTAGAAACCTTTCTTTTTGACAGAAAGAGGAAGCTCTTTTATTTCTTTCACATGATCAAGATTAATTGTAACTCCTTCTTTGGACACTACATTCCCCAGCAATTTCCCTTGTGGGACCCCAAAAATACATTTCTTTGGGTTCAAGGAGATACCAATTCTAGGAACTTTTGGAAGACTAGCTTGAGATGATCAAAGTGATCCTCTTTGTGTTTTGAGAATACAGTCAAATCATCTAAGTAGATAAGGATGATTTTGTTTATCAACTCCTTAAAAGACAAATCCATGGCCCTGTGAAAGGTCACACCAGCATTTGACAATCCAAACGACATCTTTTGGTAGGGAAACCTTCCCCACTTGGTGGTTGACGTGGTCTTATGTTGATCTTTTGGCTTGACTATCACTTGGTTATAGCTTGAGAATCCATCTAACATTAAGAACATTTCAGACCCAGCCACAGTGTGCAACAACTGCTCCATTAGTGGTAGGGGGTAGTGATCTTTCGGGGAGACTTGATTCAAGTCGCAAAAATCTACACAGAGTCGGATACCTCCATTCTTCTTCCCGACGGGTACCAAATTTGATACCCATGTACTGTGCTTAATGGGATAAATAGTTTTGGACTCTATTAACTTTTTCAATTCCTATGTTATGAGAGTAGATCAATCTTTGGATTAACAGGCCTCTATTTTTGTCAGACTGGCTTGGCACCATCAACAAGTTCAATTGTATGCTGGATGATGTTGGGGTTATAACCTTTCAAGTCTTCATATGACCATGAAATCACACCAAGGTATTCATCACAAAAGCGAGTCAACCTTTATTCATCCTTTGTAGAAACATTCTTTTCAACCTTGATATTTCTCCCATTCCCACTGACACTTCAGTGTAGTTACCCTTGTCAGTTGTGAATTTTCTTTTGTCATTTTTGGCATCATCATGATCAAATAGATTCTCAAGGGTGATCAGTCCATTTGGGAGTTCATTGGGTTTCAACTGAATGATTTAATCTCCATAGGCCTCTTTTACCTTAGGCTACATTCAATCTACAAATTCACCGGAGTGCTGGATGATCATGGCAATTTGTTCATCACTTTCAAATACTTGCCAATGGGTGTCGTTGATTCGGGGCTATCTCTTCTTCCTTCTACATCGACATGCCTTTCATTTGAGTGATGAGGGTCACATTGTCAATGCCAGGGGAAGCATAAACTTGTGCATCTGAGGTTACACCTTGACTTCACTGATCTACAATCCATTGTTGCAAATTACCCCTTGGATAGTTTCCTAGAGTGTGAGCATTATTACATTGGAAGCACCAAGAATTGTTGTCGTCAGCCAGATTATTTTGTCCTACAATTAATTCTTTATTGGTACTAGGATGGATGGTTTGCAGCGGATTAGGCATTGGAATTATCTGGCCATTTGTTTGACTCAAGGAAGCTCGGTTGTTTGCATATTGGTTTTGCTGATATGGGGGTTTATTTTCTTTGAAATTTTGCTAGAAATGAGGTCTAGTAGAGGGGATTTGGGATCTTTTTAGGTTAATGATCTCATTAGAAAAATATCTTAGAAAATTTTTCATGTCATTGACTTTAGTAGCTAGATTTGAAGGAGAGGGTATACTGGCTTGTGGGGATCCGAGGTATACGTACATGGATTGAGGTGCAAAAGTGCTAGATGCAACGGGCTCAATAACTTGATTCGATATTTCAGGGAAGACTAGCATGAGTAGTCATGGTTCAAGCTTCCCGACATCAATCAATTTTTTCTCTGCTTGGACTGCCAAATCATATACATATGAGAGAGTAATGCCTCTGAGAGATTGGATCATCACAAATATATCTAAATTGAAAGCCTTAAAATAGAAGACAAATGCCATATCTATAAGTGGACGAGCAGACAAAGGTATCCTCTACCAAGTTCTTTGAAATATCATATTGAAGTCTATGACCGCTTCATGAGGAGCTCTCTTGATAGTAATCAACTGTTGCATAAGAGATGACCTATCTTTCTTATTTGAAAATCTCTCGAAGAAACGATTGCCAAGCTGATCCCAATCAGCTATAGAATTGGGTGCAAGAGATCTGTACCAATCTAAAGCTCTTCCTTTAAAAGATTTGGAAAACAATCTTAGAGCTACATTCTGCTCTATAACATTATGGATCGTGCTAACACCAGCCACATCTTGTAGGTGTTCCCTTGGGGTTTTGAAATCTTTTCCCGTGAATTTAGGGATGGCTTTCAGTGTAGAGGTAGGAATAGGGCTCCATGTTGCTGGTGGAGCGAGAGGAATAAGGGGTCTGTTGCTATTACAAGTCACAAAATTCCGAGGAGGAACTTGAGCCATCGCTACGGGAACGTATACAACATGAATAAAAGGTGAATTCTAAGAAGAGGCAGTTGTGGACGACTGGACGGTTACAAAGGGTGGCAAAAGTAAATTGGGATTTGAAATTGTTTGACTCCTGGTAACAGGTCTGTGGTTCATAAACCTTCTTATTATTCTCATTATTGATCATTTTTTCAAGAAATGATCTATTAATAAAATATTTGTATTCCCCTTCCCCTTCACTTTTTCTTGAAATATTCCATCCAATCTCATTCTTTACGAAGGTTGTGTAGTGAATGTATATGGATTTATTCTTAATTTTCTTTTGTTGTTTCTTGTAGAAACCCTTAATTTACATATCATATTATAATACCTCCATCAATAGCTTTAAAAAATAAATTGAAAACTAAGTTCAACTTTCTATTTTCAATTTAATTTTTATTTTTGGATGGGAAAGTATAAAAGGAGGTCTACCCCTCTCATTTTGGGGGACATTTGAATCCACACACATGAAATTGAATCTGACATCAAGCAATCAAGTATTCAAGTTCAGGTGGTCAAGCAATCAACCTTTCCTCAAGCATTGGAGTAGAGATAAGGTCAAGATTCATGTATTGGAGTTGACATTTATGTTCTATGTTGTTGAAGACTTCATGAAACCCTAATCCTATATGGAGACAAACAAAACTTTACAAGGAGGTATAACATTTGTGTTTCAGTAATTTTTCAACATCTCCCTCAAAAGAAGAATCCTTCCATTACTATAATTCAATCATATTTAATTTATATTTCATGGTTAATTCCAAAACCAAAATTTGACCTAAGACAAACCCCTATTCCCAACTTATTTCCCTTCCTGAGTGTGTGCAGAAGCAGGTACAAAGTTGCAATCTTTAGAATCAACAACATTTACAGAGATGAAGAGATTTCCATTAGAGTGTGAAAAGTTTGGGGGACTAGGATGACCACCATCCTGGTCCCGAAAAACCAAGAACTCCTTCTAGGAATAGATCCATATCCATTTACATTACTTAGATCTAGGTTCACGACTCGATCCAGCGATTGCAGCTCACTGTTTGCATATTTTTACTTCAATTTCCAACACTTTAACCCTAATTTTAGCAAATTCAATAATCCAATTAAATTCAAGGGAAAGAAGAGGCATTTAAACCCCTTGGAATTAGATTAGTATCTAGATATGTTAGGCTCAGATCTATCTAATTCCTATATTTCCCTAATGTTATGGTCAAGTAAAAATTAGTGGTTTTCACACATCTAATAGTGGAAACCCTATTTTTTCACCATAAACAAGTAGTAAGCATGATTCCACATTAAAATATATCACACAACCATTTATCTTTTCTTAAGATATTTTTATTGTTCCAGTTAATGAAAGGTGTGATAGGTTTGTACCATTACAAAGTATTACATAACCAAAGAAAAGTGCCACCTAGGGTACATGAGAGGGGCACACCTAGCAAAAAATAGACCCAACAAATAAAGATTGATAAAAAATCACTAACAAATTAAACCATAGATAAAGCCAGCAACACAAAACACAAAAAAATTAGCAAAACCGACCAACCACTAAAGGCATAAAGAGATAGCCTACTAGACAGAGGCATTACCTTCCTACCAATCCTTACATAAACTAAGAACTTAGTGGAGACAAAACATGTTACCGACATAAGGATTTCCTTCGATCAATCTCATCCTGTATGGCTTTGAGGGAAGCTGAATTTTTCACCATCATTTCTTGGCTTTGTTTGTCCATTTCCTCAATTTTTCCCATCAAGAGCTCCTTGTTCTCTTTCAGTTCTAGAACAATCTTGTTCTCTTTTTCCTATATCACCTTCTCAAAAAGCTCATACAATCTCCCCTCAAATTTCTCCTAGTTCTCCAACTTTTTAGTCATATCACTTGCTACTTTCAAAACACATTGATATTTGAAATCCATAACACACTTGTCCCTGTCTAAGCTACCACTTCAAGACTATTTATTTTTTTGATTGCCACATCAAACTAAGAGAGGAGCCATTTGATAACCATTTCATGTCTCTCCACATTCTCCTCCAGTTTTAAAATTGTAGCCTTAGCCTCTATGAGAGGCTTCTTAGGGTTAGAGGCCTCTTGATTATGGGGAGATGGGGCCACCTCCTCAGATGCGATTGGAGACCATTCAAATTCTAAATGAAAAGAAGATTCATAGTCCTCAACCTCCACTTCCTCACTAGACTCCAACACCTCCACTTTCTTTGGGGGTGGGGTAGAAGAGGGCTTTTTCTTTTCCTCTCTACCAAGGTTAAAACATGTGGGAATGAGTTTGGGCTTAGAGGAGAAGCCAATAGCGGAGGTAGTTTTATCCATAGGGGCCCCAAAAATATCAATCACCAAATTTGGGTCGAGCAAGGGAATATAGGGATTAGAAGGGGACCCACTTGAAGGGGTCAAAGAATAATTGAAACTATATAGCCTAAGGATTAAATCTTGATGATGGGGTAGACAATTCTTTGACTTAGCTCTAGCAATAGATTGGGTTAAAGATGAGTAGACCCAGAAAACAAAGTTCACGTGGATTCCATACCTTAGGTGATTTTAACATGGGGAAAATCTAAATATGAAACATTTTAAAATGACCATTGAAGGTGAATAATTTCATCAAAAGAAGGGTCGCATCCTTCCAATTTCTAGGGAGCTCTTCTATGTGGTATCCACTTTGCAACCTTGACACACCTTTTCTCTCCTTGAAGAATCACTTGAATTCTTCCTTATATGAACCCTTCAATTTTTTGGGAAAATTAATGGCATAGCTTTGGTTTGCACCTGAATTCCTCAGAGTTATCGAATTCCACTTAGATTAGGTCCCCCTCATATCCACCACCATGAGATTCATGACATAAACTAGGTGGGTGAAACAAAAACTAGCAGTTTAGGTATCACAATACTTACGAGGATAAATAACACTATTCTGTTCCAAACTCTATTGTGTATACTACGATGTTGAAGCAGTCTAGAGGAACCAAATACCACATTGCTAGTTTTTATATATTTGTTTTATGAGTATTTGATAGTTACCCAAGCACTTAAAAGAGATGGTTTTTTTAATTCATATTTGGTATAGTAAAATTGAATTGAATATAATATATTAATATATGCTCATTTGTGTCTCTTACAAATATAAATTTCTATTATTTTTTTTCGTGTATTTATCTTAGATCCTACAATTGTATTAGAGCTTCATAGTTGAAATCATCAAAGGTGAGTGAAGTATTGTGATATTGAGTAAAATGACTCTTGGTATTCATCAAATTATCATCTAGAAAAGCAAGATATGTCTATTATTGTGCAATATTTTAAAATTGAAAAGATGATAAAAGGGTAGCATATTTATTTTTTCTATTGATATTGCTTTCAATGTGAGAAGATCTATTGATGGAAAAAACATATTCAGTCAAATATTACATACTAAATTTACGATCTATATTACAATATCTATTTGGCTTCTTAAAGAAAAAAAATGTATATTTTGTAGTTATTGATATCTCATGAGTTACTTTTAATCCATAATAACCTTTCTATTCTCTCTATGCTTACTAGTGGTGATCAAATTACATGAATCATGTTTATCGAAATTTGTTATGTGAAACCTATTCTATTCAATCTTTTATCAAAATGGAAAACCTTAGATCTAGATGAAAACAAAATTTAATTTTACTTTACCACAGGCGCATGAATAAAAAGCTATTATCTATTGAATGGTCTACATGGAGAGTTTGTATTTTTGTACTAATAATTCTTTCTTTCACCCTGGGATCAAATATGCTTATTTCAATAATCTACACATCTCCTATGAATCAATATTATATTCTAAGGCATAATGTGTGGTGAAAGATAATGCAGAAGAGATCAGGAATGGAGGAATATTTTTCCTTCTATTGGATATCATTACGGGCAGGAAGGATAGTCCCATAGGCTATAGGAGCCTATTTATTATTTGGGTGACCTCCAAAGGATATTTCTATACTTGTACACGTATCTTAAACATTTGTATATTAAAAATTTTCAAATATATTGTCTAGAAGTGCCTTGTTTTATATATATATATATATTAATATTAATTTAGAATAAATTACTATAATATATTATTTTCTCATTTCCACCAATATGAATTAATTGAAATCAAAATTTGTATAATTATTTATAATATTTTTGTTAGCTTAAATTAATATAGAAAATATTTTCCTTTACCCTATTACAAAGGTTCATCTCATAGATGAATAAAAAATATTATGTATTTTAACTTTTATAACTATTTTAGCATATATATTAATTATCAAGAGTAATATCATAAATCATAAAAAATGAAATACAACTTTTCAAAAGGTTCAAAGAAAATAAATTATTTATTTTAAATTTTACTTAAAGATTTATTTTAGTTATTTTTATAAGAATACCATTTTGATATCTATTTGAGCTATTAAATCAATAGATTAAAATAATACACTACCCAATTTGACCCGAGCTTTACATTGTATTTTTAGCAACAATAACAGATTTCATAGCTTCTCTGTGGAGTATATCTTCTTTGTGTTTGATTAGAGATCCCGTGCTTACGATGTACTTGGATCCATATGCGGCTCTCGTTTATGGTGGCTCTTGTTTTTGGTTGAGCCTGGTTGTTCTGTTTCATGGTTGGGGTTTGTTCTTTTTACTTTTTTTATTAATTTATCAAGATTAAAGTGCAATGGGCGCGTCAAGAAGGATATATCTCGACTTATTCTATATATATTATTAAATATATATAAGCTAGTTTTAGTTTTTTTTATAAGAATACCATTTTGATATCTATTTGAGCTATTAAATCAATAGATTAAAATAATACACTACCCAATTTAATATTTAATTACGAACTATTTTCTTTTGACATCATTTACTTCATTTTAATAAATTGAATGGAAACAAATTGTTTACTTTGACTTTTTCTTAAGTTTTTTAATTTATCTAGAATAATAAAATAAATAATATATGCAAACAATTATAAAATAATAAAAAAATATTATTTTTCCACATACCAATTATTGTATCAGTAATATTATGCTTATTTTAAAATTTTAATAATTTGACATTCAAATAGGATGTAATTTTAGGTTAATGGTGGTGAATTGAAATGCTATTATAATCCAGTCTTTGTTAAAAAATTTTTTTAGAAAAATGTATAATTAATTTAATCTTTTCATGCGATAAATAAAATAGATAATTCAAAAATATTTTTCAAAGAAGGGTTGTTAAACATCTAAATCAATCATTCAAAATGATATTTTCAAAGAAGGGTTGTTAAACATCTAAATCAATCATTCAAAATGATATTTTCAAAGAAGGGTTGTTAAACATCTAAATCAATAATTCAAAAATATTTTTCAAAGAAGGGTTGTTAAAAATCTAAATCAATCATTCAAAATGATATTTTCAAAGAAGGGTTGTTAAAAATGTAAATCGATAATTCAAAAATATTTTTCAAAGAAGGTTTGTTAAAAATCAAAATCAATAATTCAAAAAAATATTTTGGAAGAAAAGTTGTTAAAAATCTAAATTTAATAATTGTCAATCTTTCTACTTTCTTCACGATATTCCACTCTGAAGATTACAACTTTATAGATGAACCTATTAATCTTTAGAACAACATAAAAAATTATTGGTAAAGATTATTCTTCTTCAAACTATTATGAAATATCAATCTTCCTTAAAACATAAAGTATTGTTATAAAAAAATCTTTAAAAAAAAATATTTTAAAAATTGAACTTCTCTAAATATAAAAAACTATTTAAAAGTCTTCTTAAAATATTGATATTATTCATAATATATAATTTTTATTAATTTTTTTAATAAATTATTAATAATATGAAAGATAAATTGAAAATAAAAAAAATAAAAAATCTAAATCCGTAATTACCAATCTTTTAGCATTTCTTACACATCCAAGATTAGACTTATAATAACTTGTTAACATGAAAAATAAAATTTAATCATGACTATTAATAAAAATTACGTATACTAATTTATCTAAATCACACTTTGAAAAGACCTTGTAGATTATATCTCACGCTAAAATTTATTATATATAACAGATCTAAGTCTGTCAAGATCAATTTCAATCATCATCTTTTAGATAGATATATTTAGGATATATACTAGTATATGTATTATAATATATAATTTTATCATTAAAATTAATATAAATTTATCTTGATAGAAATTTGTAGAATTGTGTGAATTCATTTAATTTAGAAGCAAATATTTTTCTTTCTAATATATACTTTGAATAACATTTAAAAAATATATATATCTAAACTATTACATATAAAAATGTAGACACATAAATAGGTATACAAATATAAAATACGTGATAAATATCTTTTATTTTAGAATTGGTAACTGTTTTTTAGTTTAGACACTATTTTTCAATAATAATGTACATAATAAATATAGATAATTTAAATTATAAAAAAAACATATCTTATAAGATAAAGCTAGGGTTTTTGAAAGAGTCGTAACACTTCTATATAAATCTCAAGAGATTAATCGTTGGAGCTCAAAAAAACAATCATGCAATAGGGAAGAGAAGGATAATTTTGTATTAGTGCATTAACAACTTCAAGAGAGCACTAATAGAAAACATAAAAACTAAAAATTTATTGTAAAAGTATAATATGAAGAGATGAAGGAGAGACAAAAGTAGATAGTCCTCAAACGTCTATTTCCCTTTGATACCCTTACCTAAGAATGACTTAAGTCAGTAGGTTCAAAGAATTAGTAGCATGCTTGAAAGAGGGGAATGTTGACCCCAACAACCAAACCCACCCATATAATCTATAATCCCTATCAACAATTGAATACAAATCCACTACAAAAAAAAAGATTTTCCATAACAAGAGATTGCTATTTATTTAAACATGAAGGCTAGGCCAAAGGTAATTAAATTTAAGTGGATTTTGGGTTCATTCGAATCCCTTAACAATTAATATTTTAAGGGTTTGATCCAACCCCCCCTTCCCTCGAACCCAATTTATAATTGGTTTTTTCAAACTTCTATAAATTCCGACTATGACAGTTAAACTGTCATTTTCCAACTTATCTTTTTCTGTGCAGTGGGAGTTAGATCGAACCCGTCGTCAGCATCACGTCACTATGCTCTATCTGCAGCAGCTAGCGCGTCTCACATTTCAGCTTTCGACCTACATTATTTCAAGTGCACAAAATAACCCTTTTTTTTGTTTAATAAAGTCTTTTTTTATTAAATTTATTCAAAAATTAATAAATAATTTATTTGTTAATTTATTTTTTTAATTAAATAATTGTATATTTATTTTTTTTCAGCATTTTAGAAAAATGTTTGATAATTTATTATTTTTCAGCATTTTAGAAAAAAGTTTGATAATTTAATGTTTTGATTGAAATTTGTCAATTTGTGTTTAAAATTACATAACTGTATATGTATTTTTTTTTCAACATTTTAAAAAATTGTTATGAAAAACTTAGAAAACTAAGGTAGTAAATTAGAACTTAGAAAAACATTAGCAAAAAAATAAAATTAGAAAAATGTTACAAATCTAAATATAATAAATTAAAACGTTAGAAAAATTAATAAATTTTAATTTTAAAAAACATTAGAAAATTTAGATAACAAATTTAAACAAATTAGACAAAATAAATCCTCTACAATGTGACCCCTTTTCATATCCTATTACACACAGAACATGACCCCTTACGACCCCTTAAGACTACATATGCCTCTGATGACACTATACGTTCCCTTAGAACCATAGAGGATCGCATAGTGGACCCTAAGGGGTCATGCATGGTCTTAAGGGGTCACACATGTGTGACCCTTAGGACTGCATGTGACCCCTTATAAAAGCCTAGTGTGTACGACATACCCCTTAGTCCATTACATAGTGTCCGAAGAGGTCATATGTGGTCCTAAGGGGTCACGCACATGTGTGACCCCTTAGGACCACATATGACCCCTTATAACATCCTAGTGTACATACGAAATTCCCCTTAGGATCACATAATGTCCTAAGGGGTCATATGTAGTCCTAGGGGTCACACATGTGTGACCCCTTAGAACCGCATATGACCCCTTATAAAATCCTAGTGTGAACGACATACCCCTTAGTCCATCACATAGTGTCCTAAGGGGTCATATATGGTCCTAAGGGGTCATGCATGCGTTAAAAAATGTGTGACCCCTTAGGACCACACATGACCCCTTATAACATCCTAGTGAACATACAACATTCCCCTTAGGATCACATATATGTGGTCCTAAGGGGTTACACATGTGTTCTAACACATGCATGACCCCTTAGAACCGCATATGACCCCTTAGTCCATCACATAGTGTCCTAAGGGGTCATATGTGGTCCTAAGGGGTCATGCATGCATTAACACATGTGTGACCCCTTAGGACCACATATGAGCCCTTATAACATCCTAGTGTAAATATGGTATTCCCCTTAGGATCACATAGTGTCCTAAGAGGTCATATGTGGTCCTAAGGGGCCATACATGTGTTATAACACATGCGTGACCCCTTAGAACCACATATGACCCCTTATAAAATCCTAGTGTGAATGACATACCCCTTAGTCCATCACATAGTGTCCTAAGGGGTCACACATGCATTAACACATGCGTGACCCATTAGGACCACATATGACCCCTTATAACATCCTATTGTACATACGACATTCCCCTTAGGATCACATATATGTGGTCCTAAGGGGTCACACATGTGTTCTAACACATGCACGTGACCCCTTAGAACCGCATATGACCCCTTAGTCCATCTCATAGTGTCCTAAGGAACACATGTGTGACCCCTTAGGACCACAAATGACCCCTTATAATATCCTATTGTACATATGACATTCCCCTTAGGATCACATATATGTGGTCCTAAGGGGTCACACATGTGTTCTAACACATGCACGTGACCCCTTAGAACCGTATATGATCCCTTTGTCCATCTCATAGTGTCCTAAGGGGTCATGCATGCGTTAACACATGCGTGACCCCTTAGGACCACATATGACCTGTTATAACATCCTAGTGTATATATGACATTCCCCTTAGGATCACATAGTGTTATAAGGGATCATATGTGGTCCTAAGGGGTCACACATGTGTTATAACACATGTGTGACCCCTTAGAACTGTATATTACCCCTTATGAAATCCTAGTGTGAATGACATAACCCTTAGTCCATCACATAGTATCCTAAGGGGTCATATGTGGTCTTAAGGGGTCACACATGTGTTAACACATGCATGACCCATTAGGAGTACATATGACCCCTTATAACATCCTAGTGTACATATGGCATTCCCCTTAGGATCACATAGTGTCCTAAGGGGTCATATGTGGTCCTAAGGGGTCACACATGTGTTCTAACGCATGCGTGACACCTTAGTCCATCACATAGTGTCCTAAGGGGTCATATGTGGTCCTAAGGGGTCATGTGCACACATTAACACACATGTGCATGACCCCTTTGGACCACATATAACCCCTTATAACATCCTAGTGTACATATGACATTACCCTTAGGATCGCATAGTAATCTAAGGGGTAACACATGCGTGACCCCTTAGGACCACATATGACAGGCCTTAGTCCATCACATAGTGTCCTAAGGGGTCATATGTGGTCCTAAGGGGTCATGTGCACACGTTAACACACATGTGCATGACCCCTTTGGACCACATATGACCCCTTATAACATCCTAGTGTACATATGACATTCCCCTTAGGATCACATATTAGAGATTTAATAATTTTATAATCATATGCCCATTACAAAAGTACAATGACCTCTATTTTTTTGAGATATGGAGTTCAATAACAAACAATGTTAGAAAATTTAGAGAAGCTACATTCCATTTTGTAGATCAATGCCCATGTTTTAGTTTCAAACAAAAATAATAATTTTGATATGCACACAAATATTTATACGTTACAATAAAATATAGAACTATTTTTTTTGTTATTGACTTATAAAAATTATATATATGTTATCTCTCTTTGAAATATACATTCTCTCTCTATCATGAAAATGATCTCTCTCTCTCTCTACAATTATTTATACGTTACAATAAAATATAGGTCTAATTTTTTTTGTTATTGGTCCTTATGAATTCTTTATATATCTCATGTTCTTGAATTTTTTATGTATTCAAGATTAAAATATATGTTATCTCTCTGAAATATATGTTATCTCTCTCTCTCTCTAAAATATTTGAATTTTTGATGTATTCAAAGATTTAAATTTTTTATTATATATATATATATATTTGTGAAATATATGTTATATCTCTCTCTCATGAAAATGATTTCTCTCTCTCTCTCTCTCTGAAATTTAACTGATTTTAATTTTTATGTTTTAAATTGAATGCACTTCATGTGTGTGTGTGCTTATGTATTTATTTTAACTTTATGACATACCTAGATAGATGGCATCCCAGGATATACCTTCATAGGCTCCTGATCAGGATCCACCTGCATAGGCTCTTGATCACGAAGCACACATTGATTATATAGATCCTCCACACAAGGATCCCCCATTGCCTGACATTGCTACCATTTTCCAGTATAGTGATCGTGAGCTGCATAGGTTGAGGGTCATATTAGATGACCTCCGTACTGATGGCGTGTACAAGTGTACATGCACATCCATTTTTGATAGTTTGTAGACATTGAGGGAGCATGTAGTTTCTCATATCTCATTCTCACCTGAGGTTATAGAGGATATTTATAGACAGTTGGGGAGTGAGGTGAGGGGTCCTGATTCTTTTGCTGATGTGGTGAGGGTGGTCTCAAAGGAGACCATCAAGGAGAGATGTTTTCCACAGTATTAGGAGAAGAGTAAGGTGAGAGGATATCAGGTCATGAGATGTATCGACCCATAGGTTGCATCATTGATTTACCCACACTTCTTAGCTACCCATGGTCGTTATCCTAATAATGACTAGATACCATTATACTTTGCACAACAAATATTTGTTGAGGTTCATTGTCAGAAGAAACCAAACTACCTTGATATTCTAGCATATTATGGACAGGAAAGGGGTAGGATTGCTGATAGAGATGCATATCATAGGCGTGATAGAGCTTCACCTAGACACAGGGACCTTGTTGGCTAGAGATTTCCTACAGTAGTCCCAACCTTGGCCCCCATAGTAGATCACGTTGTGATTGCTTCTCAGAGAGAAGCAATTGATAGGATTGGATAGATTGTATCAGCAACAACCACCATATCATCTAACAGGCTAGGTAGATATATGATGAGCCAACCACGTTCGAGATCATCCACAGATCATGCATCTTCTAGTCACGGGGTGGCTTCAAATTCAAATGATCAGTATATTACTGCTGGAATCTCCTCCCCATATGAGGTAGCAACTATAGTCAGAGGTAGTAGACATGTACAGATGTCGCAGTATTTAGCCGAGGACCTATTAAATTCTTATCATTTTATTTCATCTCAACTTAGGATACCATTGGCTGATGTTAGAGAGGAGATTCTCAGAGACGGGCAAGCAACTGCTACATCGATGCATACCCCGAGGCATTCACAACATTCTCATCACTCTATGCATGCTCCAGGCACTAACCCACCTATAGATCACTATGTTGCTGCAGAGGAGGAGATATGAGCTGATAAGATCCATATCACAGATGAGGGCTTGGATTCATTTGAGGAGGAGATACGAGCTGATCAGATCCATATCACAGATGAGGGCTTGGATTCATTTGAGGAGCATCTGCGAGGTTTGAGCCATACTGGGTTTAAGGATATGCTACTACAGTCAGACACTTCATCCACGATGCCTACTCATCTAGTTAGCCCCTTACACTCCTTAGTCATACGTACAACCAACAAGAGATATGCAAGCATGAGTGATGTGGTTGATATGATGAACAAAACATGATCAGATTATATAGGCTACTCCTGATAAATTGGTATGTACATACATGTGCATTTAAATTTTTAGAAGATATGTATACATGTTGTAATGTAGGATAAATCTATATATAGATCATTTAATAAATAATCTAGTTCTAAGTTAATTTGTATCATTTAAATTGATCCTAGACTAATCCTTAAATACATACACACACACACACACAGATATATATATATATATGTGTGTGTGTGTGTGTGTGTGTGTGTGTGTGTGTGTGTTTATATGTATGTATATATATATATGTATATATATATGTATATATATATATGTATATACATACATACATATGTATATACATATCTATATGTGTATATACATATATATATATGTGTATATATATATTTATATACATACATATATGTATATACATATATGTATACATATATGTATATACACATATATATATATATGTATATATATATATATATACACATATATATATGTATATACAGATATATATATATATATATACATATGTGTGTATACAGATATATATGTATATACACATATATGTATATATATATATATATACACATATATATGTGTATACACATATATATGTGTATATACATATATATGTGTATATACATATATATGTGTATATACATATATATGTGTATATACACATATATATGTATATACACATATATATGTATATACACATATATATGTGTATATACATATATATATGTATATACACATATATATGTATATACATATATGTATATACACATATATATGTATATACATATATGTATATATATATATATATATGTATATATACATATATGTATGTATACATATATATATATATATATATATATATATATATATATATATATATATATATATATATATATATATATATATATATATATATATATAGGTTAGGAAATAGGAAATCATCACATACAATATCAAATATTAATAATAGCTCAATCACGAAAACTTATTGCAATGATCTATCCTAAATACACTCAATAGAGACATGAAATAAAAACATTCAAAACTAGAAATTAAGCAAACCAAAGGTATGATTTGAATGCTCCTTCATGCGGCTCCATTGTCCTTCTTTCTTCTCCAAATAGTTTTGTTGTGGATCTCACCTACTAGTGCATGATCATGATATGAAAGCAAGTAAATGAGATATTGACGCAAGAGTACTCGAAGTGTGATTTAACAAAGTGATTAGAAATTCGATAATCTGATTAGATGGACTTGAAGAAATTCATCCAATTTATAGACAAATTTGGAGAAAAGATCAAATTAGCATGAAATGGATATTAGAAGCAATTGATTTCAAAAATGGCACAATTGAGTGGAAAGAAGAAGGTTATGACACCTTCTATGTCATGAATTATGACATATTGCCAATGCAAAGGTTAGAAGACTAAAAGCTTATGACATCTTGCTATGCCAATAGTATGACACATGAGAAATTCATGCTTCCACCGAAGCACAAAAATAGGGAGAACTAGAGACAATTTAATTAGGTGGAAATTAGAATTTGACAAATTAGAAAATAGGTGGAAATTAGGAATTAGAAATAATGAAAATTAGGAAAATTAGAAAATTAGAAAATTAGAAATGATGGAAAATTAGAAAATTAGGTAAATTAATTAATAATTTGTCATTTATTAATTAATTCACAAAAAGAGGAATAATTAACCAATTAAATGAACATTTAATTGCGATGAGAAGACTTAGGATAAATAAATAAATTATTTAACCTAGAGGAAGAAATGACAAATTAAGTTAAATGAATAAATCATAAAACCTTAGAAGATGAATTAGCAATGCAAGGACGACAATTAGGTCATGACAAGAGATAATTAATGTCAATTCGATTTGATCATGATTTTGAAATGATAAATGACCAATGTGATAAATGACTTGATTGATAAATGCGCCAATTGACGAGGAACAATGACAAATTGATCCAAATTGACATAATTGAGATAGACAACAATTGATAGCGAAATGATCGCAAAATGACAAAATTGACAAGAGGAGAAGGATCGATAACAAAATAGATTGCAAGACGACAAGATTGAAAATGACTACGATCGATGACAAATCGATCGCAAAATGACAAGATCGAACATGACAACGATCGATGACAAATTGATCGCAAAACGACAAGATTGAAAATGATAAGGATTGATGACAAATTGATCGTGAGATGACAAGATTGAAAAGAGGACAAAACCCTAATTAGGATTGACGATGTCCAAAATGATGACAAATTAGCACGTACATTGATGCGATAGGATAAAATCGATCAAAATCATGACTGGAAATTATTGTCGACAAGATCAAATTTGAGAACTAGATGATTGAAGAATGCAGAAGAATGAATCGATGCTCGCAAGTGATAAAGACCAAGTGAGAATCATAGGAGAAATGTTAATGCGATGCAAAAACCTAAAATGAGGCAATGCGCAAATGTTAAAGTATGACCTCGCAAGCGTTGACCATTTTTAGGTGTCTACATTTTGCCCCCCTTTGAGACAATGTGATTTTAAGCGTTGTTTCAAAGAACAATAATGAAAATGCCCCAGACAATAATAATGACATATGCATGCCCCCTCGAGGAATTGGCCGGAAACATGTAGAGAAGAAGCCAATTGATCGATAAAAATGATAGGATCGAACGGACTGACAAGACTGACGGAAGAAGTGTTAGGAAGAGGGAATTAGACAGAGGACAACTAGAGATGAAGAAAAAAACTTGCTTTCAGTAATGCACTTTGTAGGTGAGAACCTTTATTTAATGTAGCAAAACGGATGCGTAGCATCATGGCATTGAAGGCCAGAGCTGAAATGCAACCCTTTTTGCAAAAGACAGACACATTGTTGTCAAACAACAATCACAAGAAATAAAGGGACCATGAGCCATCCTGGTCACTCTAAATCACTCAGTGGCATCATCGAGCAACATAGGAACATGATCGAAGACAAAGATAAATCAATAAAAAATAAGATGCACAAATTCAAGCAAATCAAACAAATATCTTGATCTTCATTGTCAAAAGTTGAAAGTGCTGATAAGACAATCATGCTGTCTGGTTTCAGGACATGTGGTACCCCGTCTAAGACAAGACACAATCTGGTTTCGAGTATACCACACCCTGTATAAGACCCATGATAGTAGTAACAAGGAGGAATGATATCGATGTTGATGTTCGATCGATAAGACAATTTTAATCAGTTTGAATGCTTGATTTGATTGAAAAGTTCATCTATTAATGCATGATTTCATTATAGCACAGTGTTGGATTGCGAGTGTCATTGGAGGGATGCTCAGTGATTTGTCTTATGCACAAAGGGGATATATTTTTTTTGTTTTGCTTTTTGAGTTTGTACAATTTTTTTGTGTTCATTTTTTCAGGACTTTTTTTAATTTTTTATGACTTTTTTCAAGACATTTTTCATTTTTTTTGGATTTTTTCAAGACATTATTCAATTTTTTTTGAATTATTTCAGGGCATTATTCAATTTTTTTTTGGATTTTTTCAGGACATTTTTTCAATTTTTTTTTCTTTTCAGGACATTTTGCAATTTTTTTTGGATTTTTTTAGGACATTATTCAATTTTTTTGAATTATTTCAGGGCATTTTTCAATTTTTTTTTTTTTGATTTTTTCAGGACATTTTTTCAATTTTTTTTCTTTTCAGGACATTTTGCAATTTTTTTTTGATTTTTTCAGGACATTCTTCAATTTTTTTTGAATTATTTCAGGGCATTATTTGATTTTTATGATTTTTTCAAGACATTTTTCTAGTGATTGATCATGACAAGGGGAATGCACCCAATGCGCATCTAAAAGACACATAGACTGGGACCAAAACATATGTACAAGAAACCAAAGTATGCAAGATAATGATGTTGACCAATAACAGGCTTGGAACAGAACATTGGGTCAAGACAAAGATAGACATGATAAACCGGCCAAGAGAAAGCATAGCTAGAAGTCATGACAGATGACAGAGCAATGATCTCATTACTCATGGCACCTGATTGCCAGGTTTTCACCATGGTACTTGCCCAAAGTGTCTGTTTGCCAGGTTTTCACTAGAGGGCGAATCACTTTTTTATTCCTTTTCTCTTTTGCTTTTTTTCTTTTTTCACTTTTTTTGTATTTTTTTGCTTTTTTGATTTTTTTTGTTTTTTGCTTTTTTGCTTTTATTGTATTTTTCTAGGATCATACTTGAAGAAGTGCTGATATAAAATTATGCCCAGTACTTGCGAAGATGCATGCTGTTTATAGGATCAGACAGAGGTTCACCATCTGGGGTAGCAAGCTGATATGCCCCCGAGC
This sequence comes from Cryptomeria japonica, assembly GCF_030272615.1. NCBI lineage: Eukaryota > Viridiplantae > Streptophyta > Pinopsida > Cupressales > Cupressaceae > Cryptomeria > Cryptomeria japonica. The sequence goes on from NC_081407.1 coordinate 113,081,593, forward strand.
CATATGCTGCAGTTACTATGAAAGGCCCAACCCAATTAGGTTCAAACTTGCCTTTGATGATGTCAGTAGACTGTGCATTCTTAGGGTTTGCCTTTAAAACTAGATCTCCCACTTCGAAGTGTCGCCCTTTGACCTTCTTATTATAAGAGCGACGGAGACGGTTTTGATATGCTTGCAAATGTGTCAGGGCTGTCTGACATTTCTCATCTAACATTTCAAGCTGATGCAGCTGGGAGACTCTGTGTGTCTCATCATCAATCAGATGTTGCAAAGAAACTTGCAAGGAAGGAATCTCCACTTCTAAGGGTAAAATGGCTTCCGCACCATACACCAAGGAATAAGGTGTTGCTCCCGTAGGTGTGCGGATAGAAGTGCGATAGGCCCATAGTGCTGGATTCAACTGTACATGCCAATCTCGACTAGCGTCATTGACAACCTTTTTCAGGATCTTGATAATGGTTTTATTTGATGCTTCGGCTTGACCATTCCCCTGTGGATAGTATGGACTGGAGAAACGGTGTTGGATATGAAACTTTTCACAGAGTTCCTTGACATCTTTATTCTTGAAGGGATGACCATTATCTGTGACTATGGCAAGAGGTACCCCATACCAGCATATGATATAATTCAACAAGAATTTTGAAATTTGGACACCAGTGATATAGGTCATGGGGATAGCCTCGATCCATTTTGTAAAATACTCTGTGGCTGTAATGATGAATGTGTGTCCATTTGCAGATGTAGGGTAAATTTTGCCAATAAGATCCAATCCCCATTGAGAAAAGGGCCATGGAGATATGACAGAATGAAGCTCTTGGGCTGGTGCATGAATGTAATTTCCATGGATCTGGCACTTGTAGCACTTCTTAACAAAATCATGAACATCTTTTTCTAGAGTGGGCCAATAATACCCAGCATGAATCAACTTTTTAGCTAAGCTCAGACCATTGAAATGGCCCCCGCATATACCATCGTGAACCTCGTGTAAAGCCGTTTGTGCTTCGTCAGAATCCAAACACCTGAGGAGGGTATGGTCAAAAGAACGACGGTAAAGGGTGTCAGCGATGATGACATATTTGGCTGCTTGTCGGATAAAGGCTCGGCGTTGGTTAGCGGAAAGGTTGGGTGGTAAGGTTTGAGATTTCAAATATTGATATACGTCATTGTACCATGGGGAGTTGGGACCAACAAGAACACACATCACATCTGTTGTCGGTATGTCAAAAGAAGGAACTAGCAATTGTTTGACTAAAAATTCACATTTGTCCATATTGTGGGGCATATTCAACATGGAAGCAATCGTAGCCATCGCATCTGCCGACTTGTTTTGCATTCTTGGAACTTGACTAAAATGAATAGCCGTGAATTTTGTCTTGAAGAAATCTACCATATGCTTATAGGGAATAAGCTTTTCATCTTTTTTTTCGTAGTCATCATTCACTTGTCGGATGACTAATTGAGAATCTCCATAGACTTGCAAATGTGTGATGTTCCAATGGACTGCTACTCGGAGTCCTGTAACCAGTACTTCATACTCTGCAATGTTATTGGTACAATGAAAAGTTATCCTATAGGACTTGGGAATGGCATCACCTTGAGGGGTGACAAACAAGATGCCGGCGCCGGACCCAAACTTGGTATGGGACCCATCAAAGTATAACTTCCATTCATTAGAAGATGTAAGAGCAAATACTGATTCATCTGGAAAATTTGTCAACATGGGATGATCATCATAAATAGGAGCCTCTGCAAGTTGATCTGCTATGACTTGTCCTTTGATCGCCTTTCGCTCCATATACTCAATGTCAAATTCACTGAGAATCATGACCCATTTTGCTAGGCGACCTGTCAGAGCTGCTCGGCTAAGCAAGTATTTTAAGGGATCAATTTTTACAACCAACAATGTTTGGTGACTTAACATATAATGTCGAAGCTTTTGTGTTGCAAACACCACTGCTAAGCATGCCCTTTCAATAGTTGAATAATTTAGCTCATAACCTACCAGTGTCCGGCTGATATAATAAATAGCTCGCTCTTTGTTGTTCTCATCTTGTTGAGCCAAGAGAACTCCTAATGTCATTTCAGTTGCAGAAATATACAATATAAATGGCTTTCCTTCTATAGGAGGCATTAGGATAGGCGGTGACAGCAAATAGTCCTTGAGAGCTTGAAAGGCTGATTGGCATTGCTCGGTCCATTTAAAAGCAACTCCTTTATGTAATAGATGCTGGAACGGATGACACTTGTCTGCCAACTGAGCTATAAAGCGGCAGATTGACTGAAGCTTTCCTTGCAGACTTCTTAATTGCCGGAGATTGGAAGGAGGAGGCATATCCATTATTGCTTTAACCTTGGCCAGGTCGACTTCGATGCCTCGGTGAGAAACAATGTACCCTAGTAATTTGCTGGCCGTGACACCAAAGACACATTTCTTTGGATTGAGTCTGAGCTTGTAGGTCGCCATTCGATCAAAGATAGGACCCAGGATGGCTAGATGACTATCTCTTGTGACAGATTTGCATAGTAAGTCATCAACATAGTCCTCCATCAAAGTATGCATGAAATCATGAAAAATTGTCATCATTGCTCTTTGATATGTTGCACTGGCATTTTTAAGACCAAAGGGCATCACATTCCAGCAATAGGTACCCCAAGCACATGTGAATGTGGTCTTATGTTGATCTTCAGGAGCGATGCGAATTTGGTTATAGCCAGAGAAACCATCCATTAGTGAGAGCATCTCATATCCAGCAGTCATGTCAACTATGATGTCAATATTTGGCAATGGAAAATCATCTTTAGGGCATGCTTTATTGAGATCCCTAAAATCTGTGCAGATTCTGATGCCCCCAGTTACTTTGCTAACTAGTACTAAATTTGAAATCCAATCTGCATAATCAATGGGTCTAATGAAGCCCACATCCAGTAATTTCTTCAGTTCCACCTTGACCAAAAGAGCCACCTGGGGATGCATCTTTCGAAGTTTCTGTTTGACAAGCTTGGCATCGGCTTTCAATGGCAAATGATGAAGGACTAATTTTGGATCGAGGCCAGGCATATCTGCATAGGACCATGCAAAGCTAATCTTCTTCTCAAGAAAGAAATTGACAAAATCTATCTTTTCCTATTTTGATAGAGAAGCAGCAAAATGAATGACCTTAGGGTTGTTTGGTGTACCCAAATTGATTTCCTCAGTCATTTCCACCAGCAATGTTGATTTATCCTGACTTGATAGGGGTACGTCCACTCTTCCACCTTTGGGCGCCTCAGAGAGGTTTTCACCCGCAGGTACGTCTTTTATTTTTACTTTTGTAGGATCAGAGACTGCCTTATGGTTTTCACTCAAAGATCTATTATTTTGATTTTTTTCTTTTTCTTTTTCATTTTGATGACTAGAAGAGGGAGTTGACTCCCCAAAATATGCCATGGAATCTAGGTCAATAGCAAATCCTGCCTTATGATCACCTTGTGGTATGCCTTCCCATAGTCCAAGGAATTCTGCAATTGCTTCATCATTTTGAAAACAATCCAATGTGAGTGGTTCTTGTTGGTCATGTTGGATAAGTTGGGGATATACAAGGGGCATGTCATTATCAGTTTTAAGGAGGGAAAGGGCTGAGATGGTAAAGATGTAAACGTCCGTGGTATCACTCTCAGAACTACTCGTATCTGATTCAGAGCTTGGGTCCCAGAATGATTCTATCCAAGCCTTAGGACATATTTTAGGGATGGGAGTTATTTCATGTTTGTCTTCCATAGGCAAAGTATCAGGGTCGATGAAAATATTGTCAAGGGCATAGGAGCTAGAAGAAAAAGAACTCCACTCCCATTCATTGGAATCAGTTTCGGGTTGGGTATCCTCAGGTGTTATTTCATCATCAGAGTTACGCCCTTTTCCACACGTGGTCACTTTGGTAGATGATGATCCGATTCGCAATGGTACAAAACCTAACTCTAAAGTTGGAGGTCGTATCTTGGGTATAATAGGTTCTAACCTTCCCTTCTTGTCTGGGCCTAAGCCACTGTAGCCATCATATCCTTTCTTCTGCAGCATAGTAAATCCTTTGCCATACAATTCCACTGGCAACTTGACAGGTGGGGTTTCAGTTGGATCCTTATAAAGCCAATCGACAACATCATCATCCACAATTTCTTTGTCAAGTTCACCCCATCTTGTAAATGTAGTGGGAGGTTGATATTGAACAACCACTTTAGGTTCTTTATGCAACAAACTTGGTTTGCCATATGATTTTGGAGATATTGGTAAATTCCCGATGAGGAATGTTTGATCCATTGAATCAGTTTCGGGTCGGGTATCCTCAGGTGTTATTTCATCATCAGAGTTACACCCTTTTCTACACGTGGTCACTTTGGTAGATGAGGATCCGATTCGCAATGGTACAAAACCTAACCCTAAAGTTGGAGGTCGCATCTTGGGTATAATAGGTTCTAACCTTCCCTTCTTGTCTGGGCCTAAGCCACTGTAGCCATCATATCCTTTCTTCTGCAGCATAGTAAATCCTTTGCCATACAATTCCACTGGCAACTTGACAGGTGGGGTTTCAGTTGGATCCTTATAAAGCCAATCGACGACATCATCATCCACAATTTCTTTGTCAAGTTCACCCCATCTTGTAAATGTAGTGGGAGGTTGATATTGAACAACCACTTTAGGTTCTTTATGCAACAAACTTCGTTTGCCATATGATTTTGGAGATATTGGTAAATTCCCGATGAGGAATGTTTGATCCATTGAATATTCTTCGCATCCTTGGTCTTGTATCTTCAATTTTCCTTTGACAACATCTAACAATTCATTAGGATCGACATAGCTATTTGATTTGGCTTCCCTATTGACTGGGACTTGCTGCTGAGGAGTATCCTTTAGAGTAGCACAAAATTGAAATTGATTAGGATCTCCTGGAATTGTTATCTCAGTTCCATTGTAGGAATATTTTAAACATTGATGATAGGTGGATGGAACTGCTTTCATTGCATGGATCCATGGACGGCCAAGAATCATATTATAAGGGAGATCAAGGTCTAGGACTTGTAGGAAAGTGTTTTCTGTTACTGGACCGACTCTGATAGGCAATGTAATTATCCCTTTGGATGGGCGCTCAACATCATCATATGCTTTGATTGTTATTCTTTTGGAAGCATCAATGTCATTTTCTGTATATCCAAGGCCAATGACCACTCTCAAGATACAAATATTAAGACCTGCTCCGCCATCTATCAAGACTCGTCTGATTTTGCAATTATGGACAAAGATTTCAAGGTGTAAATGATCGTTATGAGGGAGCTTATCAGGTGAGATATCATTATCAGAAAATGCGACATTTTGGGAAACAGCTAAATGTCCAATCCGGGCTTGAAACTAGTCAACATCAATATCTGTCGGGATAGTGGACTCAATTAAAGCTTTATCCAGGACTGCACGATGCATGGGAGACATTTTCAACAACTCAAGGATTGATATTTGTGCAGGTGTTTTTCCTAGATGATCCAAAAGATTATACTGACTTGCAAGAGTTGGTTTGGGAGGAGCTACAGGAGCTCCTTTCAAGACTATTTTGGATCGACGAGTGGTGACCATGCAAGAAGGATCTTGTCCCTTTATTCTCAGGGTGGAAACATACTCATTTGACACATGAAAACAATTAATGACATTGTTATAACCGGTATTTGCATAATTGGCCATTTGAGCAGAGTTGGAAGAAGACGCTTTACCCTTGTCATGATCAAGCAAAGGAGTTTTGAAAATAGTATGATCAGTGTTAGAGGTCGCATGGGGTGGATCTACCTCAATTACTTCTTGCTCTAACAAGTCTTGGATCATATGTTTCAATTGAAAACATGATGCAGTTTTATGTCCTTTGGACGGATGATACTCACAGTACGCATTATCATTCCACCAATGTGGTTTTACCACTAGTTCTGCCTTGATATCTGGTAGCTTAATAAATTTTTCTTGTATCAATTGTCTCATTACTGATTCAATAGGCTCTCCCAATGGCGTAAATTGTCGAGGAGGCCCATCCCGCGATCGGAAGGGTTTGCGTTGTTGGTTTTGTTGTTGGCCTTGTTGTTGATTATATTGTTGAGTATGCTATTGTTGAGCATGTTGTTGGTATTGCGGCTGCTCATGGGTGCTTGATTTTGTTCCATAGTTGACATATTAGGAACACTCAATTTCTTGATTGTGAATGGGGGTTGATTTGCATTCACTGTCTTGCATCAACAACACCATCATTAGTGACATTCTTGTTCTTATACCAAAATCTATTTCTGTCCCCTGAATAATTTGTGTTGTCATTGTCTTTATTGAGCTTGATAATTCCTTTAGCTACAAGAGCCGTTTCAATGCTCATTCCTTTCTTAATGAGTTTTTCTATAGTACTGGGACTTTTCAATTTTAGCTCATACATCATTTCTAGGACCAAATTTTGGATAAACAGATTCACTTGTTGTTCTTCAGGTATATCGAGAGAAGAACGACTATACAAGCTTCGCCATCGTTGCAAAAAAGTCACTAATGGTTCACCTTGCTTTTTCTTGGTGTTGCATAAATCTGACATGGTCACATCACTGTTGATGTTGAATGCAAAATGAGATAAAAACTTTTGAGCCAATTCTGACCAAGTCTTTATATTTCCTGGCAGATGTGAATACCAATCCATGGCTTGTCCCGTGAGACTTCGTGCAAATAATCGCATTAAATATGTCTCCTCATAGCTCACTTTTGTACATGCCGCAAAAAATGCTCGAATGTGATCTTTTGGATTGCCATTCCCTTTATATTTCTCAAAATTAGGTGCCTCAAAATGCTTAGGGAATGGAGGCATGTATACACTCTTGTCAAATGGATTAGGACATAAATCTTGATCTGTATACAACTTCTTTGTTCCTTTAGTTTCCAATGCGTCAACTTTTCGTTACAACTTCTCAAGTTGTTGCACAATTGTATCAGACTTTGGAGGTCCATCACTAATCCCAGTGGGTACTCTTTGTCGATACATCGTATTTTCGATCAGTTGTTGATACTCTGAAATGGCCGTTTTTGGTGTCTTCGGCATATAATGTTCTTGGTACATCTCTTGTTGTTGTGGTTGTGCTATGCCTTGATATCGACCTTGTTGTTGTGCTTCTTGTAGCCTAGGTTGATATTGCAATTGAGTATGTTGTTGATATTGCACAGGCGCCATTTACGGTTGTGAAGTAGGATAGCTTGTTTGCCTTGGCACATATTGAGGCACATGTTGTTGGTGCTGACGAATCGGAATTTGTTGACTTTGTGCCAATTGTTGTCGCGGTGTATATCCCTTCATTTGTAAAAAACTTTGTTTAGGTGGTTTTCGTTGCTTCTCCTTAAGATGGGGTATAGCACTTGCATTAACTTGCTGTGTTGTTTGTCCAATCCATTGTGATGGTTGCAAGTTTGCATTAACTTGTAATGGTGCCAAAGGCGCTGCAATTTGTTGTCGAATGTGATATTATTGTTGTTGCACATCATTTGTTTTCACATTCGATTGTACCTTTTGCGTATTACTCAATTGTTGCAACAGTTGCTGGTGGTGCAAACCACTATCCGTAGCTCTTTGTGTCGCCATTATCGAAGGATTCATCACAATAGTGTTTGGCAAAGATATGGAACTTAACGGGACATAAGAACTTTGTTGCATCGTGGAATTGCTTTGGACATTAGTGATATGAGGCATTCTAGTCGTGAAACTTTCTTGCATCTTAGATGTTGATCCAATTTTATGTATGTAAGGAACCACTTTTTGTTGAGGGATATTTGTCAATATTTGCGTGGTCTTCATTTGATCTTGTGTTATAGGTGTTGTGTTGAATAATGGATTATTTATTGTCTCAAATGGTGACTTTTGAGGAATAGTCATTGTCAATGCCTTTGAAGCACATTTACCCATCAAGGTAGGTTGAGTTGCTTGTTGTACATTTTCTTCATTTGGATGCAGAGAGAAACTTAACAACTCACCGCCTTTTTGTCCTTGCACATTGACTTGGTCACTTGAAGAGGTCACATTACTCATCATGTTAAGATACTTTTGTGGAAACATTTTAAAGACCTTGTTCAGGAACTTATCCATCTTTTTTGTTATCTTTGGATCTTGAAGGAACATGTCAACATCATCAGAAGCATCGGAATCTGATGAAGAATCTGGTTGGACATTTGGATTCGTTTCTTGTTGAATGCCTTGGTCTGAACCAAATCCTTGTGAAAGAGTTTGTTCTTCATATAATGTTTGAGTTTGAATGTCATGTTGCATGTTTGGTTGATTCCAATTGAAAGGTGCACCTCCTCTTGGAGTTGGTGGAACACTCCCATGTCCTGGTTTCATAGGTACAAATACTGGTTCATATAATGGAGGTGGTCCAAGTTGAACCATTCCATATGGTGGTAATGATGTGTTTGATGAACCTTCAACTTGCACTGTTTGACTAGTTTGAAACTGCGAATTTGCTATGTTGTCCATGGGTTGATATGTTGGTTCTCCCATCTTCTTAGATTTTGACCTTGTCTCAACAGGCATGTCACTTATGAAAATGCAATATTTTTTGGAATTTTTGAAGGATAATATACGATATGCCACTAAATGCAAACTAAATAGATGAAAATGCAATCTATGTTTTTGGTTGTTTTTGAAGATTTTGACAAACTTTTGAATGCAAATCTAAAAGAGACCTTTAGGAAATTGAAATGATGTCCAGACCTCAAAGGACAAAAGGACCAAGTGACAAAAGGACAAGATGATAATGTCTCCCCTATATGCTTGGATACTAAGCTAGGTTTGACGAAATGATATTGATGACAAAAGGACAAAAGGTTTGATAAGGTCTAGACTTCCTAATGATAACTTAGGGTTTATCAAAGATTTGGATTACTCAAGTATGACAAGACCTAGCTTTGACACTATATGCAAAAGGACAATTGCTATGATATGATAATGACTTAAGCTTAATGAAGAGACTTAGGGTATACAAATGCAAATGTATGACAATGATATTACTCTAATGCAAGAGGACATATGCAAATGGATGACCCTTATTGATATGCAAAGGGGGATGACTTAGATGAAACTTAACCTTGACAATGATCTTACAAAATGCAAACCTAGGATAGGCCTAAACCTAAGTGACATGAATGTTGAGACAAGATTTTGACAAATGTTTGACAACCATGTTTGAAGATTTTGAACTTTGTTGGATGAAATGTTCTTGTATTAAATCTTGTTTGAAATCAATTTGTCTTGTTTTGAAATGAGATACAATTTCAACTTTTGACAATCAAAGAAGACAAGATATTTCCACTTAGACTCAAGACAATCATGCTCATTCATACATTTCTTATGGTAGGCAAGGACATTAGGTACTTGAGAGGTAGACTCATTATGGGATTCAAGGAGAATACATAGATGCTTGACCCCACGGGCTCCCCTCCATGACACTCACTTCTCAGGGCAGCCAAGCATCAGTCCCCATGGAAATCTCCCCATGGCGAACTTAGTATCTCTTCCAAGTATCCGAATTTGTCCTTCTCAAGCAACTAGAAGGGTTTTTGGCCTCTAAAAACAAGGTGTTTAGTAAGGATTTTTGTTAAGTGTTACTCCTTGGTGTCATGCAAGCGTGATTGAGACATTAAGCCCACCAAGATACCAAACAAATGTAGTCGCGCAAGCACGATTTAGACCATGAGGTCCTACTTAGATGTTGATATGAGAAAGAGTTCAAGGGTCATCACTTCCCAAGTAACTACAATTCCCACGTAACCCTTCCTTCAAAGCTTTCGCCCATCAGGTATTTGTTTATAGTGAGTTAGAATGCCAAGGTATTCTAGCCGTACTCACTTTGGGTCATTCCCTTCTCACGATTGTCACTTGCTTGCAAAAGAAAGCAAATGGTCGGGAAGGCAGGCCCTCTAAAGGTGACAAACAATCAAAGACATGAGCATGGTATTGAAGATCTAGATTTTTGATCACCCTAAAAAGGATGAGAGCATACTCTCCTACTCCAATGTCAAACTCAACAATCAAATCAAACATAGATTCATTCCAACCTATTTAGAAATCACTAGGTGCCTAAACATTAATTTCAAACACAAAGTTTAGTTGTTTCTCCAAGGCAACCTACAAAACCCAAGTTAGAAGTTTGAGGTGTTTATTCTTTGACTATCGAATCTGCATAAAATGTGTTAGTAGTTTCATTTGTTGTTTTTTCCATGCGTATGCCAAGATGCTACACAGATAATTAGTACCAAAAACACAAAAAAACAGAAAATAGAATGCAAAAACAAACAATTTTCAAGTAAAACACTGCATTTTTACCTCTGTTCTGGACTTTACATAGGCACAGAACTCATGACACAGGTGCAGAACCCATGACACAAGCATAGAATGTCATTAACACAAGCGCAGAATGCTCAACACAGGCCCAAGTTGTCTTACACAGGCGCAAAAGTCCCTAGAAAACCCTGCACTGCCCTATTTTTGGGTTTTTGAACTGCAAATCAACTCAAAAGCACTCAAAAACACAGTTAAGGGGTTAGATGGTTAGTGTTCACATCGAGTTCACTAATTAATGTAGGTTAGGAAATAGGAAATCATCACAAACAATATCAAATATTAATAATAGCTCAATCATGAAAACTTATTGCAATGATCTATCCTAAATACACTCAATAGAGACATGAAATAAAAACATTCAAAACTAGAAATTAAGCAAACCAAAGGTATGATTTGAATGCTCCTTCATGCGGCTCCATTGTCCTTCTTTCTTCTCCAAATAGTTTTTTTGTGGATCTCACCTACTAGTGCATGATCATGATATGAAAGCAAGTAAATGAGATATTGACGCAAGAGTACTCGAAGTGTGATTTAACAAAGTGATTAGAAATTCGATAATCTGATTAGATGGACTTGAAGAAATTCATCCAATTTATAGACAAATTGGAGAAAAGATCAAATTAGCATGAAATGGATATTAGAAGCAATTGATTTAAAAAATGGCACAATTGAGTGGAAAGAAGAAGGTTATGACACCTTCTATGTCATGAATTATGACATATTGCCAATGCAAAGGTTAGAAGACTGAAAGCTTATGACATCTTTCTATGCCAATAGTATGACACATGAGAAATTCATGCTTCCACCGAAGCACAAAAATAGGGAGAACTACAGACAATTTAATTAGGTGGAAATTAGAATTTGACAAATTAGAAAATAGGTGGAAATTAGGAATTAGAAATAATGAAAATTAGGAAAATTAGAAAATTAGAAAATTAGAAATGATGGAAAATTAGAAAATTAGGTAAATTAATTAATAATTTGTCATTTATTAATTAATTCACAAAAAGAGGAATAATTAACCAATTAAATGAACATTTAATTGCGATGAGAAGACTTAGGATAAATAAATAAATTATTTAACCTAGAGGAAGAAATGACAAATTAAGTTAAATGAATAAATCATAAAACCTTAGAAGATGAATTAGCAATGCAAGGACGACAATTAGGTCATGACAAGAGATAATTAATGTCGATTCGATTTGATCATGATTTTGAAATGATAAATGACCAATGTGATAAATGACTTGATTGATAAATGCGCCAATTGACGAGGAACAATGACAAATTGATCCAAATTGACATAATTGAGATAGACAACAATTGATAGCGAAATGATCGCAAAATGACAAAATTGACAAGAGGAGAAGGATCGATAACAAAATAGATTGCAAGATGACAAGATTGAAAATGACCACAATCGATGACAAATCGATCGCAAAATGACAAGATCGAACATGACAACGACCGATGACAAATTGATCGCAAAACGACAAGATTGAAAATGATAAGGATTGATAACAAATTGATCACGAGATGACAAGATTGAAAAGAGGACAAAACCCTAATTAGGATTGACGATGTCCAAAATGATGACAAATTAGCACGCACATTGATGCGACAGGATAAAATCGATCAAAATCATGACTGGAAATTATTGTCGACAAGACCAAATTTGAGAACTAGATGATTGAAGAATGCAGAAGAATGAATCGATGCTCGCAAGTGATAAAGACCAAGTGAGAATCATAGGAGAAATGTTAATGCGATGCAAAAACCTAAAATGAGGCAATGTGCAAATGTTAAAGTATGACCTCGCAAGCGTTGACCATTTTTAGGTGTCTACAGTATATATATATATATATATATATATATATATATATATATATATATATATATATATATATATATATATATATATATATATATATATATATATATATATAACAGTTAGCTCATGTCACTCCTACCTTGAGCTTTGAGTGTGTGCATAGGAGAGATTCTTTTGATGTTGTTAGTGGACAGGTTAGTTATGGTTTTTTTTTATATATGTACATGTGTGTATACATGTGTTACAATTTATATTGTAATTTTAATTTAACTCTAGTCAGATTTGATGTACATGTGTCTAGAGAGATCTATATTTAATATTTAAATAAATTCTAGTTTTGCAAGGGTCTATTGGACATCCAAACTCTCACTAGGACTCTCCCTCAAATGGTCCCTCTGTTCGTGGCCGACATGATCCCTGTTGATTTGCTAGACTTTATAGCTCATTTGTTTATCTTTTTATAGACTTTTCATATTATATATATTCATGTATGTATGAAGTTTAGACTAGATTATACTTTATACCTAGTTTGTGTTTGATCAGATTATATATTTCATGCATGTATGAAGTTTAGACTAGATTATACTTTATACCTAGTTTGTGTTTGATCAGATTATATATTTCATGCATGTATGAAGTTTAGACTAGATTATACTTTATACCTGGTTTGTGTTTGATCAGATTATATATTTCATGCATGTATTCAAAGTTTAGACTAGATTATACTTTATACCTGGTTTGTGTTTGATCAGATTATATATTTCATGCATGTATTCAAAGTTTAGACTAGACTATACTTTATACCTGGTTTGTGTTTGATCAGATTATATATTTCATGCACATGTACACATGTTAGATTATATGTACTTTATACAGTTTATGTTTGATGGACTGGATTATATATATCATGTGCATGTATGGTTAGATTATACTTTATATATATGTATGTATAGTTTGTGCATTTGATCTTAGATTAAATATATCACATCATTTGTATTCAGATAATTATATATATGATTGAATGCACATTCATGTTAGATTACTTATGTACACTTTAAATATATATGATCAAGAATGCACATGTTCTCTAAAACTTTCAAATTTATATATATATGTGACTGAATTTACATGTGTACATGTAGATAGATTAAAAAAATATTGATATGTTTATAATTTAAATTTTAAATTTTAAATTTTACTACATGTAATGTATGTATACAGTAGATATGCATTAATTTAAAAGAATTTGTTTAACATGTATGTATGCAGTAGATATGCATTAATTTAAAAGAATATGTTTAAACAAAAGAGTATATCCACTCCACTATGCAAGCCATGAACAATATAAAAATCACACTTGTTAATTAATATCAAATGAACAAACTAAACTTAATACCATGTACAAAATAGTTCACATGGTATGTACTTCTAGGTATGTATACAAGTTAAATAGTTCACAACACATCACTTAGTGGTTCAGACTGCTCTTCAATTATTACACATGTATGTCCTAATTTAATATATCAATTTTACACATACATACATTCTAATTTAAATATGCATTTTTAATTAAATTATTTTAACAACTTACAAATTAGATGCATTTAGAATTAGATATGTGCTATATACATCCTAATCAACTGCATACATCACTCGCCTTTTAACACATTTTCAACTCATCCACATGTCCCAATTTACCTTGCATACATGCACCTAAATATTATTTAACATACATACAAATTAACTTCATACATCTTAATTTGATATAATTTAAAATTTCATGTATTTAAACTTAAAAAATATATGGTCCACACAAGCCATATATATATAGATCTGAAAACAAGTTAAGTTCTAATTTATCAAGTATTAATTCAATTCATGGGTTGAACCAAATGTACTTTGGATTACTAAATATATATAGTTCATACCACATCAAGTGGTTCAGAATGCTCTTCAATAACACTTAATATTTTGTCATGATCTTCACTATCTAGTCTCTACTTTTAAGACTGCCTGCGACATGGAACTGTTTGAAGAATTTGGCCAACAACAATGACCAAGTGGCTATACTGATATACCTTATTGTCAATTTGGTATTCAGTGAAATTAATCCCATGTTGAACAATTTTAACTTGTTTGAAATATGTCCCTTGCACTACAACTGAGCCTGCATGTACATGTATATAAGAAACGTGAGAAATTAAAAATTTGCATGTAAGTGATTTGTACATACATATTCAAATTATTTCAAACCTATGGGAAATGACATTCCATCACTCATTTCAGATTTTGTTAACTTCTTTCTCTCTTCTATGCAACACAATAAATAATAACTAACACCTTCTATATTTCCATCTTCTGCTATGACTGTAAAAATATCTCCTGCAATTTGAAACAAGTTAAATAAATTCTAAACATGTCATTTTTAAGGAAATATTTACATGTACACAACATTTTTTAAGGAAATATGTGTGTGTGTGTGTGTGTGTGTGTGTGTGTGTGTGTACGTCATATGTACCTTTTTTAATCAATCCTGAAATATAATCATAATCACCAGAAATCAAAGAAATGTCTTCAAATTTTTCGTCCTCATTTGAATCCTTGTATGTGTCAGAAACATTTAGTGGCGCCAATTTCCATTCACTAACATATCCAAGCTCTTGGTTCTTGCAATCAACATAGTTTTCCAAAATGCAATCAGAACAAAAACATGAATAATCCCTAGTGTATAATGTCCATGGGCGATTATCTGTACTCATGACATAATGCAAAGATCTTGTCCTCTCCATGCTCTTGCATCCATGCATTGATCTTCTATCCACATCTGCAAAATGTACATGTGTACACGAACATACATGTAGATCAAGTTGTTAAATTGAAACATTTGAACTAGGAACATTTTTAAAAAAATTAAAAAAATTAAAATAAAACACTAAAAGAGAACATGTACCAGTTGTCTCCCAAAATACTCTATATGTTCTCGATAATGATTCACCAAGATAATTAGGTTGCTCAAAGTGTTTCTTACACCATTCAACAACATCATGTGCATCGCCTATACTATCTCTTTTATAATTTATTTGATGCTTTCTTAGAGCACGTTTGATACAAGCTCCTGCACCATCATGTTCACCCTTTCCATGACAACTCTAAAAAAAACTCCAAACATGTGGTATTTTGTCATTTCGATGATATCTACATAGTGCATAAAATGGCCTCAAAGATTTGAAGTGTGTCGCACATCCATCAGACCAAACAAAATGTTTAACTATTGTTATGCCTCCCTCTTTCAAATATTCAAAAAACTTCTTAAAGCAATGTTGTACAAAAAGTGTGTCATGCTCCTTATCATCACTGATATAGAAGTGGTACTCTTTCTTAATGACATGATTTTCAAATGTACTATCAACACCATCCAAATCCATCTATGCATGTCAATAACACACATGCACCAAAATAGTGATTTGCTTTGAAAAGTTATACTCTGATTGAATCTCTTTTTGATGTGCAAAAGAGTAATTTTTTGCGAATTCCACTATGGATAGAATAGTTCCAAGTGGGAAAGTGTCTCTTAATATTTTAAATTTTTCTACTTGCCACTTGGCAAAAAAACCATGGCATGTGTATGGTTTTATCAACTTACGAAATTTTTCCATAAATGTTCCAATAGGTATTTCCTCTTCTACATAATCTAACCTTGTAGATTCCTTTCCAAATTTTATTTCAAATTTTTTGTACTTGTAATTCTTTCAATTTACCATCTTCCTCATGTCAGTATCTTCATCTCTCAAAGGCAATTTAGCCAATTCCTCGCATGTTCCACAAATTTCTCTTATGCAATTTATTTGACAGATTACATTATCATCTAATTTATCACATAATATGGATGCTATGAATTGACTTGTTCAGTTAGGAGGACCATTTTCATAACCATCACTATCTTCTCTAATCTTTCAAAACACCTAATAGTACAAATTAAATTTGATGTGATAACGACAACAACAAGTTTCAAAATCTTTGTTAACTTTCACATAATATGGCCTTAACCATTCAAACATGGTTTGCCCAATCTTTATATGAGGGTTTGTTTTTGTAAACAACACATACAATTCATGTTTTGTTGTGTCTATCCAATGTTTTACATGGAGATCATAACGATCAGGACCAATCCTTTGCTTGATAACATCTCTATTGTTTGATGAAGGATGAGTATTATCATTCCAAAAACTTGTCATAAAGTTCCTAAAAACATCTTCAATTCTATCAGAACGAGGAGTTCTACACATAATTGCCCAATTCCCTTCTAAGGTAGTATCATCCAAACTCTTTCTCCTTTTAACATATTTTTGATATTGTCCTTCTACTTGTTGTTCACCAAAAGTGATAACCCAAGAACACTTGCAAATCTTTCTATGAAATGGCCAATTTCAGTCTACAAAACACATCAGGGCTTGGACAACATAACATAGGACCCTAATTGATCCTCCTACACTTCAAGTTCTGCTAGACCTAGGGGGGACACCCTTTTGATGCACTAAATACAACAATTACAGAAACATAACTACATCAACACCAAGCAGATAGATCATTTCACAAGCTCAACAGGTTAGGAAACATTATAGATTGGCTAGATCTATACAAACAATATGTTGAAACAGAGCTTGGAAAGAATGGAACACACACCCCTAAACATAAAGGGAAATATATTTATCTTTTTAAATGTATATCTGAAACTATCCCCAAACCTGCAAGACCAGTGCCTTGTTCATTGGGCAACAGAGTCACACACACAGAACTACAAAATATTAATCACAATTGCAAATTGGTTTTCCTTACAACATATCCCTACATTAATACCTTGTACTAGTGCATTACTCAATCCATTCATAAAATTATCAGATCTAGGACACATTCCATTGTTTATGACTAATTATAGAATTTAAACTCTTAATTGAAGAATGCCTACAAACAATCATACAATCTCCTTGATATGACAAATTGTAAGCCTCCTTGAGGATTCAATTCATAATAATTAAATGCATACACAATGATAATATCATGGGAAATTTACTCATGCGTGACACAAGTAAGATCTGCAACTAGAAAACAATCTGTCATCCTGCAATGTAGCCTCTTTACCTTGAATAGATCCATAGAACTTTACATGTTTGGGTAAAGAATTTCAAAAAATGGAAGCCATGAAAACTGGAGCACTTCCTCACAAAATTCTAAAACCCTTACAACTAAGAAGAATTGGGAATAAAAAGGGAGAGGGAACCAAATCAAATCTGCAACTGAATTGCCAAGTGTCTCCTCTCTAACTGAATTTTTTTCCCATATAAACTGCTTCCAAAATATCCCACATTTGTCAAAATTAACTTTAAAATTGGATTTCTCACTCCAAGAGCTTTCCGACAATATATAACACTTTATATTTTGGCCAAAACTAAGACCCTGGGCGAATTAATTCCCATTTGTGCTTAGTCATTTAAATTTTTGAATTATTTGATATAGTTTAAACTATATCATTTACAATTTTAAATTTGATTTTTTGCTCTGAATGTGTTCTGATGCCTTGCCACATGGTAGCCTCCGATTGGTCAATGAGGTTGACCGGACACCACCTGGGATGACACCTCATCACTGCCACGTCATCTGCTTTGTCACTGCCACTTGGCCGCCACGTGTACATCACCTCAACACCACATCATCACCACCTCCTCAGGACAAGCCTGCTTGACATCTGACTGTACCCGCCACCTGTGCGCCACCTGGCTTTCACAACTTCATAGGGTCTAATGTTTGTGCATCTTCAATCTGTGAAACCACGCGGGCTGTAGATCTTGATCCAACATGCTCGACATTTACCCTTTTCGCAACTTCACAGGGCTTAACTTCCGTGCATCTCACCTTCACGAAACCACGCGCACTATTGATCCATCTCAAACTTGCTCACTTGTTAAGCTGGCCTTCCTCTACAAAATTTTGCATGTCTTCCTCGGGAAGCGTGCCTACGTGCAGTCCACCTAGTCATCGCCCAGTAACCTCCTCTGTCGCCTCACGATCCATGCTCGCGCATGGGCCCACCTTGGGCACCCATAGGCGCCGTCCGTCAAAAGCCTTGATGGCTTAGACATATTAGATGAGTGTGTTTTTGCTTATAAAGATCAAAAAATGCTCTCACCCAGCCAATGTGGGATAATAACATTAAGCCTGGGAATGCATTTTAGAGGGTTCTCTCTGAGTTTAATGGTGTTTTCTTCATTTTCCTGGAATTTAATGGCCCTTTCAACCATGCCATGGCTGAGAGGAGGCATTGGCTATTTAAATTAACTTAATATTTTAACCTTCACTCCAAACACCATGGCTGAGAACACTTACCATTTAATTTGCTTGGAGGCTTATGCAACTTCAATGCCTCACAGAGGGCTCACGTGACCTCAGGAGAGTGATCAATACCTTTCAAACTCCATTTCTTTCCACGTGGGATAGAAGGATGCTGGCAAACATTGAATTTGTTTGGAATGTTTTACTGGTCTTTTTAATCATCCCATCGTATTCTTTGAAACTTCTACAGCACAGTCACTTACCATGTTCCACGTTGGGTTGCCATTTATACTTGGCAATGAAGCTGCTGCTATTTTTTTACAAACCACTCACAACAAGGAGGATTGGGGAGACCACGCCAATGTGCATTTGCTGAAACTTAATTTTGTTGCCTTCAGTTGCTATGTGGGAAGAGAGAATGGCAATTTTCATTTGCCATTTGCATTTGCTGAACACTTTGTATGTTAATTTCACTCCCCCAAACACCACGCTGACATCCTCTGCACCTTCCAGCATACCACGCATAGGGGAAGACATTACTATGTTTGCAATTTGCATTTGTTTGAGTATTATTTGCCGCTGCAAACTGCATCTTGCCTGAAGACTTCATGAGAATTACCTTCACCACACCACATTCCATGCTGAGGAGAGAAATTGCTATGTTTCTTTGCTTAATGATTTTAATTTGCTGCTTCAAAAGACCCCATCCAAAACTTAATGCCTCCCACATGAGAGCTGCTGAAGTCTCCTGCAGTCTTCTCCAACACCACATACAACAAAGGGGGAAAAGTGACATTCAGATTTTGTATAAAGTTTTAAACACTTTCTCCACTCTTGCAAATAAATTAGTATTTGCATTAGCTTGGGGAGTTTCAATTTGTTTTAAAACTTTGCGCCTGCTACCACATTTTCTTTAAAACTCTGCGCTTGCTACCACATTTTCTTTGAAGTTTTCTTAAAACCTCCCTTCAACATCCAAAATCTGTCATTTTAATCACCAAAGGTAAAATCTTTTCCCACTGGGAATGAATTCCATCATAAAAATCAGTTTTTAATGAATTCAATCTACAAAGAGCTCCCTTTGTAATGAGTCCTTTGTCAAATGGATACTTCATGTTTAGTCCATTAAAATGAATTGTGCCTTGAAAGTCGCTGGTCTGCTGCTATTAATTCACTCTGCCTTAGATCACAATCAATTTTGAAATCTAAATGGTTAAATTGATTTCCTTGGGTCTCTTTTATATGTTAGTGAATCAATTTGTGTCTTTTCAAATGATGACTCTTGACATCTCTCCCTCCCAGCCGACTTATAGATCAACTTATCCTTTCTTTTTGCTAGTCCTTATTTGACTTCGCATCAAATTTGCCTGACGAGCTGCTATCTTGCATTCATTGAAATCCTCAACACTTCACAATTGAATTTTGCATATGATTTCCAATGCCTCAACCAACAGCCACATGTGGAGGAGGTCTTGCATGATCTTTTAGTAAACAAAATTGCCAATAAAATCAAAATACGGGCATGAGCCAGGTTGGGCCCCAAAGTGGGTCCGACTAAAAAAAAATTTTGATTTCACGCAACTAACCTCTAGAATGATTCAGGAACTTTAAACACACCTCTGGAAACGATCGACATCATTTTCGGATCATTAATCCGCATTTTACAACCTTCAGGCAATTACGCGACGATTTTCGCATTTAATCGTGAAGACGTAATTTTCAAACTTGTCAAAACACCTTTCTGGAGCTCGCCATCTAACAGGCATGTACTCTGATATACAAGGATGACTTCTACCAAACGGTTTCTCAAGACGAGTCCCGAGTGAAGAGAAATTAATTTCCGAAAATTCCCAATTGGCTTTGTCGACACTGCGGACCTGATGAAGTCAATGTCCTGGCAACACATGATGCCTTTCTCAAAAATATCAAACAACCTCCGTAGGTCCTCAAATTCAGAACATAGGTAACTTAAAGTACATATTAAATCTTTGAATTCTCAGTTCGATCACCAGACAGACAAGATGCAAATGACGCGCTCACAAAAATGGCTACATTAACTGATAAAGCACTGAAAGTACGGATAACTGTATTTGATGGCAAAATGAGCTCTTTTGAAAACCGATCAAACGGATTGGTAGAACCTTGAAATTTGAAACGTAACTCATCATTTATACCAACATTATCCCAGAACAAACATTCTGACATCACGCTTACTGAGGCAACTTTTACACTTGTGCGAAACAGGGCTCCGACTAGCTGTCGAAACAGGGACTTGCCGAAATATAGAAACTGCAAATGGATTTGACTTCAAAAACTGAGCAAATGGATTCGTCAAGGCCTAAAATTTTGTAGGTTGACTCACATTAATGCACAAAATTGAATCCACTTTGAATTTATCCATTGTGATCAAGAGGGCAAAAGATGTAATCACTCAAAGTAGGCTACTCAATAAAATCTGCATTTGTGCCTAAAATGCACTTCCATCTCACCCCTCAAAATGGGTACCTCATAAACTTATCCAAATTGAATTTTGAAAGTTGCACATCATTGAACAGACCAAATTAAAGGTGCAGGACATGTCTTTCGAGTCTTACCCTCTAAAAATTAACTGGCTCCATTTTACCCCCTCTCAAACTAAGCCATTCAAACTGACTCATTTAGGTACTTTTCTGACATGCAGAGAAATTTTTTGAAATGGGCCTCTAAACTTGACTCAAATTTAATGAGTCCCAACAATGGCTCTGACTGGGGATGGTTGATTGCGAAATCAACACAGGAATCCAAATATCTTTGGTTAAGCAGACCACCCAAAAATGGATCATTCTTCTCTTCTCAATTCTTCTCTTCTCGTCTCATTTCAAAAACAAGGCTTCCTTATTCTACCCAAACAACAGGGCACTTTATTGAAAACCACACAACTAAAGCAAAGCGACTATACAAGAGATACAAACATGCTAACAACTGATTACAAACTGCTCAAACAATCTTAGCGTTTACCGCTATCAAAAACCTGATTCTCATCACTTGATACCATGATCCAAACAAAGGCACTTTTGAATAACAGCTGAGCATAATTCTTATAATCAACCTCTTTTGTCTCATCACTATAACAGCTAGTGTGCTTACCTCTTGTCTGATTCTGAACTTTGTAATCACACACTATTTCAACACAAGTAAAAACATGAGACAATTCACCATAGTGGCCTTCCCACAAGCTGCAATACACTTCACTATCCCAATCAATTCTACCATTTGCAAGGACATCATCATGCTGAATTTTAAAAGTAAAACATTCATTTTCAATATTGTAAAACTCATCAGCACATACCTTATTATCATTTAAATCAATAGAATGAGGGACACTACTAACCAACTGATGTAAACAAGGAACATGAATGTTACCATCGGGATGTGATACTTCACTATGCTGATCACACCTCACACTATCCTTGCTTATCAAACTGAAAACCTCCGCATTCTCAACATCCCATTCATGGAAAAGAATGCATACCTCTGGTTGAAGAAAATCCTCAGCTAAATCTTCTTCATCCAGACTTATGTCTACCTGAAACACTTCCATTTGTGGTCTGAAAAAGTCATCACATAACCCATGCCTCTTGTCTTCATCATGAAGTAAATTCTTACAACCCATACTACTGCTGTTCGGAACTACATCAACATTACAAATTTGTTCCGCACAAGGGGAAACTTCATCTTTTTCATCAATGAAATCAGCACCATGGATATTTGTATCAAAAGCAAAGGACTCCAAATCCGGTTCAAGCATACTATCAACATTCACATCCTCATCATGGTACTTGAAATTCTGAAAGCATTCAAATGTGGGTTCATTTAAATCTGAAAATAGAACATTACCAGCACTGTCACATACATTCTTATCTTCAAAAACACTTTCATTTTCAAATTCATAACTAAGGTACATAACTTGGTCTTCTATTATATCATCTTCACAAGATGAATAATAAGAATTCTCATAACCACTTTTAGTTGCATAACTGGCATTCATTTGCTTATCAAAAGAAAGTGAAACACTTGTGCCAAGATCGTTCTCATTCTGAAATTGATCTTCATTGTTCATTTGCATACCTTCAAGGTGCTGGGAATAGAACTCATTGTCCTCATAATCAGCAACACCACTCCATTCTGAAACACATTCATCACTGGGTATACTTGCACTGAACACATTATCAACATCATTCACAATTTCATTTTCAGATTTATCAGACTTAACCAAAATCTGGTTTTCATCATATTGCACAACTTCACTTACATAATCAACAACATTTGGTGATCCTTCAGTATTTGGTATTTGAACATCAAATACATCAGCAACATTTAAAGATAGACGGTCATCATTACCATAATTTTCATTATTGTTAACCTTAGGAGATGCATGATCAACTTGGTAATTTGTAGTCACATAGTCAACATAACTGGCATACAAATCAAATGGTACATATCCTTTGTATATATCAATCTCCGTATCAACATTATCACAACATTGCACACTAATCATTCCCTCATTATTGTGAGAGGCAACCGGCATTGACAATAGAGGATTTTGACTCTCATTCAAATCTGAAACACATGCATCAACAAAACGATTCGGAACTGCAGAGCTTGATGCACCTAGACAAGGAATGATTGGTTGAGCTTCACATGGTATTTCACCATTGAAGGCATTTTGATAAGAAACTATAGCAGACATAGATCTCTTGGCTATCCCAAATTTCAAATTATTTTCAATATCTTTAGCTGTGTTAAAAGCTTCATACAAAGTCTTAGGTTCTTTGTTTCTCAATAGGAAACCCATCTTCTTACCAAAAGCACTCATATAAATATCCAGACATACCATATCATCAAGCCTATACTTTCTGGAAATTTTAGTCAATGCTTGTGAAAATCTGATGTTAAATGTTGGTACCAATTCATCTTCCCTGATTTGTATATAAGTGAATTCTCTCAACAAGTCATAATCACTCACCTTCTCATCGAATTGATCCATGAAATCTGAAATCAATTCTTCCCATGAGGTAATAGAATTCACTGGCAAAAAAGAAAACCAATCTCTTGCATCTTATTTCAATGATTGAACAAATAATTTCATGCATATATCTTCCTGACAAATTTCAAATTCTCCTATCAAATCTGAAACTCTTTTCACATGCTGGCATGCTGATTCTGATTTCTTCCCACTGAATATAGGCAAATACTTTCTGATTTCTGTGGGTATGGGATTTGGGTAACCCGGAATACCTTCAAAGTTTAGAGGAGCATAATGCTTCATACAAAAACTTTTCCTATTACATGGTTGTTCTAGTTTACTAGGCATGGCTCTATGTGGAAATACACAAGGCTGAAAAACTTCACTGCTCATTTTTTCCTAATTCCACAAATGATTATACAATCTAGAATAAAAAACCTCAAGCACATATCCTTATTCAAATCTATTCCTTAACATTGCTTGACATAGAGTTCTTTCACATTTGCATACCGTGGAAGATAACATACACTGAATATTTTAGCAGCATAGATATGCAAATCAATCTTGAGATCCTTTCTTTCCCTCTAGACTAGTGTTGTTCACTAAATGGGAAAACTACATTATACATTCAAACTTTCAGAAGAGATGTCTTGCATTTAAATCCTCTGAAAATACTTAGAGATTTGTAGCTATAAGACTTGTAGATCTGAAGATTTACTTCACACTTTAGCACTGTCTTTTACATCAGAGTCGCCACCTCTTGCATAGAGGATATTTTGAACAGCAGAACACAACTCAACACTTATTCAATTCTTTATTTCTCTTTCAATCTTGCTGCAATCAACACTCTTCCAGGCTGTTTAATACTGGTATGAACCACAGAGTCACCACCCAAATAAGGAATTGGGAAAAATTCACATACAGCTGAAAGAACTTCTCACAACTTTCAACCATGCATTCACTGTTACTCCTTCATAAAATATGATATGAAACACATATCATTTTGCAGATCTAGAACAAGGAGCATTTTCTAACTCTGCAAAATCAATTTACACCCTGTGCATACATAATGGACAGACTGGCTGGATACGAAATTGATAGGACTAGGAATACATTCAATCTTTAACCATATCAATCAAGCATTTATATTCATTTACTCCCCAGCAGAGTCGCCATTTTTGTTGTTCACCAAAAGTGATAACCCAAGAACACTTGCAAATCTTTCTATGAAATGGCCAATTTCAGTCTACAAAACACATCAGGGCTTGGACAACATAACATAGGACCCTAATTGATCCTCCTACACTTCAGGTTCTATTAGACCTAGGGGGTGACACCCGTTTGATGCACTAAATACAACAATTATAGACACATAACTGCATCAACACCAAGAAGATAGATCATTTCACAAGCTTAACAGGTTAGGAAACATTACAGATTGGCTAGATTTGTACAAACAATATGTTGAAATAGAGCTTGGAAAGACTAGAACACACACCCCTAAACATAAAGGGAAATGAATTTATCTTTTTAAATGTATATCTGAAACTATCCCCAAACCTACAAGACCAGTGCCTTGTTCATTGGGCAATAGAGTCACACACACAGAACTACAAAATGTTAATCACAACTACAAATTGGTTTTCCTTACAACATATCCCTACATTAATACCTTGTACTAGTGCATTACTCAATCCATTCATAAAATTATTAGATCTGGGACACATTCCATTGTTTATGACTGATTATAGAATTTAAACTCTTAATTGAAGAATGCCTACAAACAATCATACAATCTCCTTGAGATGACAAATTAATAACAATTAAATGCATACACAGAGATAATATCATGGGAAATTTACTCATGCCTGACACAAGTAAGACCTGCAACTAGAAAACAATCTGTCATCCTGCAATGTAGCCTCTCTATCCTGAATAGATCCATAGAACTTTACATGTTTGGGTCAAGAATTTCAAAAAATGGAAGCCATGAAAATTGGAGCACTTCCTCACAAAATTCTGGAACCCTTACAACTGAGAAGAATTGGGAATAAAAAGGGAGAGGGAACCAAATCAAATCTGCAACTAAATTGCCAAGTGTCTCCTCTCTAACTAAATTTTTTCCCATGGAAACTGCTTCCAAAATATCCCACATTTGTCAAAATTAACCTCATAATCGGATTCCTCACTTCGAGAGCTTTCCGGCGATATATAACACTTTATATTTTGGCCAAAACTGAGACCCTGGGTGAATTAATTCCCATTTGTGCTCAGTCATTTAAATTTTTGAATTATTTGATATAGTTTAAATTATCATTTACAATTTACAATTTGATTTTTTGCTCTGAATGTGCTTTGACACCTTGCCACGTGGCGGCCTCTGATTGGTCAATGAGGTTGACCGGATGCCACCTGGGATGACACCTCATCACTGCCACGTCATCTGCTTTGTCACTGCCACTTGGCCGACACATGTACACCACCTCAGCACCACATCATCACCACCTCACCGGGACCCGCCTGCTGGACATCTGACTGTACCCGCCACCTGTGCGCCACCTAGCTTTCACAACTTCGCAGGGTCTAATGTTCGTGCATCTTCAATCTACGAAACCACGCGGGCCGTAGATCTTGATCCAACATGCTTGACATTTACCCTTTTCGCAACTTCACAGGGCTTAACTTCCATGCATCTCACCTTCGCGAAACCGCGCACATCGTTGATCCATCTCAAACTTGCTCACTTGTTAAGCTAGCCTTCCTCTGCAAAATTTTGCCTGTCTTCCTTGGGAAGCGTGCCTACGTGGGGTCCACCTGGTCACCGCCCAGTAACCTCCTCTGCCGCCTTAGGATCCATGCTCGTGCATGGACCCACCTTGGGCGCCCATAGGCATCGTCCGTCAAAAGCCTTTATGGCTTAGACATATTAGATGAGTGTGTTTTTGCTTATAAAGATAAAAAAATGCTCTCGCCTAGACAATGTGGGATAATAACATTAAGCCTGGGAATGCATTTTAGAGGGTTCTCTCTGAGTTTAATGGTGTTTTCTTCATTTGCTTGGATTTTAATGGCCCTTTCAACCACGCCATGGCTGAGAGGAGGCATTGGCTGTTTAAATTAACTTAATATTTTAACCTTCACTCCAAACACCGTGGCTGAGAACACTTACCATTTAATTTGCTTGGAGGCTTATGCAACTTCAATGCCTCACAGAGGGCTCACGTGACCTGAGGAGAGTGATCAATACCTTTCAAAATCCATTGCTTTCCACGTGGAATAGAAGGATGCTGGCAAACATTGAATTTGTTTGGAATGTTTTACTAGTCTTTTTCATCATCCCATCGCATTCTCTGAAACTTCTGCAGCACAGTCACTTACCATGTTCCACGTTGGGTTGCCATTTATACTTGGCAATGAAGCTGCTGCTATTTTTTTACAAACCACTCACAACAAGGAGGATTGGGGAGACCACGCCAATGTGCATTTGCTGAAACTTAATTTTGTTGCCTTCAGTTGCTACGTGGGAAGAGAGAATGGCAATTTTCATTTGCCATTTGCATTTGCTGAACACTTTGTATGTTAATTTCACTCCCCCAAACACCACGCTGACATCCTCTGCACCTTCCAGCATACCATGCATAGGGGAAGACATTACTATGTTTGCAATTTGCATTTGTTTGAGTATTATTTGCTGCTGCAAACTGCATCTTGCTTGAAGACTTCATGAGAATTACCTTCACCACACCACATTCCACGCTGAGGAGAGAAATTGCTATGTTTCTTTGCTTAATGATTTTAATTTGCTACTTCAAAAGACCCCATCCAAAACTTAATGCCTCCCACATGAGAGCTGCTGAAGTCTCCTGCAGTCTTCTCCAACACCACTTACAACAAAGGGGGAAAAGTGACATTCAAATTTTGTATAAAGTTTTAAACACTTTCTCCACTCTTGCAAATAAATTAGTATTTGCATTAGCTTGGGGAGTTTCAATTTGTTTTAAAACTCTGTGCCTGCTACCACATTTTCTTTGAAGTTTTCTTAAAACCTCCCTTCAACATCCAAAATCTGTCATTTTAATCACCAAAGGTAAAATCTTTTCCCACTGGGAATGAATTCCATCATAAAAATTAGTTTTTAATGAATTCAATCTACAAAGAGCTCCCTTTCTAATGAGTCCTTTGTCAAATGGATACTTCATGTTTAGTACATTAAAATGAATTGTGCCTTGAAAGTCGTTGGTCTGCTGCTATTAATTCACTCTGCCTTAGATCACAATCAATTTTGAAATCTAAATGGTTAAATTGATTTCCTTGGGTTTCTTTTATATGTTAGTGAATCAATTTGTGTCTTTTCAAATGATGACACTTGACATCTCTCCCTCCCAGCCGACTTATAGATCAACTTATCCTTTCTTTTTGCTAGTCCTTATTTGACTTCACATCAAATTTGCCTGACGAGCTGCTATCTTGCATTCATTGAAATCCTCAACACTTCACAATTGAATTTTGCATATGATTTCCAATGCCTCAACCAACAGCCACATGTGAAGGAGGTCTCGCATGATCTTTTAGTAAACAAAATTGCCAATAAAATCAAAATACGGGCATGAGCCAAGTCGGGCCCCAAAGTGGGTCCGACTAAATTTTTTTTTTGATTTCACGCAACTGACCTCTGGAATGATTCAGGAACTTTAAACACACCTCTGGAAATGATCGACATCATTTTCAAATCATTAATCTGCATTTTACAACCTTCAGGCAATTACGCCACAATTTTCGCATTTAATCGCGAAGACGTAATTTTCAAACCTGTCAAAACACCTTTCTGGAGCTCGCCATCTGAGAGGCGTGTACTTTGATATACAAGGATGACTTCTACCAAACGGTTTCTCAAGATGAGTCCCAAGTGAAGAGAAATTAATTTCTGAAAATGTCCAACTGGCTTTGTCGACACTGCGGACCTGATGAAGTCAATGTCCTGGCAACACATGATGCCTTTCTCAAAAATATCAAACACCCTCCGTAGGTCCTCAAATTCAAAACATAGGTACCTTAAAGTACATATTAAATCTTTGAATTCTCAGTTCAATCACCAGATTGACAGGATGCAAACGACGCGCTCACAAAAATGGCTACATTAACTGATAAAGCACTGAAAGTACGGATAATTGTATTTGATGGCAAAATGAGCTCTTTTGAAAACCGATCAAACGGATTGGTAGAACCTTGAAATTTGAAATGTAGCTCATCATTTATACCAACATTATCCTGGAATAAACATTTTGACATGACACTTACTAAGGCAACTTTTACACTTGTGCGAAACAGGGCTCCGACTAGCTGTCGAAACAGGGACTTGCCGAAACATAGAAACTGCAAATGGATTTGACTTCAAAAACTGAACAAATGGATTCGTCAAGGCCTAAAATTTTGCAGGTTGACTCACATTAATTCATAGAATTGAATCCACTTTAAATTTATCCATGGCGATCAAGAGGGAAAAAGATGTAATCGCTCAAAATAGGCTACTCAATAAAATCTGCATTTGTGCCTAAAATGCACTTCCATCTCACCCCTCAAAATGGGTACCTCATAAACTTATCCAAATTGAATTCTAAAAGTTGCCCATCATTGAACAAACCAAATTAAAGGTGCAGGACATGTCTTTCGAGTCTTACCCTCTAAAAATGAACTAGCTCCATTTTACCCCCTCTCAAACTAAGCCATTCAAACTGACTCATTTAGGTACTTTTCTGATATGCAGAGCAAAATTTTGAAATGGGCCTCTAAACTTGACTCAAATTTAATGAGTCCCAACACTACTAAAACCAAACTCAAATGACAGTGAAGAGATTTATCTTTTTTGAGGCAATTTTTCATTTATTAAAGATGTCAACATCACTCTTCTTGAAATGGTCTTATCTACTATTTGAGATTTTTTACTAATGTTCACCAAACCTTTCTTAACATTATCAACAATATATTTTTGTAGCTAAGAAGTTTTCCTCTTTTGATTTGTTGTATCTATACCCAACAATTTTAGTGGATCTATTAAGTCTTTACGAGTAAGTACAATTGATAACAATTGAGCTTTTTCTAGTGTAGTATCAAGATTGTTGAAATGAGACATTATTTCTTTTGCACTTTTATTCATTGACTTCCTTTTAGTATGTCTAGGTTCTTCACTGAGACATTTCGACTCATCCACATTCATTTCAAGTAAATGATCTAAATTTTTATAAGAAATATTTCTCTTCACCTGTTTAGCTAGATCCACAATATGCTCATCCATACTAGTGGTAGGAGGTAAGGAGCCTTACCCCTCTCCTTCAACCTCCATTGGTTCAACTTGGACAAGCTCCTCCCTATGTTCATCAACTATGTTGTGTTCTTCAACAGGTTCATTTGCCTCGACTCCCGCTTTAGAAATCCCTTCTTCTCAAGCCCATTTTGCACATAATTTAAGATGACAAAGACTATTTTTAATGCAACGAAATTCCAAGTTTAATTTGAAACCAAATTTTCAAGACATTTAGTAAGACGTTTAAAAATTATGTCATAACAGGTGGACTATAATGTCATGTGTATTTAAGACCTATTATTGCATAATAGACCTCCTAATATCACATGTAATATCTGTCCTAATATGATTTGCATAATATACTTGTCTTAAGGGGACTCTTGAGTATAATGTGAAATGTTTTTGCATACATGAAGTCATATAAATAGAACCTATTATGACATAATAGGTTCTAAATTTATGTCACATTTAAGACCTATAATCAATGTAATAAGTCCTAATATCACATAATAGGCCTTATTATTAATTAATATGACCACGTATGCAAAAACATTTCACATTAATATACTTGACTCTCCTTAAGACAAATATATTATGTGATATTAAAGGACCTATCACATGAAATTAAGTACATGTCTTAAATATGATATAAGTTAGAACCTAAATTATGACATAATAGGTATTATCTATTATAAATGGACTTAATTATATAGGAGAAAAAGTCAATTACACAACAAGCAAGTTAATGGAATTTGAAATTTGCAAATACACATATTATTTCAAATTAATTATGCTTTCCAATTAAAATGAGATTATTTTTAATCCTACCGTTTCCAATTAATTTAATAAAAATAACATCATTTAGAATTAATTAAGATCAAATTATTATATAAATTAAATTAATTAAATTAATTTTCATTAAAAATATTAGATAAAAAACATTGAACTAATTAATACTAACAAATAAAAATAGAAATAAAAATAAAATACATACTTGCATCATGATATCTTTGTCTTCTTTGTTCTCGATATCTTTGTTTTGTTTCGGGAGAATAATTCCTTGAAGTCTTATTTTGCCTTCTCTTCTTGTTCCCCATGCTTTTAAAAAAACCTTCAAATATCTTCAAATTATTGCCCTCAAAATAATTTTCAAATGTCTTCTTTCATCTAAAAATGCAAATTGTTTTAATCATTTGTGTGTAAAAAAATGAAAAAAATTATGTATATTTATACGACTCTGCTTAAATGTACAAAAAAAAAACTTGAGTCGGCCAGGGTTCGAACGAACACCGACAGTTAGAAAAGGTCAGGTTTGTTCGAACCCGGTCGTTACGAAAAAGCATGTGTCATAATTTAGCATGTGGTTTCGAGCGAAGGGGGGTCCGCTCAAGCCACTTATGGTTCGAGCAGACCCCCCCTCGCTCAAACCCATGTTCATTTGAACCCTCTTGTTAGAGGTTTCTCCCAAAAATTTTCAGAGTTCTGAGGAATTTCTGACTTCGGACCTTTGGTTCAAGGCACAAATAAAATAATCTTGATAACCCAAAAATTTTAGATGGTAGTACTTGGATCAAACTTTCCAACGAGTATAATTTTATTACATTGTGAATTTATTATGTTCTTGTTTTTTTAATTCAATGGAATATTGGTTTTTCACCGATCATGAACTTCTCTGTTCAAAGCATTGGGAAGAATAGGAAAATAATTCAATTTTTTTTTGAAAAATATCGAAGCCCCAGGTATTGATGTCTTCTTTCTAACAAAAATAAATAAATTGAATTTCGATATATATAGAACAAGTTATGTGTTCAAAATTAAACCTATGTTTGAATTATGACTAGTCGGACTTCAAAACTTAATAAAATGAAAAATATTGAACATATCACTATCAAACCAATTGCAAGCCCTCGATATTGATGTTACAAACCAAAATTTTAAAGAATTGAGTTTTTATCATTTATACAAAAAAAAATTACGTGTTTCGGGAGGCACATTACTCTTAAAAAATGTATTTTGTTGTAAAAAACTACTTTTCGAGGGAGATGGAAATTTTTTTTAAAAATCCTTCAAAAAAAATTGAAAAAAATATATATAGAATCTAGAGACAAAATGATACAAATCACTAATTTACATCATCTTCAAATTTTTAATAGCTTAAAAGTTATAGTTCTCGGAAGTTGAAGATTATTTTTAAAATGTTCATCTCAGTGTCAAAAGTGGTAAAAAAGTGGGAACCATTATTGTGAGTTCACCCAAGCTCAGATAGAAAGTCAAATCAAAGGAATAGTGGTAACTAGTTCCCTTCAACCTATTACACATCAACAATCTACTGACATGACATGATGCTATTGGGGAGGGTAGCAAGCATTAGGCAATCAAGTTTAAGAGAATTTTGAAGGAGTATTTAGAAGTATCGGGGCAAGTAGTTAATCGAGACAAATTGAAGATCTTCCTTTTCTTTGTCCCTCCCCTGATCGAAATATAAATTCTGGTATCTCTAGGATTTAAAATAGGTAAACTTCTTTGCTCATATATTGGCATCCCTCTAGATAAAGGATTGAGAACTATGAAAACTTGGGATCCAATTACTGAAAAATTTGGATAGGAAACTAGAATCTTGGAAAACAAGATGATCATCATGGGCGGGTAGAATAATTATGGTAAAAGTAATTTTATCAGCTATTCCTATTTATCTGTTATCTTGCCCACCATTATCTATAGGAGCAAATAAAAAGTGCAAATTTAAATGAGATCATTCTTTTGGATAGGATAGTTGAAATTTTTTTGCTCCAAACTATTGCTTGGGAAAAAAATACATAGACCAACCTCAATAGAGGGAGCTGGAGCAAGGAATCAATTTTAGTAGAATTTGGCTCTAGGAGCCAAATTAATATGGAAAATCTTCAATGAGCCCAATTTTAAATGGGTTGGATTAATTAAAGGAAAATATCTCAATGACTTGAGCCCAATTGGAATCTTTAGGGAATAAAATCCTCCTAGTAGATCAAGGGTGTGGAATTTTGTGTTGAAATGTAGACCACTCATTATTGAATAGATCTCATGGGATGTAGAATATGGTAGAAAGGAATTGTTTTGGGTGGATTCATGGGGCAATTTTCTAGCTATCAACAAGTTGATGGACACTTCCAACATTAGAACATATTGTGAGCAGATATGAGGCCCTTTTGTTTGTGACTATGTGACAAGTGGTAATGTTGATTTATGTTTAGGATGGAAATGCAATTTTTTTGAAGATCTTCCCATCATTAGAGATGGCATCACTCTTTTGAAAAAGACTCTTAAGAATAGGACATTATCTTTCAAAACTAGAGAAAATAAAATCATATGGGTTGGAGCTAAATCAAGCATTTACAACTCAAAAGATGGCTATAGAGAATTGATTTCAAAACAACAAATTCTCAATACATAAATTCCCATTAACTTGTGCTGGAATAAGATGTGTTCTCCAAAACTAGGTAGTTTTCCTTGGGCTGCTATTCAGGGTAGGATCATAACTACAAAGTGGTTTAGAAAGTTAGGTTTTAAAGGACCTTCAATTTGTAAATTATGTGAGCATAGTGAATAATCGATCAATCACATTATGTTGAAATGCCAATATGCTCGAAAATGTTGGCAATGACTATGTGTGAAATTAGGATGGTTTACAACCCTTCCTAATGATATTATTAGCGTGTTTCAAGGTTGGCCTAAGTTGTATGGGCCTCAAGCCTCTTTGATCCTTTATGGATTGCTTCTCCCTCCCTTTTGATTTGGGATCTTTGGAAAGAGAGAAATCACAAGTTGTTTTTGTAAACACCTAAAATTGTCCTATCTAATTAAATAAATATTTTTATTTATTTAATTATTTTATCCCAAGTCTTCTATTAATTAAATAAATCTTTATTTATTTAATTAATTCATTTATCCTTTTCTAGCCTTTTTCCTCATTTTAATAAATACTTTTGTTTATTTAAATTATCATTTTCCTAAATTAAATAAATACTTTTATTTATTTAATTGATCCCACTTCTTCTATTATTTAAATAAATCTTTATTTATTTCATTAATTAATTACCCTTTTCTACTCATGACACATGTCACTCATCTCTTAATTCCTACACTACCTACCCTCTCATTATTTTCTTATTTCTTCTACCTACCCTCTAATCCTAGCCGACCATCTACCTTTTACACCTCTTAATTTTATCCCTCCATTTCTTATAGTGTCTTCTATACAAGGAGATAATTCTTTCATTATCGATCCTCCTACGCTTTCTAATCTCCCAAGCATTTTTATCAATCTTATGCAATCAAGCTATCAACCACATTTCCATTCTTTATTGAGCTCTTGCGCACACATAAAATTTGAGAGAAAACATATCAAGCAAGATCAATCAAGATAGGAAGAATAGAGATTCAAATCCTAGTGGACATGTGATGGTATAATCTTTGTGATTTTGTTGATTTGCATTATCTTAGGTAATCTTCATATGTTATGGTGGATCTTTGTTGTTGTTAGGCTAGGGTTTTGTGTTTGAATTCATTTAGTCTTTCAATATTGTTGTTTCCATTATCCACTTTTCACCATACATAGTTTCAAGATAAGAAAAAGAGTTGGGAATCTCTAACAAATAAAATTGAAGTAGTCATTGTGGAGGTTATAAATAGTAGAATTTCCAATTTTGGATTTAAGAATGTTTTCTTTACCAATTGGGATGATAATGTAAAAGGAAGATGGTTTGGTGTGCAGATTCCCCCTTTTTGTTGGGGCTGGAGGTCAAAACAACAAATTTGATAGAGAACAATGTAAATGGTTTCCCTCGAAGGTGGGGTGGGTAAAGCTTAATTTTGATGGGGTGCCTAGAGGAAACCTTGGTGCTTCAGGGGGTGGATGTGTTATCCATTCTTCTAATGGTAATGTATTAGAAAGAATGGCCAAATCTATAGAGCACGATACAAATAATGTTGCAGAATTCCAAGTACTCAATGAAGGACTCCTCTTATGTAGAGAACTAAACTTTCAAAAGGTGGAAATCAAGGGTGGTTTGGCATTAGTCATTAATTCTCTTAGAACTAGGAAAACATTGAATTGGAGATTAAACTCAACTTTGGGAAGAGCTCTTGAGATTTTGATGTTATTTAAGGCAACCACTTTTAATCATATATACAAGGAAGCTAATGGTATAGTAGATGCAATGGCTAATCTAGGAGCGAATGGTGTGGATATTAAGTAGGTGGATGTTTCTTTCTTAACTACGCCTTTATTGATAGTGTTTCATTTTTAGTCAGATTAACTTCAAGTTATAAGTATCCAGGACTTGAAGAAATTATTTTCAAATAATATTAGTGGGAGCTTGGGATTCAAAAATTATAAAGTAGATTTGTTGTCTAGCTTCCTTTCATGTTGGCTGAGGTGGAAGGTCTACTCAGTGCTTTCAAAATGACTAAAACAATATTTTATGTTGTTGGTATTTTGGTATGGTTTTGTCATTGATGTCAACACCTACTAACACTTATCAACTCTGGCACTTTGGAGAATCACCAATGTTCATCGGCAAGCAAGTGACTTATGTACAGTCACTGGTATCTGGTACACTGGCAAAATATAATGTTCACCAGCACTTGGAATGATATGAAAAACACCTGGTTATGTTGAAGACATCACTTGGACACTTTGTCTTGGATATTTGTTCATTGGCACATTCGTATTTGCATATTTGTTGTTACCGGCAAATAGGTCCAGGATATACACTAGAAGGTTTATCTTTTCCAGATTAGCATGGCATGCTATGGAGATGTTTTATTGTTGTTGTAAATGCATCAAGCCGACATGTTGAATCAGTTATTGCATTAGACATTATTTTATTTGTAAATTGATTTTATTGTAAAATCCTTTAGAGCTGACCTACTAAAACTGGTCTTAGGTTATGGTATAAATGTAAGATCTTATTTGTAAGGTCGAATGAAAAATGTGAAAAGGAATTGTGTGAAGGTATATGTGAGAATAAGTAGAGTTAAACATGAAAACATCATTTGAAGGTTGAAGGAGGGTTTTTATGAAGACAACCAGAACTACACCGGTACTAAATCTAGCATAAAGAGATGCCGATTTGAGCAGTACATCCTTATTGGATTTAACCATCCAATTGTAGTCAATGTGACTCCTATTTGTGTTTGAGTAGTGAGCTCTAGGTGCTTGGCCTTTTTGCATGTGCAGACCCCATTTGTATACACATACTATCTGCAGTGGTATCATCTGATTGTGGGTAAGGTTTCCCATCATGGTTTTTCCCCTTACAGGGTTTCCACATACAAATATTGGTGTTATGTGTTGTGGATGTTATTGTGTTTCTATTTCATGCACTAATCTTTATTGGTACTATAATTAACCGATAAAACTGTCTACCGGCATAAAAGACTAGTTTACCAGCATTAAGCATTAAAGTTGGTTAAGTTGTTTTGGTTTGAATTTATTTGACAACTGATTCACCCCCCCCTCTCAGTTGTCCCTGGGACCTAAGTGCATTTCTGAATGGAGATCTTGAAGAATAAGTTTACATTGAACAACCTGATGGATTTTCTTTGACATATAACAAAGATATGGTTTGCAAGTTAAGGAAAGCTTTGTATGGGTTGAAACAAGCTCCAAGAGCTTGGTATGCAAGATTGGATAAGTATCTTTTGAAGATTGGTTTTTCTAAAGGTAATGCTGACAACAACTTATACTACAAAGTGACTAATGATGACATCTTGGTTATAGAAGTTTTTGTTGATGATATAATCTTTGGAGGAGAAGATGGATTATGTAAAGACTTTTCTATTGAAATGCAACAAGAATTTGAAATGTTTATGATTGGAGAAATAAAATTCTTTTTAGGATTGCAGATTTCACAGTCTGATAAAGGTATATTCTTGAGTCAATCCAAGTACTTGAAGGAGTTACTAAAGAAATTTGGGATGGAGAACTCTAAACTGGTAAGCACATCTATGACTACAAATGACAAATTATCACTAAGGGATGAATCTACACCTGTTAATCTGACTAGGTACAAATCTATGATAGGAGGCCTACTGTATTTAACACAAACAAGACCTGATATTATGAATGCAGTATGTATTGTTTCAAGATTTCAGAGTAATCCTAGAGAAAATCAAGAATCAATAGTAAAAAGGATTTTCTAGTACTTACAAGGAACTACAAATCTTGGATTATGGTATCCTAGAGATGAAAACTTTGAATTTTGTGCATACACAGATGCAAATTGGGCAGGAGATGTGGATGATAGAGAAAGCACCACTGATGGAGCATTTTTTCTTGGCAGCAGATTATTTTCTTGATTGACTAAGAAACAAAGTTGTACATCTTTATCAACAGCTGAATCAGAATATGTTGCAGCAGCAACTAACTGTACACAGGTATTATGGCTTAAGAAAATGTTAAAAGATATAAAGGTAAAATGCAAGGAACCTATTACTATCTATTGTGATAACACTGCAATAATTGATATATCTAAGAATTCGGTATTACATTCTAAAACCATACATGTTTCTATCAAACTGAATTTTCTAAGGGAGAATGTTGAAGCAAAAGAAATAAAACTGGTTTATGTGAATACTAAAGAGCAGATTGCAGATGTTTTCACTAAACCTCTACCTAAGGAGACCTTTGAATATCTCAAAGATCAGCTTGGGGTCATACCCCCACCGGTAGAGATTTAGACAGTTGATGCTTGTCATCAACCGACAAAATTAATAGAGAAATCTTTTACTCCGACTTTGATGAGAAAGCTACTTCTCAGGGAGAGTAGTTGGTATAGTGAATTGGTTGGTATTTTGTATCTAAAAAATGGTTTTTATATTGCTTTGGCATTTCATGTCAAAGGGGGAGAGATTGGTATATGGAAAAACACAAGAAATACACAGTTCACTCTCAGGGGAGAGATTGTTACTTTGGGGAGAGATTGTTTATATCTAAATTTTGATTTCTGGTTATGATCTCTTTTTGGGAGATTGTTGGTTTTTGGTATTTGGCATTTTTGTTTTGGCACTTTGATGGTTTTTCCATCTTGTGTTTCCATAAATTCCAAAGGGGGATATTGTTGGTATTTTGGTATGGTTTTGTCATTGATGTCAACACCTACTAACACTTATCAACTCTGGCACTTTGGAGAATCAACAATGTTCATTGGCAAGCAAGTGACTTATGCACAGTCACTGGTATCTGGTACACTGACATAATATAATGTTCACTGGCACTTGGAATGATATGAAAAATACCTGGTTATGTCGAAGACATTGTTTGGACACTTTGTCTTGGAGATTTGTTCATTGGCACATTCGTATTTGCATATTTGTTGTTACCAACAAATAGGTCTAGGATATACACTGACAGGTTTATCTTTTCCAGATCAGCATGACACGCTAGGGAGATGTTTTATTATTGTTGTAAATACATCAAGCCAACATGTTGAATTGGTTATTACATCGAACATTGTTTTATTTGTAAATTGATTTTATTGTAATATTCTTTAGAGCCAACCTACTAAAATGGGTCTTAGGTTATGGTATAAATATAAGATCTTATTTGTAAGGTCGAATGAAAAATGAGAAAAGGAATTGTGTGAAGGTATATGCGAGAATAAGAAGAACTATACATGCAGACATCATTTGAAGGTTGAAGGAGGGTTTTTGTGAAGACAATCAGAACTACACCGATACTGAATCCAGCATAGAGAGATGCTAATTTGAGCAGTACATCCTTATTGGATTTAACCATCCAATTGTAGTTAGGATGACTCCTATTTGTGTTTGAGTAGTGAGCTCTAGGCGCTTGGCCTTTTTGCATGTGTAGACCCCATTTGTATACACATACTATCTGCAGTAGTATCATCTGATTGTGGGTAAGGTTTCCCATTATGGTTTTTCCCCTTACAGGGTTTTCACATACAAATATTGGTGTTAAGTGTTGTGGATTTTATTGTGTTTCTATTTCATGCACTAATCTTTATGGTACTATAATTAACTGATAAAACTGTCTATCGACATAAAAGAATGGTTTACCGATATTAAGCATTAAAGTTGGTTAAGTTGTTTTGGTTTGAATTTATTTGACAACTGATTCACCCCCCCTCTCAGTTGTCCCCGGGACCTAACATATGGTTCTTACTTGGATGTGGTGGACCATCATTACTTGAGGTCTTTTATTATGCAGGTTGGCTTTATGGTCCTATTCCCCAGGGAGTGACAGTTGTGAGTTTGATCACCTCCCATCAATGGATCAAAATGCATGTGCATGCTTCTAGATTGGCAATAGAGATTTTGACAGTGTGATAGAATGGGAGTACCCTTCTCAATAACTTCATTCTAAAGAATCTTCCTTAACAAGCTACTTAAAAGAGTAATTTAATAAATTGGTTATGGGTTTCACATTTACGTGTTACATTTCAACTCTCTTAGAGATATCAATAGACATGGACAATAATATTACGTTGGTTGCTAGAAAGAGACAAATGACATTTCTAGGGGCCATTTCTGAGAAGAGGTTGAAAGAAATCACAAATTTAACTCATGAATTGTTTATCAATGCCCTTTATGACATCCTTGGGATTGAGTTTCTATTTACATATAATAGATATTGGGTTGATCTTGACATTCCAACATAATTCCTTGCCAGGATTCTTATGGTGGAAGAGCCAAAGATTGAGGCTCATATTTAATGCAAAAGGATTTCCAAAAGAGATTTTCTAGGAGACATAGAACGGGTTCTGGAGGAAATCGACCTCAATTGTACCATTCCATATACCAAATATTTTGGAGTTCCAATGAAATATGGAAAACTAGTCCCTCATCTTCCCATTTTAATCATTACTAATCAAGATCTATGGGAAGTGAGGAAGCCAATAATTAGGATCACCATTGATTTTATGAAGCAGCTAATAGGATTTGTGAAAAATGGCTTGTTGGTTGATTTAATTGGTGATGTAGTGAATGACTAGGAATAGAGGGTGAGAGATTACAAAATTCTGATGGGTCGCCATGAGGATGGTGACTTCTCCTCCAGTAGTGATAGTTCGGAGTTAGAATAGATGGATGCTACTCTAGTATTGCTCACCTGTGAAAGTTGCGTTGGTCTTGGGTATGGATGAAATTTTGGCTGTAAATCTTTCTCTTTTCTCTTGTTTTAAATGCACTTGTTTAGCATAATTGGTTGTATTTTTAAAATATTTTAATCTAGGGTGTTGTCTCCCCCCCCATTTTTTGTAAAATACAATTTCTAATCTCTTGTATTCTGGGCGATGAGGGTTGAGCTTCAAGCTCATTTGTATCTAGATTAGTCTTTAGGGTGGTCTAGAGTAGACTTGTAGGGGTTGTTATTTAGACTGGTATGACTTTGTTGTATTTTTCTTTTTGATAGATCTTTGTAGTTGTTGGAGAAGGCATACATTATGAAATCCTTAGACATGTCAGAATTGAAAAGGATTGGGGCTGATGAAATGGCGTCTTTGATCTTCTTGAATGCCTCTTTTTTTTAAGGGGTCCACTTAAATTGTGTGTCTTTCTTGAGAATAAGTGTGGTAGGCCTTACCATCCCAACGAAACCAGAGATGAAATGGCTAACAAAATTAACCTTTCCAAGAAACGATTAGACACCTTTCTTGTTGATAGGAAGAGGAAGCTCTTTTATTGCTTTCACACGATCAAGATCGATTGCGACTCCTTCTTTAGACACTACATGCCCCAACAATTTCCCTTGTGGGACCCCAAAAATACATTTCTTTGGGTTCAAGGAGATACCACATTCTAGGCACTTTTGGAAGACTAGCTTGAGATGATCAAAGTGATCCTCTTTGTGTTTTGAGAACACAGTCAAATCATCTAAGTAGATAAGGATTATTTTGTTTATCAACTCCTTAAAATCCAAATACATGGTCCTCTGAAAGGTTGCACCAATGTTTGACAATCCAAACGACATCTCCTGGTAGGGAAACATTCCCCACTTGGTGGTGAACGTGGTCTTATGTTGATCTTTTGGTTTGACTAGCACTTGGTTATAGCTTGAGAATCAATCTAACATTAAGAACATTTCAGACCCAGCTACAATTTACTACAACTTCTCCATTAGTGGTAGGGGGTAGTGATCTTTCAGGGAGGCTTGATTCAAGTCACGATAATATACACAAAGTCGGATACCTCCATTCTTCTTCCTAACTGGTACCAAATTTGATACCCATGTATTGTTCTTAATGGGATAAATAGTTTTGGACTTGATTAAATTTTTCAATTCTTGTGCCATGAGAGTAGATCAATCTTTGGATTAACAGGCCTCTATTTTTGTTGGACTGGTTTGGCACCATCAACAAGTTCAATTGTATGCTGGATGATATTAGGTTTCTAACCTTTCAAGTCTTCATATGACCATGAAATCACACCAAGGTATTAATCAAAAAAGTGACTCAACCTTTCTTTGTCCTTTGTAGAAACATTCTTTCCAACCTTGAGATTTCTCCCATTCCCCACTGAAACTTCAGTGTAGTCACCCTTGTTAGTTGTGAATTTTCTTTTGGCATTTTTGGCATCATCATGATCAAATAGATTCTCAAGGGTGATTAGTCTATTTGGGAGTTTATTGGATTTCAACTTAATGATTTAATCTCTATAGGCCTCTTTTACCCTAGGCTGCATTCAATCTGTAAATTCACTGGAGTGCTGGATGAACATGGCAATTTGTTCATCACTTTCGAATACTTGCCAATGGGTGTTGTTGATCCGGGGCTATCTCTTCTTCCTTCTCCATTGACATGCCTTTCATTTGAGTGATGAGGGCTGCATTGTCCATGCCAAGGGAAGCATAAACCCATGCATCTGAGGTAACACCTTGACTTCATTGATTTGCAATCCTTTGTTGCAAATTACACCTTGGATAGTTTCTTGGAGTGTGAGCATTGTTACAATGGAAGCACCAAGAATCGGGCACTGGAATTATCTAGCCATTTGTTTGACTCAAGGAAGCTCGGTTGTTTTCATATTGGTTTTGCTGATATGGGGGTTTATTTCCTTAGAAATTTTGCTGGAAATGAGGTCTAGTAGAGGGGATTTGGGATCTTTTCAGGTTAATGATCTGATTAGAAAAAGATCTCAACAATTTTTTCATGTCATTGACTTCAGTATCTAGAGTTTAAGAAGAGGGTGTACTGGCTTGTTGGGATATGGGGTATGCATACATGGATTGAGGCACAAAAGTGCTAGGTACAATGGGCTCAATAACTTGATTCGATATTTCAGGGAAGACTAGCATGAGCGGTCGTAGTGCAAGCTTCCACATCAACATCAATTAAATTATTGTCTGCTCGAATCGCCAAATCATATGCATATGGGAGAGTAATTCCTCTAAGAGATTGGATCATCACAAATATATGTAAATTGAAAGCCTTCAAATAGAAGACAAATGCCATATCTGCAGCTGGACGAGCGGACAAAGGTATCCTCTGCCAGGATCTTCGAAATCTCATATTGAAGTCCATCACCACTTCACAAGGATCTCTCTTGATTGTAATCAGCTATTGCATCAAAGATGACCTATCTACCTTATTTGAAAATCTTTTGAAGAAAGGATTGCCAAGCTGATCCCAATCAGCTATAGAATTGGGTGCAAGAGATTTGTACCAATCTAAAGCTCTTCCTTTAAAAGAGGTGGCAAACAATCTTAGAGCTACATTCTTCTCTATAACATTATGGATCGTGCAAACATCAACCACATCTTGTAGGTGTTCCACTAGAGTTTTGGAATCTTCGCTAGTGAATTTAGGGATGAATTTTAGCACAGAGGTAGGAATAGGGCCCCATGTTGCAAGTGGAATGGGAGGAATAAGGGTATTGTCGCTATTATAAGTCACAAAATTCTGAGGAGCAACTTGAGCCATCACTACGGGAATGGGTACCGCATGAATAAAAGGTGAAATCTACGAAGAGGCAGTTGCAGACAACTGGACGGTTACCAGAGGTGGCATGAGTAAATTGGGATTTGAAGTTGTTTGACTCTTGGTAGCAGTTCTATGGTTCACAAACCTTCTTAGGCTTTAAGCACAAATTAGGTCCCACCGGGCGTGCCAAAAAAAGAACTGTTTACTACTATTTTTTCATTATACACTAACAACCTTATGGGAAATTCAGTGATGGGGGACCTTTGCGTGAAGTTCACTGAATAACCTCCAAGTTTTAGAAGTCGACTCTTCATAAAATCGGGGGAAGAAAAGGGAGAAAGAATACTTAAAACCTGTACTAATTAGGCAATGTGCCAAAATATTTTTAGAACATTTGAAGCACATAAAACCCAAGTATTTGTGGTTTTAAGGCCCATTCAACAATCTACATTCCCAATACAACTACAGAAGAAAATCAAACAAGGCTCATTCAACATAATATGACATACACCATTCACCTAGAAAATAACAAGTTTAATAATATAGTTTAATCCATAGTGTCTCACAACACATATTATAGAAGTTACCGAATCAAAAAATAGCACAAAAGTTAATCTATTAAGCTTCAAACAAAATAACCATAAAGGCCACAGGCACAGCTTGATATATTTATCATCCACAAAGCATAATTAATATAAAGGCTTGATTCACAGAGCCAAAGACATGTGATCTTTTCTCAAAGTCTGGACCTCTAAAAAAATTTAAGGAAGGCCAATAAATAGCCCTCAGGTGCCTAACAACTACCAGTAGGAAAGCACGAGAAACAAATACTATAACCGCTCCCTATCAAGAATCTCCTTGTGTGGTGTCCATAGAGACACATGCAATCAAAAGGCAAAAACAACCCTTCAATATCCTTGTGCTAATTGCATCATGGCAACTTCTATACCTACCAAAACAAGAAACCCATGATGCCAACAACATTCCAGCTCACAAACCGATGAAGGGCCATGCGACAACTCAGAGGAGACTCAGAACTGAGTGCAAAAGAGGACCAGGAAATAAAGTGTGGAGGTGACAAGTGCCACTGATAGCAAACAAAGAATGGTGGGGTCGAGAGCACATACGCCAAAGAGAAGACCTGCAACATGCAGTAGCTCCACACTTTCTTAATGCAAGGCGAGAAAGGCAAGCCGCTTAGAGAAACGTCATGACACCACGTGGCACGTGCGGACAAACAGAAGAGTGAGCTGAAAAGAGAAAGGGGGATGGAAAACACTTAACCAAAACACTACCCTGTGAACGACTTCAACAAAACATTAACAATGCCTTCTAGGGCTAATCCCTTTGGAAATGTAAAATCTAAGACCCCTTTGGGCCCCCATGTTGGTGTATCCTCAGCTCAAAAGATGATCATTTGAAGAGGACTTTGAGGACACGACTTCCTCTTAGTGTACTAGGTTTGATTAAGCTTCACATTATCTTGAGAGGAAATAGTTTAACCGTCTATGCCCCCATTCCCCCTTTATTTTTCCTAATCCTTCACCTCACAGTGCCTTTTTTAAAGAGGGATTTCTTCTCTTTATGGGTAAGGTTAATGAACTATGCAAGGGGTTCACCAAACATGAACCAATTATCCATTGGCTAATGATTCAATTTGAGGTGGCAAAAAACAATATCAATAAGCTCAAAGCCACTCTTGAAGCAAAGGTTAGAGCCTCTAGTTGGTCGAATGATGAGTATGAGTAGAGGTATTTGGTGGAGGCAAGAAAATTGATAGGAATGATTAAAAAATGGGAAGCTATGGATAATTCAGTTGAAGAGATCAAGGAGAAAATGGGCCAAACAAAGAACGTGAAAGACTTGGTTTAGATGGTGGAGCTTCTCTAGGTTTGTTAGGAAGATATGAAGTAGATTATGGAGAATATTTTAGACCAAAATAGAGAAATCACAAAGAACTCCACTACTCTCAAGGAAATTCAAGATGAGATAGCTAGGAGGTGGGCAAGGAAAAGAGACATTTAGAGTCTTCATTTACTATAGGGCTAGAAGCATCAATTTACAAGGTGAAAGCTTCCATAGAGTCTCCGGTTGTGTCCTTTAGGAAAGAGTCCTCTAAAAGATATGTATGCTTGATAAAGGTAAATAAATTT
Source organism: Cryptomeria japonica (assembly GCF_030272615.1). Classification (NCBI taxonomy): domain Eukaryota; kingdom Viridiplantae; phylum Streptophyta; class Pinopsida; order Cupressales; family Cupressaceae; genus Cryptomeria; species Cryptomeria japonica. Next base: position 113,126,497 of record NC_081407.1, read on the forward strand.
GTGTCAAAAGAAATTTGAAGTTCTCTCCCACTCGGTAAGCCATCGGTTCATGCTTCTGGTGGGAGAATTTTTCTTTTGTTGCTTTATTTTTCTGTTTGTTTGGTTTCCTGTTTAGTTTCTAGGTTTGTTAGTTTGTTGACATCTACTAGGTTTGGTTAGTAGCATATTTTTTATTATGAGTATAGGTTCACCTTAGAAAGAAGAGGTTTCCATAGGCAACCTATAATAAGTTCAAATGGAAGAAAATAGGTCCTTGCAGAATCTTGCTAAAGTTTTTAGCTAATGATTATTAAGTTGTCCTTCTAGGGAACATATATATCTCACCTATCTTCAATATGAGTGATCTATATTAAAATTATAAGGGGGAGACTAGTGCCCAAACACATTTACCTATAGATACATCTGATGGAATAGTGTGAGTAAAGCAGCTACTTAAGAAACAATTTGAAGAGGTAGATGAAATAATTGATTCTAGGGTTGTTAAGAATATACATAGAAAGGAGTACCTGGAATACCTAGTTTGCTGGAAAGGGAAACTAGTTGAAGAGGCATCAGGGTTGAAGGTGATAGAGTTGGCTTAGTTTGGAATTTTGATTCCATATTGGCCTAAACATTCATGAGTTCCCATCCATGGAACGTTTCTCCTACTTGAGGTGTTTGATGTAGGAGTATCTTGGGAGTGAGAGAAATCCACATCATTGTATATATTTTTCATTTTTGTTGATGGCATTTTTTTTCTTTGGAACTATATTTTTTGTTTGATCTAAGTGTTAGCCTAGTTTTGAGTTAGTGTTTGTAGAATTAGGTCAGATTTTGAGTGGATCAATGAGACACCAAAAAGCTCCTTCTAATCCGAGTAAGTCTTCACAATGGCACTAGACATTTGTTCACTTAGCAATACTTCAAAAAACTCTCACTGATCAGAGTACTCATGTCAACATACTCATTTGATCAAAGTTACTCTTTTGAGCTCTTGTCGAACTCCAATACATCTCTCATTGTGGGATCGGGGAGACTTAAAAAGTCTATCCCCAATAGAAGCTTTTCACTTCATTATGTCTTATCATTGATTTAAGAGACTAAAAGGGACTTCCTTCGATGTGGAAAATTCTCATCAAGGAATATTTCCTTGGTGATTGGTAAGACTCAAAAAATATTCCATTGATACAAGTCTCATCGATGGGTTTTATTTGTTCATGTTAGCGCTCCTCATTGGGGATCGAAGGGACTCGAGAATATTTCCAGCGATGTAATTATGTCTCCTTAATAAGTATTCTTTGTGGCATCAAAGACACTTGGATAGTCTCACTCCAACAGGTCGTGTGTTGCCAATATGAAGACTTTTAATTTACTATGGATGGCTAGTTTCATGGCATGTTCTGATTGGAGCCTTGACTATTGGACTTCCACCATTATTTTAAATGTTTCAATGAGTAGTTGGTGGATGGTTAACATAGTTGCGAGTAGGACATAGAGGCCAAAACCAAAGAGAATATCAAACAAGGTAGTTATAGAAAAATGACAAAACAAAGAGCCAAAGGTTGAGAGTAGCCATATGAGGGAAAAGAGAATTGCGAGAGAAAATTTCTATGAGTAGATATTATAATTTTGGTTGATCCTAAAAGATATTGTGACTGGAATATTTTTAAAAAAAAAAGATTCTAATTTATGTTGTTGAGTTTAAAATTTTGTTGGTTGTTGATCATTTTTATGTGTTTGGGCTTATCCTCAAGCACGACTACTTGATAACCAATGCCAACCATATAACTATCATCATTTGGGTAAAAGTACAATATTGTGTCAGATTTTAGATGAACTTATCAACACAAGTGAATTTAAGTATTTCTAACTAAAAATAAAGTTTAATCAAACATATGGTCTAGATAGATTCATTATAGGCAAGTTATAAATGGGCCACAACTTTTCCAGTTGGAAGTGTCTACTAAATGTATATTTTATATCACTTTGGGTCTAATTACAAAAACAAATATTTTTTGGAAAACTCAATGTTTCAATAACTTTTACTCTTATAAATAATATTTTTTTAAATGTAAAAATACCCTTTTATAGATCTACAAGTGAATATTCCAAAATAAAAATCTTTTAATATTTTAATTATATTTTATATTTTATTTTTATTGAAAGTGGGCCATCGACACCAAAATATAAGATTCATTTTCTTGTCAAGGAAAAATACTAAAATTTGTTTAAATTTTTTGAAAAATATATGATATACTAGAGAAAAGAATCCATGTCAAGATGATATAATTATTTTCTAATTTGGATAAATAATGAAGAAAAAGGTAGTGCTAAATGGAAAGAGTTATATTTCAGTACACACAACTTTTCAAATTTATTCTCTCTTATAGTAGAGAATTTAATCAAGGAAACAATGCAGAGAGGAATTTTGAATTCTGTTCTATGGGGGAAACCCTATACAGGCCGTACAATCTAGGACACTAGCGGAAAGGAAGGATCACAAGATGCTCTTGAGACTACAAATCCTCAAGCGGATGGCAAGGACCCAGTCATCGGGGACCCATAAGGGGGTGACAAACCCTTGGATCCGGGTGGAGGGGGATCAACATGTGCTAGAGGAATCTCAAGGTAGGGACCCAATTGGGTGGACACATCTCACCCCTGGTCATCTTTGTTTGGTGTTAAACCATGCGGTAAGTCTTCTCTCCTTGAGGTATGTAATATTTTAGACCATAAGAAAGGGATGTTTGCAATTGAAGTCCTGGATCCGTTCATTGAGCACAATATTGCTTTGATGGCCTTAACTCTGGTTGATAAATTCCTCGGTCCTAGACCTAATATTTATGTTATTAGGGAGTATGCTAGAAAAAGTGGGTTCTTAAGGGACAGGTTGAAATTACTGCAATGCCAAAAGGGGCTCTTTCCCTTAACTTTTCCTATGAGGAAGATATGACTAAGATTAGTTGTGGTGGTCTTTGGGTGATTGGGAAGACTGCGTTGGCACTTCAGAAGTGGTCCCCATTGTTGGAACTTAATGCTCCCTTCTTTGCTCAGGCCCCTATTTGGGTAAGACTCCCAGGTCTTGCCCTATAATTTTAGGTCGAAGATGTCTTTAATGGACTAGCCAGATCTTTTGGTGACCTCCTATACATTGATCCGACAACTTCTTCTAGAAGATGACTCACCTTTGCAAGAATCTATGTGTGTGTTTCACAAGGAACATATATGCCTCTCTCAATAGAGATTAACTCTACGCTTGGGAAATGGATCCAACCACTGGAATATGAGTGTTCCTTTTGCGTGTTTCCATTATAAAAAAGATGGATATATTGCCAAGAAATGCCTGCTACAAGCTGAAAAGGAAAAAGCCAAAAGAAAGGAAGTTGCAGTGGAAAGATAAAAACACCAATAAGAAGGCGGAAGAAGAAATTCAGAATGTTATTGATGCTCTGCAAAATGGACAATGTTACTTAGGACAAACAAACACAAAACAAGAAACAAAAGAAATCAATTGTTATATGTTAGTGTTAGAAATCACAAATTAAAAACTATCCTAAGCAAGCATATCAAGAAAGACACTACTAAACAAAAGGAAAGCTTAAGGAATCTACAAAAAGTAACTAAACTTCTACATATGCTCTCTACCGTGCTGGTAGCTTCTCCCTCCTTGTTCCTCTCCTCTCCAAGTTCCAAATTAGTGTAGCTCTCAGCAGCTTTTTCCACTATGGATGCTTATGGAGGTTCAAGATTGTAAATGATTATGAAAAGTATGCAAATGCAAGCTTAATAACCAAATAAGGATGAGTTATCTAAATGCTATTTGTTAATTTTAACCAAAAGAGTGAATATGATGCTAAATGCTCTCTAGAAATGCCTATAGATTAAATGCATACAAGTTTTCAGGATCTCAATTATGAAGAAATGGGCTCTATTTATAGGAAACATGGAGAAATGGATGGTTGAGATTGAGTAATCTCAACAAGGGTCAAGATTGAATGATATTCAATCCATGTGAGGACTTTCAACCCAATCCCAGGATGACAAGTGTCAACATGAGATGGGTTGAGAGGAGAAGGAAGATGCATTAAATGCCTAACATGACCTGGGGGTTAACTTGGAAGTTAAGGTTAAGGTTGGGTTGAGTGAATAAATTCTTTATCCAAAGAATAATGCTTTTATCCAATGGATAAAATCTTGTGCAAAGGTTAAAGGGATAACCATGGTCAAAGCAATAAATGCTTGAGGAGACACATGGGTCACATGAGGGTTGAATTAGGGGTTAAAGTCTCTAACCATGGGTGCAAGTGGATTCAACCATTAATGGTCATGTAAGAGCCATAAGTGGTTTGGAAGACTTTAGAGGTTAAATTGTTGAACACACAAAGCATTAAATGCTTTTCAAAGATTTTGAAGTCTTTGAGAAGTGACTCCAAGTTGCTTAGGAATGTGACAATATTTAGGGGATGGATTAGGCTAATTAGGAAAGGGTTAGAAGAATCTAGAAGGGGGTTAGGATTGCAAGTGGGTTTGGTGGGTGAGGGAAAATAGGATTTTAATTAAAATAAAATTCATTTATTTCAATAAATAGGTGCAAGTTGCATTTCTAGGAAAATACAAGTGGGGGGGGGGGAATAAATGATTTAAATAAATGTTTTATTTAATTTATTTAAAAGAGGAAAGGGGATTAAATTGAATAAATAGGATTTATTCATTTAATTGATTGTGAATTTGGTTTAATGAATTAATTAAAATAAATTGAATAATTTATTTAGTTAATAGGAGAATGTTTGAAGATGAATTAATTAAATATTAATTTAATTAATTGTTGGCTAGTGGATTTTTAATCAAGTAAATAGAAAATATTCATTTAATTAAAATGGACAGATTTATGTGACTATATTTGCCCCTCTTTGAGACGGTGAGGTTTATCGCGTCATTTCAAAGAAAGAGAAAATAGGTGTGAAGAAATGCCCCATAAAATGTTAATTTAATGGGTGGTATGGCCCCTTGAGAGATAAGCCGAAATTTTTTGAAAAATTGGGCGATCTCTCGAAAAATAGAAAGAATGGGAGGGGAGATAGAATGGAAGAAATAAGCAATAATGGTGAAAGATTGGGATAAGATGGAGTGAATATAGAGAAATGGCAAGCCAGTGAGTACCCTTAGGTCATGTAGGAGATATAGTGCAAATGTGGTGTGTGCTTGTGATTGATGCTATACAATTGATTAAAATTGGTTGAATAATCTGGTGCAATTGGTTTAATTGCCCCGGGTGAGTCAAAGCATGACAGTTGATGCCAGTTGTTTGCTTGGATAGGATAAAGTCTGAGTAAGTGAATCAAAATGACCTAATGTGAGTTAGACAATTGATGTAATTCACTGATGAAGTCAAGGTATATGAAGAAAAATACTCGATGAGACTTAGACAATTGATGTAATTGGATGTTTTGATTGTATTTGATTGGTTGATCAATTGATAGTGTGTGCGTGCGTGTGATGGATGGTTGTGGGAAATCATAGCAGCCCCGTTGAGACTAGGTCATTGCGAGAAATGCCTATTGTAGTCTAGGTTTTCCATGATTGATTACCTGTTGAGACCCGAAGATACTTGATCAGAGTATTTGTTGATAGTCTAGGTGTGTGCAAGTCGATGTACCTATGCAGACAGAGTAATGTGCTTGATTGTGTGGATGAATTAGGATGGGAAGTACAGTCCCTCCTATTAGAGAATGGATGGTGATGAACGTAGCTTGATTGAGTTGATGGGAAATGATGAAGGGATTATGATGATGTTGATGATCAAGATAGGGAGGGTGAGGGGAGGTTTGATGTTAGATAGAAGATATGGAGGACCTAGGACCGAGTCCTATGGAAGAAGAGGAAAATAGAGTATCCATTGTTATTACTATGTATGAATGATATGTAGATATTTATGAATGTATGGATGGATGGAATGCAACAGAATGCAATATATACAGATGAGATGGAATGACGATCCATAGTGCATTATTTTCATCATTGAGCTTTAAAATGTTGTAAGAAAATACAAGCAACTTGACATAATGATTCAAGATGACCTGAGTATTTCTTGCATGGATTTTGATATAGCAAGTTAATACAAGCAACTTGATATAATGGATCAAGTTGACCTAAGTATTGCTTGCAGAACAGGCAAGGATTATCTCCTTTCATGCATGACTTGGAACGTCCTCCTTGATCTTTTACCGATCAGATCCTGAGAGAAGTTCATACCATAATCAGAGATAAACCATCATCGAGTTTGGATGAGGCAGTAAGAACCAAAGATGGAGCATTGTACCTGCAAACAAAGAATATATATAAAGAATAAAGAATATGGATCCTCGATAATGGTTCATGTTCATATGGTTGAGGTATACGATGTAGTCAGCAAGCTGTAGTGATCCATGACTGCATTTTTGCACATGATCACGTAACTTAGTGAACTTCCCACGTAGACACCATTAGTGCATGCCCCAAAACTTCATTGGAATAATTCACAGAAGATACACAAACAATGCAGTAGGAACCAGCTCGGCCACTCTAATCACTTGTGGATATCCTGGAGTAGCGTAGGAACCTGATATATATAAATGAATGAATAACCTACAAAATCAAACAAGTATTTGATAGCTTTAAATAGAATTTTGTTGTCAAAGAAAATGTCATCTTGTCTTTGTTTTGGTAAGGAAGGATGTATCCTTGTTAAGACAGTTGGTGTGTCGATGTGAATTATTTTGGTTGATATGATAAGTGATCATCATTTGAGTTTTTTCATAATGTTTTCTTGGTATCTAATCTGAAAACGTATGTACAATGCGTTGCCATGTTTTTGAGTGATTTTTGATGGTTTTGAAATGTTTTTGGATTTTTGTGAGATAGTTTTCCAATGTTTTTGGTATTGTGATGATTGTTTTGACTGTTTTTGGTATTTTGTGAGATAGTTTTGAATGTAGAACTCAATGAATTACCAGTAATGCAAAATCCACTTCCATCAATAGGTTAAGGGAATTGCCCCCAGTTTAGACATGACTATAGTGGGATGCAAGATGCATGAAGTACTACTCTTGATTGCAGATCAATAACCAGCCATGGTTTGGATAGATGGATGTGTGGATGTAATGAATGTGATCGCAACAAGTTTGAAAGACAATGGAGCCATAGCCTTTATGAGTGGCACTTGTTTGCCAAGTTTTCACCATTGTACTTACCCAAGGTGCCACCAGAGTGGTTATTCACTGTTTGGATGCATGATTTTTCTTTACTATTTTGATTTTTTTGTATTTTCTTCAGGACATTTATCTAAATGTTTTTGGTATGCTTCTGGTATGTATGGGAGCCTGATGCTCTAGACAACTATGTATAAAACCATTTGAGGTGCATGTTGTTGATCGGATCTGCTAGCAGTTCTCCTTTTGAAGTAGCCAACTGATATGCCCCAGACCCAAATACAACAATGATAACATATGGACCTAGCTAGTTTGATTCAAACTTCCCTTGATGTTCTCGATTTGGTTGGTTACGAGGATTCTCTCTAAGAACAAGATCACCTACCTCAAATGTACGAGGTCTAACCTGGTGATTATAGCTTTTGCTTATACGTTGCTGATAGGCCTTGAGGTGATTGTATGCAGCTTGTTGTTTCTCATCAAGTAGCTCTAAGTCTTGAAGACATGATACTCAGTATGCTTCATCATCAATGAGATTATGCAAGGAAACTTGTAGGGATGGTATCGCAACCTCAATAGGTAAGATAGCTTCTGCACCATAGACTAGTGAGTACGAAGTTGCGCCTGTAGGGGTTCAAATGCTAGTTCAATAGCCCATAGTGCTAGATTCAATTGAACATGCCAATCATGGCTGACATCATTGACTATCTTCTTAAGGATTCTCAATATGCTCTTGTTTGATGCTTCAGCCTAACCATTTCCTTGTGGGTAATAGGGAGTGGAAAAGCGGTGTTGGATGTGAAACTTCTCACAAAGCTCACAGACATCTTGATTTTTGAAAGAAAGACCATTATCTATGATGATGGACATGGGTACACCATACCGAAAGATGATGTAATTAAGGATGAATGAGGCAATCTGCTTGTCGGTGACTTGGGTAAGTGGAACAACTTCGATCCACTTTGTGAAGTATTCGGTAGCGGTAATAATGAACTTATGGCTGTTGGATGAACATGGATGAATCTTACCCACAAGGTCAAGTCCCCATTGGAAAAAGGGCCATGGTGTTGTGATTGGTTGCAATTTTTGTGCTGGCGCATGTATCAGGTCTCCATGAACTTGGCATTTCTTGTATTTTCAGACAAAGTAGTAGGAGTCTTTTTCCATGGATTGTCAATAGTATCCAGTGCGCATGAGTTTCTTGGCTAGTGACGGACCGCTTGCATGAGTTCCACAAATTCCTTCATGTACCTCTTCCAAGGCCTTTGTTATCTCATCCTATTCTAGACATCGAAGGAGAGTACCATCAAGACTACGTCGGTATAGGGTTTCAGCGATGATGGTATATCGAGCAGTTTGGCGGATGAAGGTTTTATGTTGATTATTCGATTGGTTAGGAGGAAGGGTGTGATCGCGGAGGTAGGTGTAGAACTCACCATACCATGGGGATTTGAAACCGATAAGATGACATATCATCTCAAATTCGGGGATATCATAAGCGGGAATCAAAAGTTGTTCTACCAAGAACTCGTAGTGTGTTGAATTCTGTGGAGGATCTAGGAGAGATGCAATGGTCGCCATAGCATCAGCAGCTCAATTCTGATATCTGGGCATCTGATCAAAGGTGATAGTTGTGAATGATGTTTTTAATTTGTCTACCATTTGTTTGTATGGTAGGAGTTTGTTATCCTTTGTCTAATATTCATTTGTTGCTTATCAAATGACTAGTTGAGAGTTGCCATACCTGTAGTTCTTGTAACTTCCATTGTATGGCTAGCCTAAGTCCTATGATCAAGGCTTCATACTTAGCTATGTTTTTTGTGCATGGAAATGTGAGACTACAAGACTTCAGGATGCTGTCACCTTGAGGTGTGATAGATAGAATGCCTTCCCCTGAGCCATGCCTAGTGTATGAACCATCAAAGTATAATTTTCATGGTTGTGCTACTGTGATCATGAATATCTCTTCATCTGGAAAATTGGAAATGAGAGGATGATCACCTATGAGGGGTGCATCAACCAACTGATCTGCAATAACTTGACCTTTGATAGCCTTACGATCCACATAATCCATGCCAAATTCACTTAGAATCATTACCCATTTGGCCAAGCACCCTGTTAATGCTGCTTTGCCAAGTAAGTATTTGAGGGGATCAATCTTTGCAATTATTTGTACTTTATGTGTCAATAGATAGTGCCTCAATTTAGTGGTTGCCAAGATTACTGCTAGGCAAGCTCGCTCAATAGGTGTGTAATTGAGTTCATAGCCGACTAGTGTGCGAGAGATGTAATAAACAACACACTCTTTCCCTTCTGCATTATGTTGTGCCAGTAATACACCCAATGCCGTAGTTGTTGCTGAGATATAGAGTAATAAAGGTCTGCTCAGATATGGTGGGATCAGCAATGGTGTATTCATGAGATAGTCTTTAATCATTTGGAATGCCTGCTGGCATCTAGTATCCCATTGAAAGCAGATGTTCTTGTGTAACAGGTGTGTAAATGGGTGACACTTATCTGCCAGTTGTGCACTGAATCTTCAGATAGATTGAAGCTGCCCTTGTAGTGTCCTTAGCTAGCTGATGTTCTTTGGTGGTGGCATGTCCATGATTGCCTTGACTTTTGTTGGGTCGACCTCAATACCTTTGCTTGAGACAATGTATCCTAGAATTTTCCCTGAAGTTACTCCAAAGACACATTTCTTTGGGTTGAGTCTAACATGATATTGTTCTAGTCTGTCAAATATTTTCTCTAATATGTCCAGATGACCTTCTCTTTTGAGGTATTTTGCCAGTAAGTCATCAACATAATCTTCTATTATGGTATGCATCATGTCATGGAAGATGGTGGTCATTTCTCGTTGATAGGTCACTCCTGCATTCTTTAGACCAAAAGGCATTACATTCCAGTAGTATGTTCCCCATGGACATGTGAAGGCCATCTTATGTTGATCCTTTAGTGCGATCTTTATTTGATTGTACCCTGAAAAGCCATCCATGAGTGAAAGCATGGCATGTCCTCCTATTAGGTCCACTATTATGTCGATATTTGGTAGGTGGAAGTCATCCTTAGGAAATGCTTTGTTGAGATCTCTGAAATCAGTACAGATATGGATGCCTCCATTTGGTTTGCCGATAGGATGCATCTTGCGAAGTTTTTGCTTGATAGGCTTAGCTCCTTCTACTACAGTGAGATGATGCATGACTAAATTAGGATCAAGCCCAGGCATGTCTGCATAGGACCATGCAAAGTTAATCTGGCGCTTCTTGAAGAATTCAACAAACTTAGGTTGTTCCTCTGAAGTTAAAAGAGATGCCAGACGTATGTGGTGAGGTGTTTTAGGAGTCCCCACGTTGTATTCTTTTGTTTCCTTGATAAGGATTGTTGACCATTCCTACTGTGTACTAGAAGGGAGGATGTCAAACCTTTCATCCTCAGGAACCTCGGAGAGGTTTTCACCCTTGGATATGCTCTTTCTTTTTACTTTTGTGGGATCAAACAGTGCCACAGTGTGGTTTTCACTGGAAGATCCATGTTTTATTGTTATATTTTTGTAGCTAAAAGGTTTGGCATCCGCCCCAAAGTATGCTATGCTATTAAGTTCAATGGCAAATCCAGCTTTGTGATCCCTGCTTGGTATGTTATCCTGTAGTTCCAAAAAGTCAATGATCACCTCATCGTTTTGGAATTGGTCAAGGCATGGGGGATTAGGTTGGTTCCATTCGATGAGTTTAGGATGGATAATAGGCATTACTTCATCAATTAGGTTAAGTTCATTTGATGTGTCAGTGAGGGTTAAGACGATGTGGTGAAGGTCATTGATGGTACTCTCCTGTCAGAACCAGGCGTAGGATGTGACGTAGGGTCTATGGAAGATGTTTCCAGTTTAGGAACCCAAGAGGTCTTTATCTATGCTTCTTCATAATAGGGATGTCTTTAAGAGGTGGAGGTGGTGATGTGTCTTCCTCATCTGAAGTATTAAGTCATACAGATTCAAATTTCCACTCATGTGAGTCAGTCTCTGAGTCACTTTCTAGTAGCCAATTATTGTACCATACTGGGATATCCTTTGAGTTAAACACTGCAGGTGTAACTAGCTTATGTATCTTTGTAGATGAAACAATTGGTGTTGTAGGAAGAATTATGGGGATCAATGAATCCGATATGGGGAGTATTGGTAATGTCGAATCTACTGCTTCTACTGGAATTACCGATGTTGTAGATGCGGTTGTTGTTACTGATGGGGTTGCTGGTTTGATTGCTAGGATTATTGGTGCTGTGGATGTTACTGCTAGTTCTTTTAGCCTTGATGGGGCAGTTGCCATGGTGCACAGTGCTGCTTTTATAATCAAAGGTGACCTCTTTGTATTAGGATGATATAGAGGTTGGCTGGGTTTCCCTTTGAATCTGAGCTTAGGAAGGATCTCCTTTTGAAAGCCTAATCTTGGATTATCTTTGGGCTTTAATTCTAGCTATAGCGGTTCATGTCTTCCTTTCTTGCAAGGTCCCAAAGCACCCTGACCATCATAACCCATTCTTTGCATAATGAGAAGGCCTTTGCCATATTGATATGTGGGAAGCTTAGCTTGTGGGATCTCTGTGGTAATAGGATCTTTATAAATCCAATCTGCTAAGTCCTCATCTTTGGCCTCTTCTTCTTGACTCTTTCCAAGGATGAATGGTGTCAAAGTACATGCTGGCTTGATCAGTGGTTGTTGAAGTAACTGTTGAGGTTTACCATGAGTTCTAGGAGAAGTAGGCATTTTCCCAACACAAAAGAGTTGGCTCAAATTGTACTCCCCGGGACCTTCCTCTACTATTTTCATCTTGAGCTTCTCTTGCTTAGGTATAGAGGTGTCTGAACTGGAAAGAGAGGCTGGACTTATATATGATGTGGATGAGATGACTTCTCTATTGTTGGGAATGGTAATCGCTGGTTGATGACTGATATTATGACAATATGCAAAGGGATTTGCATCGCCCGAGATTGTAATTTCTACACCATTATGCGGGAACTTGATACACTGATGGTAGGTGGAGGGAATGACTTGCATGGCGTGTATCCAAGGTCTTCCTAACAATAAATTGTATGGTAGAGGAAGGTCCAAAACTTGACAGATGATGTGTTTTACTATTGGATCCACTGGGATTGGTAGCACAATAGCTCCTTTGGATGACCGCTCTGCATCATCATAGGCTTTGATTGTTATCTTCTTGTGGGGATCCACTGATTCAATTGCATATCCCAAAGCTATGACTAATTGTAGTGTACAGATATTCAGAACTGCTCCATTGTCAATCAAGACTTTCTTGATCCTATGTTGATTGATAAATCGTTAAATGTGGAGTGAGGCATTATGAGGTTGCTGGAAGGATGTATTGTCACTTTCAGAGAAAGTGAGACAAGGTGATGACCTTAGATATCCAACCATGGCTTGGAATTGCTCTGTGTTTAGGTTTGCAGGGACTGATGCCTCTTGGAGAGCTTGATCCAAGATTGTTTTAGGAGATAGGGGCAATAGTTCTAAGATAGATATCAATGCGGGTGTTTTATCTAACTGTTCCACAAGGTTATATTTCTTTGGGATAGATTGGGTACCTTATGGAGCTGCTTTTATGGTGATCTTGCCACAATGTGCAACAACATTACAAGTGGAGCTGGGATTTTTTATGGTAATAGTTGCAATCTGTTCATTGGCCTCATATAGGTGGTTCATAGTGTAATTATATGCAGCACGCATATAATCAGTGGTACTTGTGTTTCGCCCTGAAGTGGAAGGAACCTTTGATCTTGTGATGGAAGTGGATTTTTAAACATGAGATGATCATTGTTTGTTGTCTTTGGGTCATGTACTTCGATTTTGATCTCACCTCCGTCAATAAGATCTTGAATAAGATCTTTCAATCTATGACAATTGCTTGTCTTATGCCCTTTCCCTTGAAGGAAATCGCAATGTTCAGTATCCCTCCACCATGCAGGTTTGACTTGAGGTTCATAATCTGATGTTTTGGGTAAGGTTACTAGATTTTGAGAAACCAACTGACGTAACACTGTTTCGATAGGTTCTCCTAAGGGAGTGTATGTTCGTTTTGGTTTAAAATTTTGTTGACGGTGTCTGGGTTCCTCTTGAGATGTGTTGCGACCTTGATTTGGAGGAGCAACTATGTTATTCTTGGGTGGGGGGTTTTGTCCTGCAAATCGAACCACTGGTTGTGCATTTTGGATAGTTCTTGCATCTACAACCCCATCATTGACGATGTTCTTATTTTTGCTCTTGAAGTTAGGCTTATCACTATTGAATTGTGGGCAAGGGCCATCTTTTGGCTCATTATATATCTTGATAAGCCCTTTTTTGATAAGAGCTCGCTCACATTTTAAGCCTTTTGTGATCATGTCATTGAAGGAGTCTGTGTCTTTTACGTCTAAGTGAAATTCTATTTCATCATTTAAGTTGGAAATGAATATTTCCACTAGTTCTCGTTCAGGTAACTAAAGAGAACGTCTGCTAGACATTTGATGCATCATTGCAGAAAGACTGAAAATAGCTCACCTGGTTTTTGTTTAGTGTTACATAGATCAGCCATTGTGACATCACGTTCAATGTTGTGTGAGTAATGTGCCAAGAATTTTTGGATGAGTTCTTCAAGTGTCCTAATGCCACCTGGTAATCAGGAAAACCATGATGTGATTGTTCCTCCCAAGCTTTGGGGAAAAAGAATGTATCCTCGTATGCCACTTCGAGGCAAACTAAATGGAATTCTCTAACATGATCACAAGGATCTCCTTTTCCTCTATACTTTTTGAACTTGGGTGTTTCAAACTCTCGTGGAAAAGGTGGCATATGAAGATTCCTATCAAAGGGATAGGGACAAATGTTATTGAGTGAAAATTGATTAGTTTTCACACCACTATGAAGTTTTTGGGCAAGATTTTCAACTTGTTGCCGCAACATATTGATTTCATTTGGAGGAGGAGGAGGTGGTGGATTACCTTGATGAAGGTTGTATCTGATGTGTTCTTGACCTCTTTCATCCTCATTACAACTTTGGTGTTTTGATGCTTGTCTTAGTTGTGCCACATCAAAGTCAGAGGGTAATTTAGCCCCTTCTTGAGCAAGTCATAAAAAGTGAGCATCAACATTGCTCCTGAGTATTTCATCAAAAAGTTTATTAAAGAGAGGGTTGTGTTGTGCCCTTTTGAGTGCTGCAAGAATAGGCGTACTTGGATTTTCATCATTGATGTTTCCTCCAAGTGCTTCTTGGAATTCATTGATATTTTCCTCCTCTTCCTCTTCGATTTCTCATTGTCTAGACCTTAATCTTGTTTGAGCCATTTTGTTTGCAAGGTTTTGTTGAAGTTTGGTGAAAATTATGATGAGTTGTTGATGAAATGATAGATTGATGTTTGGTGAAGTGTTTTGCATATGATTCTCTAGCACTTAAAGGTAGATGTTACCAAAGTTCTTTCTTGAATTTGCTTGATGTGTTTGTTTTGACAGTTTGATGTGATAAGGTTTAGAGAGATCTAAGATGTGTTACAGATTTAACTACCTAGTAATGAGAGGATGCACTCATATACTAGTTTTAAGCTGTGTAGAAATGTCTCTTTTAGGGCAAGTTTATCTTAGATGTAGAGACACTCCAAAAGTGATGTGTTTGTGTTTGATTCAAGCAATATCGATAATAGAACTTAGGATAAGAACCTTTTGATGTTTTGAGAGTTGGAAAGGATTGATAATGTGTGAATGTGATAATGGATAAAATGTTAACTTCAATAGAAACTCTGTGTTACAAAAGGAACAAACTCTTCCTCTTCTTGTTCAGGGGTTGGTGGTTCTACCCTAGCTGAGTTATATGTGATACAAATGTCTGGAAAGAAGGCAGGATTGATTTTGCCTCCCTTGTTCTTATGATAACTCAAAGCTCTATATTGAGTAAAAGCTCTGCGGTTTAATGACTCTTGATCAAACTCGTTTGATTTTCCTTGAAGATAGAGACGCATACGATGTAAGAAGGTTCTATGAGAGACAAAGATTTGTCTATTAAGATAGAATAATTTCCTTCTTTTGATAAGAGCCTTTGAGCTCAATGGCCTTTTCTTCAAGTTAATGTGTTGATGAAGATTCTTCTTTCTCAAGATGTGAAGAATGGTCATATAGTTTGACACTTCTATTATTTGCTCTTTATTTTTGATCTTTTTGAAAATGTTGGTGTTGGATGAATACTTGTTGTGGATTTTGTATTTTTGATTTTTCTTTGTCAAGAAAACAAAGAAAGCACACAAGACCAGGAATGTTGCCTCAAAAGGCACAAATGGGTATGGGTCTAGATCAACCCAATCTTTTGAAATTTTATGACCCTTTCCTCCAAATTTATTTTAGGTGTTTTTCCAAAGCCTGGAGTCAACTCAATTTGCACTGGTATGACACAGAAATGAAGACATTTCAAACACTCGTTATCCCTAAGGTCAAATGGCTAGTTGCGATAATTTCAGCCCACATCTTGATATTTCTTCAACTTTGGTACTACATACCTTATGAATCCCGCGGTGGTAGGTAAGGATGTGATATACTAAGTCTTGCATGAGCATAACAAATAGATGATCCCTATGATGGGGGAGTCACCACTTTCATCAGGCTACAAGTAACCTTTCAAAAAGCTATGTTTCTACTCAAGGAAATATGTATGGAGAGTATCTTGGGAGAAAAACCTTCTATGCTCTTACACCGAACTTTTCACAAATATCCTCAATCAATAGAATGGGTGGGCTACTACTTAAAGGTGTTTAGTAATTTTTTATGTTTTTGGACATAAGTTCATTCTGCAGTGACTCACTTAAGAGCCTTGTAACTTATGGTGGGGCCCATTTGTCCTTTCAGAAAGTTACACTATAGTAACAACTATACCCAAGGCTATAAATTTTTCTCTCACCTGATTTCCATAGCGTCTCGAAGGATTTACCGTGCGAGGTCATTCCCAAGAGTGACGATCCCTTGGCAAGCCTCTCTTAAAAAGATAAAACTTGAGTGTTACTAACACTTTTCTCTTGCACCTAGGACCACGAAAGCCAAGGGAGAGGATAGTGTGTGTTAG
Organism: Cryptomeria japonica; assembly: GCF_030272615.1. Taxonomy (NCBI): domain Eukaryota; kingdom Viridiplantae; phylum Streptophyta; class Pinopsida; order Cupressales; family Cupressaceae; genus Cryptomeria; species Cryptomeria japonica. The sequence continues at coordinate 113,142,756 of NC_081407.1, forward strand.
AAGTAGGACCACTCAACAAACTTTTATGCAAAGTGTGCCAAACACAAAATACACTTGTTCTTTTTAACTTGTCATTGCAATGATGTTCTATCTATTTGGAGATGTTGCTCCAACAACCATGATGTTCTTTTTAACTTCAAAAGCAATATGTTTGAGTAAACTAGAATTTGAAATCCTGGTCAACTGAATTTGAAACACGTATGCATGAAGTAAATCATTTTGTAAAATTGAGACAAGTTGATGGTTCTTTTTACTTCCACCAAATCGAAGAGTTGATTGTGAAATTTTTAGTTTGCTACAAGAAAAAAAGTTTGATTGTAAGTTATAGAGCACCAAAAGAAGTGAACCTAACTTGCAAAGAAATAAAATTTGTTTGTAAGTTTTAGAGCACCAAAATTAAAGTGAACCTAACTTGCAAAGAAATAAGATTTGTTTGTATGTTTTAGAGCACCAAAATTAAAGTGAACCTAACTTGCAAAGAAATAAGATTTGTGTGTAAGTTTTAGAGCACCAAAATTAAAGTGAACCTAACTTGCAAAGAAATAAAATTTATTTGTAAGTTTTAGAGCACCAAAAGAAGTGTTTAAGCACAAAAAGGGGTTAGTTTAAAACCTGTACATGAAGCGAACAGTTAGAAAAATCCGAAAACATGGTGGGCTTCCACAAGCCTAATATTTTTGGTTTTTCGGTTACAAGGAAATTTTATACAACGTTATATTACAATAGCGCTACTTTGTGTGCAAATAGAAGCGCTACTTAATACAAACACGTGAAAACATAAACAAAAGTGCTAGAAGAACATATTTTGACAGCAATACAAAAGCGCTAATACAGAAGCAAAAATGCTAGTTGATGAACAAAAGCGCTAATAGACTAACAATAGCGCTAAATTTGAGACAATAGCACTATTGTAAGAACAATACTACTAAAATACCAAATTACAATAGCGCTAAAGTGAGAATAATAGTGCCAAAGCGCAACATGTGCGAAAAAAATGTTAGTTTTTCAAAAAAAGTGAAGTATTGCTGGATGTTTGATTCACGTCGGGTTCACCAAATGATGCTCTGCAAAATGGGAAGGTTAGTTAGGATAAAAAAACACAAAACAAGAAACAAAAGAAATCAATTGTTAGATGTTAGTGTTAGAAATAACAAATTAAAAACTATCCTAAGCAAGCATATCAAGAAAGACACTACTAAACAAAAAGAAAGCTTAAGGAATCTACAAAAAGTAACTAAACTTCTCCATATGCTCTGTACCATGCTGGTAGCTTCTCCTTCCTTGTTCCTCTCCTCTCCAAGTTCCAAATTAGTGTAGCTCTCAACATCTTTTTGCATTATGGATTCTTATGGAGGTTCAAGATTGTAAATGATTATGAAAAGTATGCAAATGCAAGCTTAATAACCAAATAAGGATGAGTTATCTAAATGCTATTTGTTAATTTTAACCAAAAGAGTGAATATGATGATAAATGCTCTCTAGAAATGCCTATAGATTAAATGCATACAAGTTTTCAGGATCTGGATTATGAAGAAATGGGCTCTATTTATAGGAAAAAAGGAGAAATGGATGGTTGAGATTGAGTAATCTCAACAAGGGTCGGGATTGAATGATATTCAATCCATGTGAGGACTTTCAACCCCATCCAAGGATGACAAGTGTCAACATGAGATGGGTTGAGAGGAGAGGGAAGAAGCATTAAATGCCTAACATGACCTGAGGGTTAACTTGGGAGATAAGGTTAAGGTTAGGTTGAGTGAATAAATTCATTATCCAAAGGATAATGCTTTTATCCAATGGATAAACTCTCGTGCAAAGGTTAAAGGGATAACCATGGTCAAAGAAATAAATGCTTGAGGAGACACATGGGTCACATGAGGGTTGAGTTAGGGGTTAAAGTCTCTAACCATGTTTGCAAGTGGATTCAACCATTAATGGCCATGTAAGAGCCATAAGTGGTTTGGAAGACTTTAGAGGTTAAATTGTGGAACACACAAAGCATTAAATTCTTTTCAAAGACTTTGAAGTCTTTGAGAAGTGACTCCAAGTTGCTTAGGAATGTGACAATATTTAGGGGATGGATTAGGCTAATTAGGAAAGGGTTAGAAGAATCTAGAAGGGGGTTAGGATTGCAAGTGGGTTTGGTGGGTGAGGGAAAATAGGATTTTAATTAAAATAAAATTTATTTATTTCAATAAATAGGTGCAAGTTACATTTGTAGGAAAATGCAAGTGGAGGGGGGGGGGGGTGGGAGGAATAAATAATTTAAATAAATATTTTATTTTATTTATTTAAAAGAGGAAAGGGGATTAAATTGAATAAATAGGATTTATTCATTTAATGGATTGTGAATTTGGTTTAATGAATTAATTAAAATAAATTGAATAATTTATTTAATTAATAGGAGAATGTTTGAAGATGAATTAATTAAATATTAATTTAATTAATTGTTGGCTAGTGGATTTTTAATCAAATAAATAGAAAATATTCATTTAATTAAAATGGACATATTTATGTGACTACAGTTATCATTCCTGATACTTTTGAACAAAAGGAAAATGATAATAAGGTATGTACTAAGGAATCAAAGAAGGAAGATAAAGAAGGAGACCAGACTATATCTAATGAATGTCAAAAGCCCAAACTGTCACAACCCTCCTTTATCACCTTTTGATTTAAATACAAACTCTATTTCTTTGGATAAACTATTGAATGAATATTGTAAAGGAATAAAAATAAAAATAATAAACCACACACACACATGGAAAATATATATATATTTTTAATTGGTTATTTAATTTCCCTCACCCAAATTAAGGCACATGTTGTAGGAGGAATAAGAAGCTTCTAGAGGCTTCTCCACCACCCTTGCATGTAACTCCTCCCACTAAGCCTAATCAATTTGCATGGAGGCCAAATTGGGAGAGAATCTCTTTTTTTCAATTAAAAATTAGGTAGTGGGAATTTGAAATTTCTTTTATAAAAGAGGTGCAAGTTTCAAAAGGAGTGGTTGGCTATTCCATAAGAAATTCTGCAAGTAAAATTTTCCTTTGTAGTCAATTTTCATTTTCAGCTAAGACTTTGTTGGGAGGACTTCTCTTCAAATTTGGAGGATCAAGGAAGACTCTACACCATTTTTCAAGCACCTAGGTTCTTTCAAACTTAGTTTCATGCATCTTATTCTTGTTGTAGATTAGATTTGATTAAATTATTTAGGAAATTAGAATCATTTGATGAGAATGAGATTCATTTGTTTCAGATTTTGATAAGAATTAGTTTCAGTTTTTGATAAGAAGTAGATTAAATTGTTTGATAAAAAGTAGATTAAATTGTTTGATTCATTGTTCAGATTTTGATAAGAATTAGTTTCAGATTTGATAAGAAGTAGATTAAAATGTTTGATAAAAAGTAGATTAAATTGTTTGATTCATTGTTTCAGATTCTTGATAAAAATTAGTTTCAGATTTTGATAAGAAGTAGATTAAATTATTGATGAGAATGAGATTCATTTGTTTTAAATTCTTGATAAGAAATTTGTTTCAGTTTTGAAAGAAGTAGATTAAATGGTTTAGGAGAATAGAGTCATTTGATGAAAATTAGATTCATTGTTTTCAGATTATTTTTGATAAAAATTAGATCCATTCATTTCAAAATTTTGATAAGAATTAGATTCATCCAGATTAAATCATTGGAATATCTTATTAAGTTTTAGATTTGAATTGATTTAAGTCTGAAATGTATTTCTCTGGTTATTGATTTAAAGTTTGAACTGTGTATTCGAAAGGATCTTGCTGTAATCAATCTCTCTAAGATTTCTCATCTTCTGGTTTACTAAATCCTCTGTAAAAATACGTTTAACATTTTGTGAAAGATTTTCCCTGTGTATATAAATAAAGTATCTCTTTCTCTGTGAATAGATCTCCCTGTGTGTGCAAACAATTTTCTCCTTTCTCTGTGAACAGATCTCCCTGTGTAGAAAACAAAGGAAATGGAAAAAAAAAAAAAAAGAGAAGAAGAACCTCTCTGGTTACTGCTTCATTGTATTTCTCCCTGAAACTTAATCTGTGATTATCATTATTATTTCTATCAGACCTGTTATCTACCCTTCTCTGAGTGATTTCAATAATTTAAAAATACAATACTCCTGCATCAAAAACAATAATATATATAAAAACATAAATATTTATACACATACATATATATATATATATATATATAAACATACAAAAAAAGAGAGGGAAATCGTTCAAACCGCAAGAAAAATCCCCGTAATGCATGGCTTTTAACGCAAGACGGACGTTGGCATGCGGGACAGTTACAATGTAACCGTCGCAGGGTACGGAGGGGCCCGCGGGTCCCCTCATCTCTGCGGACCTGCGCATGCAGGGCCGCAGGGGTGATGGGACCCGTGGTCCCCACCCCGCACCCTAATTACTACCAAGTAAAATATGTTATTTAATTTAAAGGTTTCTTTTCCCTTTCAAATTTGTAGATTGAAATTTTAAATTGGGAAATTAATACTGGTTATTTAATTAAAAAAAAAAAATTATTTTTATTTTTATTTTTATTTTTTTTGATAGAAATGGCATTTAGGAAATAATGAATTCTTTTTTAGTGTTTCTACTTAGAAAGAAATTGGGCTAATATGTAGCAAGTTCATAATTAAATTACCCTTAGTAAGTTTTAAAATTGTAGACTATATTCTTCTAAAAATAAGTTACTCAACCCATTAAGAATCATTGGGACACTTGATTGGTCTTTAGAGATTAACTTACATTAGTACAAATGCTTAAATTTAATCATTATTTTGGACTTGTTAAATCTTCTTACGTCATGCAAATTTCTCATAGATTAATTGCTTTTATTAATGGTTCATAGCATGCGAATTATTTATGGAATAATTATATCTTTCATGCAATTACTATTTTCGTGATGGTCATTATTATGCAAATTACACTTCAAGTAGTTACTTCAATTAATTACGCTTTCATTTTTGTTATTCGTAGTTAGAGAACTAAACAAAGGAAGATGGAAAACCAAAACTAGCAGCGTTCGGTATATATGGTGCCTCTGGGTCACGCTTATGGGTAATGTCGTCGTGTTGAACTACTGCACTTAACGCCTAATAAAGCTGCATCAACGACGTATGTGGCATCGTCCCTATAAATCATCGGGGAGTAATAAGGGACATTTGGAAGTTAAAATCCGAGGGGCGGGTAATCCCCCTTGGATCGATAATTTAATAAGATAACTTTTAAATGAATTTCACATCTGTTGAGATACACCATAGTAAACCCCTTTTTAAGGATGGTCAAGTTAAATACCCTCATGAAGTTTATTTTCCTTTTTATTTATTTCATCTTGAAGGGATATTGGTGATTTGCAATTGGGTGATGCTCTTGATAAGTATTAGGGTCTAGTTATTTTGTTTAGGCCACAAGCAATAGGCCATCTTGAGCCTTCGCCTAAGTGCTACCATCGTGGGTAGCAACCGTAGAGAAACTATCTGGGACACTGACCCTAGAAAGGGTTGCGTACCCACAAATTAGTTTACATCAAACCATAGAATAGAAAATAGAACTACATGCTTTATGCCTTGATCCCGTGCCGAAGCGGGTATGTAGGCAGTCTTGGGACGGAGTTGTCCCTCGTACTCAGGCATTCGTGGGTGGGGTCTAGGCTTGGTTGAGTAAGAATCCTAATTGAAAGATAAGATAATCAAATTTAATTCAATGCATACTCGGAAGGAATCCCGTATGGATTCGCTTGACTTCCCGAGGCTTTAAGCCAAATTCCGGGGCGGAATTTAAGCTTGTATTATCTTTAATTACTCCTAAGGACGGCGACCTCGGTGCATTCTTGTTAGAAGAGTGTAGTACTTAGTGAGTGGCTCAGGACCCGAATGGTCCCGATGAGTCTAAGTCTCTGGCCAGAGCATCTCCTATCCCATTTGGATGGATGCCTACCCCGTATGGGTAGATGCCTATCCCGTATTGGATAGATGGAATTTTACGTCCCGTATGGACAATTGCCTAACCCATATGGTTAGAAGCTCATCCCGAATGGATGAATGCCTAATCCTAATTGGATGGATGCCCAGAGTATGCAATTGAATAAAACATAATGAAAAAAAAAATAATACTCAATTTTTGTTGAATCAATTTTGGTGGGTTATTAAACAAACCCAACTGTGATGAATAGAAGGAAGAAGATCTAGAGGAAGGGGAAATCCATGTTGTTCTGCAAGAAAAAATGTGGAGGAGGATTTGAACTCAGTTACAAAGGACCTGAATAGCAAGGATACTTATCCCAGCTTTGAAGATTTCCAACAATGCAATATTCTTGGAGGATCATCTGCTTCTGAGTTCCTGAAGCTCATTGAGTATGTTAAATCCACCTTTTCATCGTCACCGACAAATTTTCTCAATATAAGCTCTAAATGGGCAGATGAAGAAGGAAAAATTGATGCCTTGCAAAAAAATATTGCCCAAAACCCTATGGATGATGAAATCCACATTAATGATGTCTTAGAGAGAAAGTGGGAAGGGAAAAAGGGTCCTAAATCTACAACCCAAACTCCTATGAAAACCAGGGGGAGGGCCAAAGATGATGTGGTTTCAAACCCAACAATTCTAGGAAAGAAATCATCTACTCTAATGAGGGAGCTGGAAGCCAGCAAGAATATAGCAGATGGTACCTAGCTGACCATCCTTGAGGTATTTTCTTTTAAACGAATATGAAGATTATTTCATGGAACATTTGTGGACTTAGTGGTCTACATAAACAGGAGATTCTCAGAAACCTTGTTAGGGATCACAAACCTGATATTGTTCTGATTCAAGAGACTAAAATGCCTAAGGATAAAGTGGAAAAAATTAAAGTGTTTAAGAATTGTGGGGCTGGGTAGTTCAGATGGTGCCTCTGGAGGCATTTCCCTCTTTTGGAACCTTTCAGCATGTCTAGGGGAATCTATTTTGGCTTGACAATAATATTATGTTTGTTAGATTTCATCACATTCAAGATGAGACTACTTGATTTTATCTAATATCTATGCCCCAAATACAAAACAAGGGAGAAATAGATTCTAGAATAAGAGATATTCTATCAGGGCTCAATTCAAGACTGAAAGATGGCTGGTGATGGAAGACTTTAACACGCCTCTAAAGGAGAATGATAAATTTGGGGGGACTCCTTCTCAGTTTGAGAGTAGAATGGATGTGATGAATTTCATTGATAAGTAGGTGCTCCATGATGTGGATATTCAAGGTGCTAATTATACTTAGACTAATAGAAGAACTAGCTCCGATCTTATATAGGTGAAACTTGATAGGGCCCTCATCTCTAATGATTGGTTGAATCATTACATCTGTTCCTTAAATTCTCTTTCATATATTGGTTCGGATCACTATCCGATATCTTTTGTGGTGGACCCTATCTCTAGGAGGAAAAATTTCCCCTTCAGATTTGAGAAAATGTAGATGGTCCACCCTAAGATTGAGGAGGCTATTAAAGACTGGTGGAATATCTTAGTGGAGGGTTCTACCATGTTTTGCATGGCTAAAAAGTCAAGGCATGTGAAGGATAAAATAAAGAGATGGAATAAGAAAGTCTATGGTGATATTTTTGCCTCTAAATGCACAATCCAGCTTGATCTCAAGGATATTCAGGCTAAAGTCCAAGATAATGTGTATGATGAGATCTCTACTATCTCTGAGAGTGATATTTTATCTAAATATCATGATATCATTAAAAAGGAAGAGGTATTCTAGAAGCAATGATCCTACTCTCTATGGATTAAGGAGGGAGATAAGAATACTAGATTCTTTCATATGACTGCCATGAAACATAAGGCTACCAATAGAATCTCAAAAATGTTTATAAGGGGGACCTTGTCCTTTGAGGATGAGGAAATAAGAAAGGAATATAAATCCTATTTCTTATCTCTGGTGTCGACTGACTGCAATCTGGATAAAAGTGCTCAAGATTTACTCCTTAAGGCTATCCCAAATATGATCAGATGAGACCAAAATCATTTTCTCTCTGCTATTCCATCTGAAGTTGAGATCAAGATGTCATTCTTTTCCTTTGGAGGCAACAAAGCCCCAAGTCCAGATGGCTTTTCGATGTTCTTCTTTTAGTCATTTTGGCACATTATAAGTCAGGACATTATCAAGGGTGTTAAAGAATTTTTTGGATCTAAGAAGATTTTGAAAGAGATCAATGCCACTTTTTTGGTCCTTATCCCTAAGATTCCGGGTGCTAATGCTATGGAGCTTTTCAGACCTATTAGTCTTTTCAACTCCTTTTATAAGATTATATCTAAGGTTCTCACCTTAAGACCTTTTTATTCTTCATGATATCATTTCTCCTCAATAGACCGGTTTCATTCATGGAAGGTAGATTATGGACTCCATCATCATGGTCCATGAGAATATTCACTATCTGAAGGTTTCCAAAATTCAAGGTTTCCTGATGAAACTTGATTTGTCGAAGGCTTATGATCGGGTGGATTGGTATTTTCTTTTCAGAATCCTTAAAGCATTTGGATTTGGTGAGAGAGTGATTCAACTAATTTCCTAGCTGATTTCTACTCCCTCACTGTCAGTTATTGTCAGGTTCTCCTACCCCCTTCTTCAAGTCTTCTAGGGGCCTCAAACAAGGGGATCCAATATCCCCTATTTTGTTCATTATTTTGGGTGAAAGTTTGGGTAGATATATCAACAAACTTGTCTTTGAAGGTCATTTGAAAGGTGTCAGACCTTTGTCAGCTGAGAGGGTTTTCTCTCATCAATAATTTGTTGATGACATGGTGTTGTTGGGTGCATTGACTATCAAGGAAGACAAAACCCTAAAATTTGCTCTGAATAACTATTGCCAAGCCTCAAGATAGCTAATAAATTGGATAAAAAGCTCCCTCTTCTTCCTCAAAACACCTGAAGATAGGAAAGGGATAATTGCTAGAATTATGGATTGTTAGATTAGTTTAATCCCCTCTATCTACTTGGGTCTCCCTTTGTGTAGCAAGTCACCTGAGAAATTTTGGAGTAGCTTGGTGGATAGATTCCACAAAAAATTAGTAGGCTGGAAAGATTCCCTTTTGAGTCAAGCTGGGAAGATCCAATTATTAAAATCGTCCCTCCAGAGTTTACCTATGTATGCTTTAAGTCTATTTAGAATTCCAACTAAGTTTGTTGATGCTATTGAAAAGATTCAAAATTCTTTCCTTTGGTCAGGGCTTGAGGAGAGGAAAAGGATTTCTCTGATCACCTGGGAAAAAGTTTGTAGACCTAAAAAAATTGGTGTTCTTGGTCTGAGAAATATTAAAACCATTAATAAAGCCCTTCTTGCCAAACAAATCTAGAGATCATTTGGGAAAACTAGTGAATAGAATTCAATCTAGAAAGCTAAATACATGAAGCCTCAGATGTTTCTCACAAAGTTTCTTAATTCCTTTGAAGCCCTTTCTAGTTTTGTGATTTGGAATAATGTTGCTCAATCTAAAATTATTGCTGGAATAGGTGAAAGATGGACTATTGGTAATGGTAGAAAAGTCAATTTCTGGGAGGATATTTGTTTGTTGGAGACCCCCCTCTCTTGCAAGGATTGTTTTTCTCCCTTTATCTCTATGTGTAAGGAAAAATTTGGAACCAAGGTGGCTAATTATTGGAGGGACAACCACTGGGTAAATTTGAATTCCATAGACCCATCCCTTAACCCTGTCATGGTTTTTCTTAATTATGTTTTGGTGGACCCTTTGCTTGAGGATAGGATCATTTGGGCTGGTACTTCTTCTGGTAGTTATTTGGTGGCTTTGACTATTCTTTTGTTGTCCCATTCTCTTGAGCCATCCCTCTATTGGTCTAAAGCTTAGATTCGTGGTCTTATTCCCAAGATCAATATCTTTTTTTGGATCCTTCTATAGAATAAAATCCTTAACACTGAATATCTCTACAAAAGAGGCTTCCTTCTACCCAATAGGTGTTACCTTTTCCTTAATGAGGAAGAGAGTGTTAACCATATTTCTCTTAATTGTTCCTTCTCTCTTGCTATTTGGTCATAGATTATGCAGGTATGGAATCTGAACTGGGTTTTTCCTACTCCTATTCAAGAATGTTTCATTGGTTGGAGATGCCTATCCGTGAACAAATCTATCAAACAACTATGGGACCTCATAATGCCCCATGTGGTTTGGGGAATTTGGAAAGAAAGGAACAAAATAATATTCAGAGACTCCTCCTCTCCTAAAGTGGTGTTCTCTAAAATTAAGCAGGCCATTGTGGAAAATCTGAAAGTTGATGATAAGCCTCTTATTTTTTGGAGCAAGGATGAATTTGATCTTTTCAATAATTGGAATGATTCTACATCTATAGATAGGGGTGATAGGAAGAATAAGAGAGAAAGTAGTAAATGGTCTTTTCCTCCAATAGGTTGGATTGAAGACAATTTTGATGGGGTGACTAAGGGAAACCCAGGGCCAACTTGGTGTGGGGGAATGATAAGAAATGAAGTAGGCTATTGTATTTCAGCGGTGTCGCTCTCCATGGGATCCTAGACCAACCATTTAGTCGAAGCCATGATAGCTTATCAAGCCCTTTCCCTTGCTAAATCTTTTGGATTTAATAAAGTTTGGCTTGAGGGAGATTCTAATAACATTGTTAAATACCTAAAGGGTTTATCCTCTCTGTCATAGACCATTAAAAGCATTATAGCTTAGGCCAAGGATACAATAAAGTCCTTTGAGCAGTGTCTTATCTCTCACAGTTATAGAGAGACCAATAATATGGCTGATTGGGATACCTATTGACAATATGAAGGAATTGATTATGTGTTGCATTGATGTTTTGTCATTGATGTCAACACTAGTTGTTATGATTGGTTACCGGTAGAAGAACTAGTGTTACCGGTAGAAGGGACTATCAGTTGGATACTACCAACATGTTTGGATCAATGGAATATGTTTGGTTTGATGTTTATGGAATATGCTTTGGTCAGTTGGTATTGACTTGATGATCGGATGCTATCATACACTCTAGTAAGCCTATACTAGTAAGGGTTTAAGGTTTTACCGGTAAAGTTTTTTACTGAGAATCTTTGACAGGATGTATAAGTGGTGTTGGTGTGACTTCTAGATGGAATTCAGGATGTAGAAGGTGATCTTAGTTCATGCCTTTACTGATTGGAGACATTTCTTTGGCATGGTGAATCTATTTGGGTCCAAGTTATGGACCAGTATCATGTTACGTATTCTCTACACATTACTGAGATGATTTATGGATTGGTTAATGTTGTTTTGGTTTAAAGCCAACATGACATATCATTGTAATGTGGATGTATGTAATGATCTTATTGTAATATTTTTTAGGTGGCCGACCTAACTGGTTTAGGCCTTAGGGTTTGTATAAAGTGATGTAATATCCCATTGTAGATCATGGTTGTGGTCATGGAATGAAATGACCTATGCGAAGGAGATTTGGTTGATCATAGGTGATCTAATTGGGTTTAAGTAAGAGGTCAAATACCTCTGGTATTGAGCTTAACCAGGACTGTAATCAAACATAGTAGATGCTATCATTGGCAGTTCATTCTTCTGGATTGTTGTCCAATTATATTGACGTGGTTATAACCTCTCTGTAGTCAGTGAGACTCCTTTATAATGAGCAGTATGCTCTAGGCAGTGTTCCTTCATGCATGTGTAGGCCCCTTATTGTATCACATACTTTCTACAAAAGTATTATCTGACTGTGGGTAGGCTTCCCACCATGGTTTTTCCTTTTACCAGGTTTTCCATGTACAAATCATGGTGTTATGTGGTATGGTTGCATTGTGTTAATTCTCTGTTTCATTTTTAAGTTTTATTGCTTATTGGTATCTATTTCTACTATTCTGGTATTCAATGTTTATATGCTTCAGTTAAAGGTTATAAAGTGGTTTGATTAATATAATCTATTGACAAATGATTCACCCCCCCTCTCAGTTGTCCACCGGTTATTCTAACAATTGGTATTAGAGCTTTGGTCCTCTTTTGTAAAAGCTTAACCGCTTGAGGTAGATCCTATGGCAACTAATACTTCAAATCCACTGGCAACTATTTTCAGAAGAGAAATCCGTGAGCTTGATGGAACAAACTATGGGATATGGAAAATCCAAATAGAGACTCATTGTAGATGTCTTGGCAAGGATATTTGGGAGATCATGTTGGCATATTGAGTTTGTTGGCATTTTGCATATAGATTGCATTAATGATATGTTGTCATTGATGTCAATTGAATCGATAATTGTATTCATGTTATTATTGATATTGTTGTTTTTGATATTGGCTAGTAACCAGTAAGAAGATCTTTGTGGAAGATGTTATAAACTGGTATGTTAAGTTTGTGAGTTGAACCGGTAAACCAGTATAAAGGGTTAAACCTTTCTATGGAATGTAATCGGTAAACCCTATCAGTTGTTAAACCCTAACCGATCAAGTTTGTTGGTTTATTATTTGATGAGCGGTAATGATGGAGACATGTGTGATCATTGTATGAGGTATAAGTTCAAATTATTTTGGTGCGTTTGTTTATTGTTTAGGGAAGGAGCTAAGTGGATTACATCTAATGCACAACACATGATGAGTTACAAAGTCCGATGAAGTGGTGATCATGGAGCAGTTGGAATTTTCTTGAAGAATGTGAAGAGATTGTTATGATTTCTAACAGTCAAGATTGTACCGACTTGTTTGTAATCTCGATGATGAGAATTAGGTTTTTGTTGTGTTACCGACCTAATTGATTTGTATTTAAGGTCGATGAAGTTGTTTGTAAAAGTTGTTGGCAAGATTGACAAAAACCTGTTGAGTGTGTTGTTGCCTAACCAGTGAATTGATCTTCACTTTGAGTAAAGGCAGATTGAAGCTTAAAAGGATCTGATCAAGCAAATGTAGTGCTATTCAGACATATCAAGAAAACCTGTTGTTCTCTAACAATTACAACAAAAGTGAAATCCCTTAACCGGGTAAGCTCTAATAAGTTTGGTTACTTATTAATGTTAGATCCAACTTGCAAAGCTAATGTACTGAGAGGGGAGGGGTGAATCAGTACTTCAAAACTTTTCTTCAAAAACAATCTTACTAATAAACATAAACTATGTATAGCTGATCTCATAATATATAAAGCTAAAACATAATCATAGAAATGTTGAAATGTGGTGATTGATCAGTAAAGTACTGTACACTCAGCAAAGTACCGACATTGTAATAAAACCCTAAAAAGGCTGACTTTGTTTTTGCCCTAAAAAAAAATGCATGTTATAAGTGGTCGGGATGCTTAAGGAATTGTAAGGTTGATGTACTATTTTTACTAGATATTAAGAAAGATTGGATGGCTATGTATGGTGGACGTAACCCATTCTAGGTGAACCACATTAAATCTCTGTGTTATCTGTGTCCTATTTTATTTCTTTATCTTTTGTATTTAAATCTACATATAATTGTTAGTTCATATTTGCTTCAGATCTGCTTGAAACCCTAACACTTGGTATCAGAGCGAGGTTTTCTATAAATTGACAGGACTTTCAAATTTGAGTGGGAGCAATGGAGGATTCCAAATTCAAGGTTGAAAAGTTAAATGGCCAAAATTATCAGTTATGGAAAATGCAGATGGAGGATTACTTGTATCAAAAGGATTTGTGGTGACCGTTGGAAGGAAAGGCAAAGAAAGCAACCACAATGTCAGATGAAGAGTGGGACATTTTAGATAGAAAGGCACTAGGATCCATTCGATTGTGCCTTGCACTGTCTATAGCATTCAATATAACAAAAGCAAAAATGACTGTAGATTTGATGGCGACATTGGCTAAGTTGTATGAGAAACCCTCGACTTCGAATAAGGTATTTCTTATGAAGCATTTGTTTAATTTGAAAATGAGTGAGGGAGGATCTATAGTGGAGCACTTAAATGAATTTAATACAATTACCAGTCAATTGTCTTCGGTAAAAATTACCTTTGCAGAAGAGGTTAGGGCTCTCTTGATTTTATGTTCTTTGCCAGAAAGCTGGAATAGCTTGGTTATGGTTGTAAGTAACTCTATCTCTGGTAAAAATACTTTGGTATTTGATGATATTGTTGGTGTAATCCTAAGCGAGGAAATGCGAAGGAAAAACATAGGTGAGACTCCAACATCATCAACTAGTGTTTTGAATGTGGAGAATAGAGGAAGATCAAAGGAAAGAGGAAAAGGCCCTTGGAATGAGAAGTCACGAGGGAAGTCAAAGAAAGGACGCTCTCAATCTAGAGGAAAGAAAGATTGTTGGTACTATGGAAAGCCTGGTCATTTAAAGAAAGACTGTTGGTCTCGAAAAAACAAAGAAGGAGACAAAAATGAAAATGACAGTAAGGAAGCTAATATTGCAAGTAATACTTTACAAGATGCTTTAATCTTATGTTTGGATAATGTTAATGATTCCTGGGTAATAGATTCTGGGGCTTCATTTCATGCTACACCCCATAGAAAATATTTTCTAGATTATGTTCAAGGTGATTTTGGAAAGGTATATTTGGGTGATGATGATCCCTATCAAATTGTTGGAAAAGGAAAGATAAAGATCAAGTTATAGAATGGAAATGACTGGTTTCTGCAAGAGGTAAGACATGTTCCTAATTTAAGAAGAAATTTAATTTATGCAAGGCAACTAGGTAGTGAAGGTTGCATAGTTACCTTCTCAGATAGTATCTGGAAGGTCAGTAAAGGATTATTAGTAGTAGCTAAAGGTGCGAAGGCAAGCACATTATATCTGTGTACTGGTAACACTTACCCTACCCTAGCTGCTACAGATAAAGTTACTGCAGGGATAACAACAATAGATGTTGCAAGAATAGATTCGATAATGTGGCACCATAGGGTTGGGCACATGAGTGAGAAAGGGATGAAAATCCTTCACTCCAAAAATCTATTTCTAGGACTAAAGAAGATTGATTTAGAGTTCTGTGAAAACTGTGTTTATGGTAAACAGAAAAGAGTCAAATTTCTCAAGGTTGGGAAAGAGAAGAAGAGTGATAAGTTAGAGCTTGTGCATTCAGATGTATGGGGACCGGCTCAGGTATCATCTCTTGGTGGCTTTTGTTATTATGTTATTTTTATTGATGACTCAACCAGAAAAACATGGGTATATTTCCTAAAATGAAAATCAAATGTTTTTGAAACTTTTAAGAAATGGAAAGCTTTGGTTGAGAATGAGACAGAAAAAAAGTTGAAGCGTCTCAGATTGGATAATGGAGGTGAGTATTGTAGAAAAGAATTTGAAGATTACTTCTCCTTAAATGAGATTCAAAAGTAGAAGACAGTTCTAGGAACTCCATAGGAAAATGGTGTGTCAAAGAGAATGAATAGGACTATCATGGAACGCACGAGGAGAATGAGATTGCATGTTGGATTGCCCTTACTTTTTTGGGCAGATGTTGTACATACTGTTGTCTATTTGATAAATAGAGGACCTTCAACCCCTTTGGATGGTGGTATTCTAGAGGAAGCATAGACTGGTAAAAAGGTAAATTATTCTTTTCTGAAAACCTTTGGTTGTGAAGCTTTTGTCCATATTGATAAAGAAAACAGAACCAAGCTTGATGCTAAATCTCAGAAATGTACCTTCATTGGATATGGGATGGATAAATATGGATATCAGTTATGAGATTTTGAAAATAAGAAAATAATTAGAAGTAGAGATGTTATATTCAATGAGAAGGTTATGTATAAAGAATAGATGTAGGAAAAGAAGCATGAATAGGAGAAACAAGAATATGTGGTGTTGGATGAGATTCTTGAAAATGAAATGCCAAGGTACTTGATGCTCAGCAACAACAAATTGTCCCACAAACTCCTACAAGTGTTAGACATTCTACGAGGTCAAGTAGACCCCCTGAAAGATTTTCTCCTTCTTTGTATTCTATTTTATTAATTGATTCTGGTGAAACAGGAGAATATGAAGAAGCAATGCAGGTGGATGCCAAACAACAGTGAGAGCTAGGCATGAAAGAGGAGATGGACTCCTTAATGAAAAATAAGACTTGGGACTTAGTCCCTTTACCTGTAGAAAAAAGAGAATTGCCTAACAAATGGGTTTATAGGTTGAAGGAGGAGAAAGGAGGTCAGAAAAGATATAAGGCTAGACTTGTGGTAAAAGGTTTTGCACAGATAAAGGGTATAGATTATGATAAAATATTTTCTCCAGTTGTAAAAATGACTTCAATTAGAACTGTACTTAGTCTTGTGGCTGCAAATGATTTACATCTTGAACAATTAGATGTCAAAATAGCTTTTCTCCATGGAGATTTGGAGGAAGAAATTTACATGTTGCAACCTCAGGGATATGAGGTCAAAGGTAAGAACTTGGTGTGCAGGTTGAAGAAAAGTTTGTATGGCCTAAAGCAAGCACCCCGACAATGGTATTTATAATTTGATAGTTTCATGGCTGAACATGGTTATCATAGATGTCATTCTAATCATTGTGTATTTTTAAGAGATTGGATAATGGCAGTTATATTATCCTATTGCTTTATGTTGATGACATGCTTGTTGCTGGGTCTAACATGCAACATATAAATGATCTTAAACAAAAATTTGCCAGATCATTTGCTATGAAGGATTTGGGTGCAGCTAAGAAAATTCTCGGTATGAGGATTACACAGGATATAAAGAAGGTGTTGAAAAGATTTAACATGCAGGATGCAAAAGTGAGTATATAAAGAAGGTGTTGAAAAGATTTAACATGCAGGATGCAAAAGTAGTTAGTACACCTTTGGGTAGTCATTTCAAATTGACTAAGGAGATGTGCCCAAAGGTACAAGAAGAGGCTAATAAAATGTCTAACATCTTGTATTCGTCAGCTGTTGGTAGTCTGATGTATGCAATGGTATGCACAAGGCAAGATATTGCACATGTAGTGGGAGTTGTGAGCAGGTTTATGAGTAATCTAGGTATGGAACATTGGAATGCTGTGAAATGGATCCTTTGGTATTTGAAAGGAACCACTATGAAGGCATTATGTTTCAAAGGATCTAATGCTACTCTGAGTGGATTTGTTGACTCTAATTTGGCAGGTGATATTGATTCACGGAGGAGTACTACAGGGTATGTTTTTACTATAGGGGGAACTGTAGTCAATTGGATTTCTAGGCTACAAAAGGTTGTTGCACTTTCAACCACTGAAGCTAAGTATGTTGCCGCTACAGAAGCCAGCAAGGAGATGATTTGGTTGCAATGTTTTTTGGAGGAATTGGGTCAGACATAGGAGGATCGCCCATTATATACTGATAGCTAGAGTGCCATTCATCTTGCGAAGAACTCTGCTTTTCATTCAAGGACAAAGCACATTCAGCTCAAGTACCACTTCATCTAGACTATTTTGGAGGAGGGTCAGTTACGGCTTGAGAAGATTCACACAAATGAGAATCCTACTGATATGTTCATGAAGGCAGTTCCATAGGAGAAGTTGATTTTTTCATCAGTTTCTATTGGTCTTCTTGATTGATAATTTTGGAATTTATACTAGTCGAGTCCTAGTGTTTTATCCAGCGGATGTTGCATGTACAGTGGTGTAATGTAGAATCAGTCTCCAATTGGGAGATTGCTCAGTGTGGAGCCTGATCAGTCTCTAAGTGGGAGATTATTGAAATGTGGTGACTGATTAGCAAAGTACTATACACTCAGCAAAGTACTGACATTGTAATAAAACCCTAAAAAGGTCGACTTTTTTTTTGCCCTAAAAAAAATGCATGTTATAAGCGGTTGGGATTCTTAAGGCATTGTAAGGTTGATGTATTGTTTATACTGGATAATAAGAAAGATTGGACAGTTGTGTATGGTGGACGTAACCCATACTGGGTAAACCACATTAAATCTTTGTGTTACCTATGCCCTATTTTATTTCTTTATCTTTTGTATTTAAATCTACATATCACTGTTAGTTCATATTTGCTTTAGATCTGCTTGAAACCCTAACAATAAATAACATCCATACACATTTCACTTGATAACACAAATATTTTGGTTATGCAGAAACTCTTTGTTAGAGAGAAAAACTGCAGTGGGGATGGCACCCACAACTTCACTACTACAATAATAAAGGTTGCTCGGTTAGAGCTACATGTTTAGCTATTTCTGATAGCTTACCTTGTTAGGAGTATCAAGATCTTTAGATCTACCTTGCTAAAGGATTTACAAACACTTTTACAAAATTTTGTACCTGGTTAAAGGCTTTACAATTTATAGACTTGGTTAGAGCCTTTTACCCTATTAAAGGTTTCTATTACAACTCAAATGATTCAATCAAAATCTTTACAAAATATCTACAACTTTACATCTGAAATGTTATAGCAGACTCTATGTGCTCATTATGAAATTACCTTGCTCATAGCATACCTTGGTAATTGATAAATCAACTCGGTAACCTCTTCTGTATATTTAGTCCTTTAAACTGTTCTCTGGAATCTTCTTGATCACCTCTGAATATCTCTGTCATTCTTCTCTTATGATTTTCATTTTAAAATCACCAATCTTCCCTCTCTCTGTCTCTGTGTGTTAGATACTCAAATCCCTCTATATATATAGATCTTTGAGATGGTGATCTTGTTCATACATTGATCATACAAACATGTTTTGTCGAATGAATAAACATAGAAATTATTTCATTGGATAAACTTCCTCAAAATCATACAAAATCATTGAATACAATTTCCTATGTAATAACGGTTCCCTGTTCCTCGATTCTTGTAACATGTTTCCACATATGTGTCCAGGTTCATTGAATCTGGTAACACATTTCCACTCGGTTCCGATTAACTCGATATACCGTCTTTACTGCTCGGTAGGCAACTTGGTATTACTCATCTCGGTGACTAGCCTTTCTTCTGTAACTGATAGCCTCAATACTTATCGACTGAATATTTTGGTAGTATTAACCGACTAGAGTATATAGGATGACTTTGGGCATAAAACTAATGACAACTTAGTAAATAGTAACAACCTCCCCTTTTGGCATTAGTTTGGTATGTTTGACAAAACTCCTTTCAAAGTCATAACTCAAAATCTATATACTTACAAAATTTGACTAAAATGACAGTATATACATTTGTTCAAATACATACTCCCCTTAACAATATGATGTACATAACTTGTTTTGCATGCTCCTGATGTTCCATGCTCCACCTGTCAATGTCATCTATACACTTGGTAACACTCGGTACACTCCCCCTTTTTGACAAACATGAAAACTAATTACCATTAGGTGGGGGCAACTGGTCAAAAATAGATTTATACTTAGTATGAGCGTCGTTCAGAGCATTGGTAAGTGCATCCTTAACACTTGCCATTAAAGAATTCTGAGCTGTAATATCAGTTAACAGTGAAATCAAACCGTCTAAAGTGCTTCCCTCCACTAATACATTAGGGGTCAAATTCTGATGGACAAGGAGCATTGTGTGAAAATTTGATTTTTTTTAAAAAAATGCCCGTGTTCGTTAGAATTCCGACGACCTCAGGCATTTTATTAAAAGAAAAAAACACAACGCATTTTCATTTTGAAAGCAAACCAAAGCAAGTGGCGACCGTCTTGCCTCCCTACCCCCCCTGCTGGAGCGATCTCTGCACAAGCAAGGTAAGGTTTTTTTTGCAATCAAAGGAACTCTTTGTTTTTCAATGAAGGGCAACTAATTTTTTTTCGCAATCAAGGGCAACTATTTTTTTTTTGCAAATTAATCTATTTGAGCATATCCTGCGATCTTAAAATTCCATGAAATGACATCTCTTTGAGGTAGTTCGTCATATAGTTCACATGCCGTGTGTATGCCACCCCATTTTGCGATTTTTTTTATTGGAGCATTTGCAACTAATTTCTAACAAAAAACCCCCTTCGATTATGCTTTGATGGATGTCCATACCTTGTTCCAAAGCTCCTATTTTAGCACACATAGGGAGGATGCTGGCAAATGTTGCATTGAGATAAACATGACTGTATTTCATGAGGATTTGAACTCAAAGCATTGGCACTATCACTTATGGCTATATTAGCTTTTTAAGACACTTTCATAGTGCACTTCACTTGTCCTAATAATGGACTATCATGAGATTCTTAAGAATGGAAATACTCCAAACATTCATGCCCTCTATGTTGTCATTGTGGTTTTCAATCATTGCGACTACATGCTTTTCAAGGACCAAGTAGTGTTCTTTTTTCATTGTTCTACTATGCTTCTCAAGCTGCACCAACATAGTTTTATTTAATGGCTTTGTTTTGATAGTGATTTCTCCATGGCTTCCACTATCTTTTTCTTGGCACATTCAATGCATTGTCATCTATCACTACTATTTATTATCCTTTTTACCTTTATTGAGGTTGTTCTCATACATGTCATTCACTTTGTCTATGAGTATATCTCAACCAATTCACTGTTGTAAGTAGAAATAAAAGATTAGTCTCATCTCTTTTACTATTTTAGACCTTCATAGTAATCTTTGCAATATATCATTTCCTTCCAATTATATGGAATAATGATTTTGTTTTTATGGAATGTGATGAAGGCTTGAGTGTGTCTTCTTGAACTCACTTATTATCAGCTCCTCTATGATTACCTTAGATCTTTGTGGCTAAGAATTGTTCTTCATGAACTTATGCTCTTTATTGATTTCTTTTACTACCATTATATTATCCTGAAAAAGGCTTGTTCAATGCTCCCTTAGCATGCATGTGCTCTCTTTGTATTGATCTAGGGCTACTAATTAATGTATCTATGGATTTCCCTTATTCACTATGTTGTGACAGTCATTTGTAGATTTGGGACTATCATCTTTCATAATTTGATGTCTTTAATATGTGGGTACATAGCTTGACAAGAAAAGCTCAAGCATTTGTAAAGTTCAAAGAGTTTAAACCCCTTGTTGAATGGTCATCCAATTGTTCTCTAAATGAAAAATGCTCAAGTAAATGAGAAATTCACTCAAAATGGTTTATCCACAACTAAAAGAAAACAACTAACCACTACATATATGCATCAACAAAACAGTGTTGTATAGAGACCTAATCATGCCTTCATGGATATGTAGATCAAGTTCCTACATTTTGGACAAAAGCAATTCACACAATAGTATATTTGTTGAACACACCCACCACAAAGATTTGGTTATGCAATAATATATTTGTTGTTAACTTTATCATGGAGGATTTGGTTATGCTTGTTACAATCAAGGTTTGACCAAACTAATTCTTAAATATACAAATGAAGAGTGTGGTTGGTTGGTGACTAATTACTCTTTTTAACACCATTTACAAGATCATATCTAAATCAAGTGTCTCAAGAATTAAGCTACTATTAAGAAGATAGTTTGCCTAAAGCAAATGGGTTTCTTGGGTGGCTATTTATTGTAGATAACTTAGTTCCTTCATGAGAATCAATCAATTTGGAACATGTATAACTCACATTTGTGACATGTCACTAATGCAATTCCTTAGTACTTGTTTGAGTACTATCTCCTCTATTGTTTTCTGATGCTCTGCAAAAGGATTAGAAAATCTGTTTGATGGCAACACACACAAGAGCACAAGAAACAAACGTTAGTGTTAGCAACAAAAGATTATCCTAAACAGACATATCAAGAGAGATATTAAGCATGAAATAGAAAGCATATAAACATAGAATAAAATAGCTAATCAAGATGCTCATAGTTGCTCCTCCCTTGTTCCTCTCCTCTCCAAGTCCCAAATGAGTGTAGCTCTTAGCTTTTAGCACTAGCCATGGATGCCATATGGAGATTCAAGATGGTTGAATATGATAAGCAAATGCTATGCAAGTGTAGATAGTGATGATATGAGAAAGCTCTATGCTAATACTTGTATAACAACAATACTCTATTGCTTCTTTTTGCTTGAGGAGAAGGGTTCTATTTATAGAAGAAATGGGGAAATGAAGGGTTAAGATTGAGTAATCTTAACAAGGGTTAGGATTGAAAGATATTCAATCCATGTGAGACTTTCAACCCAATCCCATGTTGACAAGTGTCACCATGAGGAGGCTTGAGAGGAGAGATAAGGAGCATTAAATGCTTGAGGGGACATGATGGTTACCCTAGTCATAGAAATAAATGTTTTGAAGAGACACATGGGTTACATGAGGGTTAAGTTAGGGGTCAAAGTCCTTAACCATGGGTGCAAGTGGAATTAACCATTAATGGTCATGTAAGAGCCATAAGTGGTTTGGAAGACTTTAGAGGTTAATTTGTTGAACACACAAATCATTAATTGCTTTTCAAAGACTTTGGAGTCTTTGAGAAGTGACTCCAATTTGCTTAGGAATGTGACAATATTTAGGGGATGGATTAGGTTAATTAGGAAGGGTTTAGAAGAATCTAGAAGGGGTTTAGGCATGCAAGTGGATTTTGTAGGAAAATGCAAGTGGGAGAAATTTTGGTATTTTCAATTAAAATAAAATCATTTATTTCAATTAAATGGTGTAATTTGCATTTGGATAAATATTCAAATAAATATTAATTTATTTAAATGAGAAAAAGGAAGATAAAGCATTAAAATGCTTGAAGACTTTGAGGGAAACCATTAAAGGCTCAAAGAATTTAAGGAAAACCATTAAAGTCTTAAGAAGACTTTAAGGGAAGCCATTAAGTTTGAAGACTTTAAGGGAAACCATTAAAGGCTTAAGAAGACTATAGAAGGAAGCCATCAAGTTTGAAGACTTTAAAGCCATCAAGTTTGAAGACTTTAAGGGAAACCATTAAAGGTTTCAAGTGGGTGAGGATAAATAGGATTTTAAATAAATAATTTATTTAAAATAGTTGTGCAACTTGCTTTTGTAGGAAAATACAAGTGGATGGAGGATAAAGGTGATTTAAATAAATAATTTATTTAAAATAATTGTGCAACTTGCATTTGTAGGAAAATGCAAGTGGGTAGAGGATAAAGGTGATTTAAATAAATGTTAATTTATTTAAAATGTGAGAGGTGGGATTTTGGGGAATTTAAATAAATATTAATTTATTTAAATGTGAGAGAAGATTTAATTAAATAAATATGATTTATTTATTTAATTAATGGTCTGAATTTGGTTAAGTGAATTAAATCAAATAAATTGAATAATTTATTTAATTAATAGGAGAAGAGGGTTAAGATGAATTAATTAAATATTAATTTAATTAATTATTAATTGATGGTTAAATAATCAAATAAATACTAAGTATTCATTTAATTAAGTGGACAGATTTATGTGACTACATTTTCTATCCACTTTTGTGTCCTTCTTAGAACAAATAATAGATTAATGAGAAGGTGGAAAAGGTGGATTCACCTAAGAGGGAGTGGATTTTCCCAAGGATGGATGGACTATACACTTGAAAGGTAGATGATTAAGGATGATGACAAGGTGAATTTTCCTTAGAATGATAGGGTTGATTTTCCTAAGAACAAGTAGATTCATGTAAACTAGAGGATACAAATTTGGACAAAATAATGGAAGGAGACTAAAACTAGATAGATTCACCTAAATGGGAATGTAGTCATCTAAGGATAGGAAAAATTCACCATTTGCATAAGAAATATGGATAAGATAAATGATTTATGTGAAATAGATTCACCTAAGAGAAAGTAGATTCACATAAGGATAGGTGGATTTTCCTAAAGATGAAGGGATAAGACTTAACAAAAAGAGGACTTAGGATGATGACAAGGAGGATTCATTTAAGGATATGGCATATTCACCTAAGGGATAGTGTATTCTCCCAAGAATATGGAAAAATTATTGATTGGTGGAATGACATACTAGATCAAGGAATGATACAAGGGTAGATTCACCTAAATATAGGGTAAATTCAGCTAAAAGGGTACCCATGAGATTGTGGTACTGAGTACCTATCTATGGATGGTGTATTTGAATACAAGTATGATGAAACCATGCTTGTGTATGATGAAACAAAGTCCAGATCTCTATTATAGGTCCAACATAATCTCTATTATTTGAGACATCATTTTATTAGCATATCCAGTTAGGGTAATTTATGGGTTTAATTATGGATCATGTTGTCTATTTCCATGGACTATTGAACTTATTTGGATGTATTGTGATTATTTTAATTTTGAAGTTATAAATAAATTATGCTTGTACCTTAGAAAGGGTAACTCCAATTGATGTTTGGGCAGTTTATTTGAAAACTTATGGTGATTATTGCCCTATGTTATGTAATGGAGTTATTTTTACACTAAGTAATTAACTAGGCTAGTAGCTTTCAGACACAAAACATAGGTCTTCTAAATTTTGTCCCAACATTAATTAGTTCCTTTCTCTTCCTTTTCATCCTTTTGGAAAGAGAATTGGAAATTGTTAGGAACGAACATCTTCCTAGGTGATTTATTAAAATACAATGGGGAACTCAATCAAATTTTAACTCACTTCGTTTTAAGTTATTATCACAATTCATTGAATTATACTTACAAAAGGCTTATATTTCCAAGGTAAAATATCAGTATCTTTCTTGGGTGATATTAGATAGCAGGGTCTCTTGGCTTAGACAAAATCACCCTCTCATTGTATTCAAAGTAGATGCGTAGCAAAGCTAGATGCATCAATCGTTAAATCATAAACAAACACAAGCTCAAAAATTGTGTTACCAAGTACGCTTGGAACCTAGCCTGTAACTAACTAGTTCATACTAGATATTGTTTGGGTATGGTATTCAATTCTATTAGAATCTACAAAATAAATATTAACCTAGAAATTAATGTAAGTGATAACATTTTTAAAATTGTTAAATATAAATGATAATAAAATCAAAATAGCATAACATAGTTGATTTCATAAGAGAGAAAATGAAAAAGTTCACAATATCTTCACTCGATATCTAAGATTTTTAATCCATGAGGATGAAGATGAGGATGAGATAGAAAACCAGAAGACAAGGAATTGTTTATCCAAGTTTCCAAATTTTTGAGGATAAGGAAAAAAACATAATCCTATGAAAGAAGGAGAATGTGCAAGTCATTATCTCAAGTTAAAAGAAATTACTTAAGTAAACTAAACAAACAAATGCAATATCATACTTATGATAAAACATATCCACTTGGTGAATAAAATGGTACATTGGCACACCCCCTTAAGTGCAATTGAGGTAAGATGAAATGGGTCACAAGGTTAGGTATCCATGTAAAATATGAAATAACCCCAAATTATAAAGAGAGTGTACCCTCTCAAAGTAGAGACTAGAAAATCCATAGGACAAAACTCCATCCCAAGTGACATATGTGAAGGATAATATAGACCCACCCCATCCCCTAAAGTTGGTGCCTCCACAAAGAAGAGAGAAAAGCAATGCAAAATGTTGAATGGTGAATGTTGTAGTAGGTTCATTTGCAACAAATGATGCACCTTCCTTTCACAATATGGAAATCTTGAGTTGTCAAATTGTTGAATTCCCATTCAAGTGGAATGTAGAAAGGAATTTAGATGTATGGTTTTTGAAGTGACTCATGTGTCTTGATGTTGATGTTAAGTTGTGATTGTTCCATAGAAGATTCAAGGACTACAATCATTGAAGTGTACCTTAATTAATGTGAAATAGAATGTGTCATGTTGCATGATATGGTGGGGATAGAACAAGTGAATTTACAATGGGAGACAATGTAACTCGATGGGCATTGTCATCAATGAGAAGACAAATATTCTCAATTGTTTCATCAATATTTGAAAGGTGAGAGTCCACAAATAGATGTGAAATGTTTAAGTAGGCCTCCCAATGAAGTGGATCTCATAGACATGAAGAATCCTATATAGAGAATCATTGAGAGCCCTTGAAGAAGCAAATTTGAACTTCGATGAAGAAATACATGATGGAGGAATATCTTGCAAGAGGAAATCAAAGTCATTATGGTGTCATCTAGATCTGAAATGTGGTCTACTTTTCAAAAAAGTAAAGATGCTTGATAGGAATGTGTCCTAGTGGGGTGAATCTAGAAGACATATAATCCTATTGCAAAGAATCATGGAAATTTCTAGAAGAAGCAACTTTTAATTCTGAAGTAGCAATGTGTATAAGAGATGTTCTCATTTGTAGATGGAGTATCAAGAGGAGGATCACTAGTCCATGGACCATGTCATTGTTGTTAAATACCTACGCTTTTGTTCATAGTCACTTGGTGTAGGAATGAATTCAATGAGAGAGGGTAGGAGATCCTACATAATGTAATTTTTCACTATCCCTTGTTTTGAGTACAAATGATTCTTTGAATTTATCTTGATAATAGAATGTCAGAATTTAATACCATAATCCATGATGAAAACTGCCAAAAATAGAAATTTATCTTAGTTTGCAATTACAAAATGCTTTTGTATAGGCCTCTCGAAGATTAAGTACATCAAATTGAGACTTTATAAATTGAGTGTATGTATTAGCAATCTCCCAAATTGTTCAATGGTCTCCAAACCTTGTCAATTTTTTATTTTTATTTTAACTCAAATATGTATGGTATAGGGATATCATTGGTTGTGTGAATTTTTTTTTCCTTAAATGCTTCTACGACCAAAAGAAACAAGTTTTAGATGAAAATGGGGTCTTATGGACCTTTTTGACACAATGGTAGGTTCTTTAGACCTGAAAATGCCCCAAAAACTAGTCAATTGCCTTAAGTTACAAACAAATCCTTATTTGCGAGCATGCTTCTTGATCTCTAATTTTGGTGGAATGAAAGATAATATTGAATTTCTCAAGCCTTTTGGATGCTTTGAAACCACCAAAAAAAATCTACTTTGATCATTGAAATGTTGTAATGACTTGGATAAAAAAAGAAAACTAAGTCTAAACTTTAGAAGTTAGTTTTTTCTTGTTAAATTGTTTTCAATTTTCAAATCATCCAAGGATGCAAGAGGAGTATATTTTGTTATGACAAGATAAAAAAAAAACTTAGAATCTTTTGAAACCATTGAAACATGGGGACCCCTTCCCCCCCTCCAAAATCCTTATTTTTTCAGGATGCAATACTTAGGGGAAACATCCCCTTGCCGCACCACTTAGGGACATCCTAGGGACTCCAAGGAGTCTCTTGACCATCTTGAGGATGCCTATGAGTCTCCCATGGCCCCTAATAAGAAACTCCAATTCTAAACAAAAATTGTGAAATTATTGTGAAAATATCATTCGTATTAAAGGTTTGGCAATGCCTTCTAACCTTGATGGGGGCTCTACCCCAAACCCCCCACAAGGGGCACTACCCATTGACCCCAAACCTCTACCCACCATTCTTATTGTTAATGCAATCGCTTCCATTTTTTTAATGTTGACTAGTTTAAACACTTAGTATGCCAAAGTTTCATATGCAATTCTTATACTTATTCTTAGTTTGTTCCCAAAGTTCCAAAACTCTACCACCATTTTTAATGTTCAAATTTCAATGAAATCATTGACATATTTTTAATGTTTATTGTAAAATTTACATAGTGTGGCAAAGTTTTATTTATAGTTGTTATACTTATTCTATACACATCCTTTTATAATTAATTTTTTAAGTTGTATATATATTTGCATCCCACCCCGCCCCCTTCATCATCCCCCTATCATCCCCAAACTTAAGCCCTTGGTATGTTAAGATATGAAAGCTCACAATAGTTTCATTTGATATGTTAATCAAGGAAAAACCTACAATATATAGCTTCCAAGATTCCAAATCCATGAGGATCATGAAGAGGTAGAAAACCAAAAAAAGAAATTGCTTATCCAAGTTTCCAAATTTGTGACAAGGAAAAAGTAGAATCTCAATCAAAGAAGGAGAATGTGCAACTCATTATCTTATTCTACCTAAGTTAAAATATTACCTAATTAAGCTTTTTAATAGTGGAATATCACACTTAGGATAAAACATATCCAAGGTAAATAAAATATTACATTGATAGGCTTCTTTGGTTGCTCTAAAAGTGGTGCCTTATGAATTATGTTCTTGAATACTAAAGTTTCCAAATTCTGGGCACTCTTGATAGCTTCTCATAGAGATTGTGATTCGAAGGCTTTAACCAAACCTTTCAATGGTTTCTGTTGATGTGTTTTTTATGCACTATGCAACACAAAATAAAATACTAAGTATTCTATCCTCTCTTGAACAAAATCCTCCCAAGTGCTAAACTACGTGATCAAATGGGATGACTCCAAGATTCCAATAGTCAGGTCTTGACTTTATATTGTAGATAGACTCAATGATTGTGATGTGATATCTACTGGAATCACACGGGGGACTTACGTTGCTTGGGTCAAGACCTATCCATTCTCATGTTTCATGATTGATTTACACTCCATGATTTAGGTCATCCTTGAGCAACATCTTGACTTAGCCAAAAAAAAAAATTTGTACCCTAATTCTTTAATTTTGACCCCTTACTAGCATTGCCTTAGGTTTTATTGGAATTCTTGCTTCTCTAGCATGGGCACATTTCTAGGGTTCATTCGCACAAATTGCTCTTGATGAGCAAGCTAGTATCATGACCATGACTTAAACAAAATTTTAACTTAGTGAAATTATCTCCTCCAAACTTCTATGACTTCATCACCTTCATTCTTCATCATTTGGATGTCTTTTGTCATTGGAAGGTAATTCTTGACCACCATACCTCAATCTTGACCTATGCTACCCTAAAACCCTAGAACCTAGTCATGTTTACAATTGAGATCTTGGTGACTTGATCACTTAATATAGCTTAATCATGCAGGTCTCATCTAACTCTGACTCCAACACTTAAGAAAATCAACCCTAGCAACCAAGTACTTTGGGAAGTATCTTGCAACTTGACAACATGGAGGAATGGAAGGTGAGACCTATAGAGGTGAGAGAGAGAGAGAGGGTGAGAGGAAGAGATAATGACCTAGAGAGGGTAGAGAAAGAGAAGTAGAAAGGGAAAGAAGAAGAGAGGGATGGAGAAAGAGACCTAGAGAGGGGAGAGAGAAGAGAGATAGTAGAGAGGGATAGAGAAGAGAGATAGAAGAGAGATACCAATGTCAATCTTTTTCTATAAGGTTTTTTTTTTTGAAAAATCAGCCTATCGTCAGAATTCTGATTCCAAAGGGTAAAATTCTGATAGAGGAGTGCCATCGGATGCACAACATCCTCGTCGAAACTCTCCTAGAGGCCGTCGTAATTTTACCCTTTGGAGTCAGAATTCCGATGATAGGCCGAGATCGCAATGGTATTCTTTCGGGGTATGAGCATCCATGGCGGTTGTCAGAAAGGTTGGAGGTGATGTCAGAATTGCGACCACCATAAGGATAGTCAAAACTTCCAACACAAAGTTTTCAATGGCTTTTTTTGTCAGTAGTGTGACGAAATTGTGTCGGAATCCTGATGATTTGCCATCGAACTTTTGACCCAAATGTACTAGTGCTCTGTTTGAGTGGATAATTGGGTAGCTCAGTTGATCTTCTCTTGAACAGATGATAAATGGGGAATAAATAATGTTTGAAGAGTCATGATATCCATCCTGATTTTGTGCTCTTCATTCTGAAGTTCTAACTGTTGAGCCATAAGAGTTTGTAGTTTTGTATAAAAATGCTGAATAGAATTGGGCTCGGTAGTCAGGTTATTGGAGAGATTGGTAATCTCTTTTTCAATGACTTCGGTCTTATGCTTGATATCTTTAATAAAGAATGAAAATGTACATAGCTTCTGAAACAAATAAATAATGTGCTTGAGTTGAGGGGACAACTCAACAATAAATCCAACAAGCTCGACTTTACCTATAGCAATTGCTTTCTACACTTCTTCAATCATCTTGGTAGTTATCTCTTTGTCTTTTAATTTGCTAAGGTATTCAGATGCATCTACTCCTGATGCTTCTAATTGAGTGAGGATTTCATCCAGTTGCATATGGATGGCAGCATCTATATTCATGGTAGCTTCAGGTAGCATGTCTGTCAATAATGTTTTGACCTTCTAAAGTACTCGGTGCTTCTTTTGAATAGCTATCTATTTTTCTTATTCTGCTTTGGCTTTACACAACTCTCTGAATTCAATAAGTGCTTGCCCTTTTAGTTTTGAAATGTCAACATTTGGTAACACAATATGCTTTGATAGGTCTATCTTAAAACTATGCTTCTTTACTTTCTTCTCTTTGGATGATGATGCCTTCACCGGTTGAACAAGTACAATGGCTTTGGAGGCTTGGCCTTCCTCAGTTTGTTGCTTGGTTGAAGCAACACTTTTGTCGGTTTCTATAGCCTCTAATGTATTCTGTGGTGTTTCCTTGCTAGGGGTCTTAGTGGCAACAGTTTCAGTGTTTGTAGGTGCTTGAGAAGTTTGCTCGACTGTGTCCTGAGAGATAGATTCACCTGGTGTAGCCTTTTGATCCTCTTTACCTTGTTTTGTGTCTTGAGGTTTCTTGGTTGACACTTGTTGAGTTATCGGAGGATAAGACTTAACTTGTTCTAAGACCGATTCACTTGATATCAGTTTGGCATAGGCATTTCCTTCTATCATCTATGCTTCCTATGCCTTGGTGTCCATGACATCCTCATCTAGTTGAATAGTTGGAGCAGGATCTTGCTCGATGATGTCAACTATTTCCACTTTACCTTGAGGTTCTTCAGTCTGAATTCTGAATATGTTTAGCCATTTTTCTTTAGTTTCCTTCTGTACTTCAAGATAAAGACCATTCATCATTTTCAAGGCCCTTTTCTTTACTTGAAAATTTGTCTGGTAGTTCTTCAAATGTTTTCTTATATCATCTACTGACATGTTTGGAAAGAGATGTACTAAAACTCTTTCTCTCATCTGCTTCTCCGAGTCGATAACATATTGCCATTTGTTGTCGATATGAGAGTACAATGCTTTTGGAAGAAAATCAGTTACTTCCAATGGAACTACTCAGAATTTGAGAAGTGTACACACTACAGACTCTTCTATTTGCATCTTCTCTTCTTCTGATCAAGAGTCATATTTTACACACCTGAATGATCCAAATCCACCATGTTGTTTTAAATTTTCACAAAAATTATCAACACTGTGTACATCTTCCTTAGTGCTTTTTACAATCTAAAATTTATTTGTATCTTCAGATTCTGTGTCACTTGAATCCTTATTCAAAATGAGTCTCTTGCTCAACTTTCTATAAGTCTTTGTAATTTTAGGCAATTCAACATTTTTCTGCCTCTTACTAGGTGACACTGCAGATGATCTAGTGTTAGGTCTCTTAACTGGAGGATTCAGTGATACCTTAGTTGTATCTTGTTTCTTTCTTTTCAAAATTTTTCCCTTTTGCAACTCAGTGCTCAGTGTAATTGCTGCTTCTAGAGCTTTAGATTCCTCCTCGATTGTAAGTTGATCATTTTTCCTACCTACTAGCTTAGTAGGTGTGGAGGTAGAACCTTCTCCAAATTTCTCAGTTAAAACTTTGATCATTTTAGTGGCTTTTCTGGTAGCCTTTGGTACTACTATGCCCAATTTTACTTTTTCTTTTACCTCTTCATAGGTACCATACTTGATCTCGGTTGAGTGCCTTGGAAGTGCCAAAAAGGAATCTATCTATTGTTGAGTAATATCAAAATCAATCTCATAACCCATAGGCAGTAAAGATTGAGTTATGGGTTCTACTGCATTGACATAATAGTAGTCGGTGTCCACTTCAAAACATATAGCATCCTTATATTTTTCCACTAACTGAGGTGGGATCCGGTACCTGTTATGCATCTTCTCTTGAAATTTGTTAAAGTAATCATCCATTATCTCATTGAAATTATCACCTAGCTACTTGATAAAGTCATTTATTTGATGGGTGATTGGTCGGTGTAATTCCCAAATGATGTTACCGACTAAAGGAAAGAACTTCTGAAAATAGAAGAACATACACACTAAGAGTGACCCAAACTTTAGTGTGTTAGCAGTGTTATTCTTCTTAGGTTTCCTTATTGTGCTGAGATTTTCAAAAAGATTCTTCAACGGTACTTCACATAAATCAACTTTCATACCCTTTTTCACAATCTTATAGGCCAAATCTATAGCTGCACACGATACATTGTTTTCTCTTGCCGATTGAAAGAAACAATAACCAATGACTCTAATTGCAAATTTTAGCTCTGCATCTATTACATTATTCAACTTAAGACCTCTGCAATCAGACTCAACTTCGGTTAAAATCAATTCCTTCTGTGAAGTCATCTTTTGTGATTGGGCATGGTCGAATATAGGGTATTCGGTTATTATGTGAATAATCTCCTTGGTGATTTTGAATGTTTGCTCCTCTAACCACATAAAGTCATCATGTACTCTGCTCAAGACAAATTTGACCCATTGGGGTTTGAAAATGCGAGGATAGGTTAGGGCTTCGGTCAATCCCTTAACTTTGATATGCTCATACTTACTATCCAGGATTCCATCAGTGCATAATTCATCATACATGTCCTTAATTTCGGTATGACCTATCTCTTCAACATGGCACTTAGTATAAAATCTGACATCTTCAACCAATAGAACCCTATCCGGAATAAGAGAAAGTGCAGTTTTCTCATCGGGTTCAGATGCCACTTTGGGAGGTAAGGAGTACTTTAGTGAGGGCTTCTCAATAGTCTCAACTACAATAGGTTTTTGCAACTTGGGAGCCATTTCAAACTTGGAATTCTACTAATGAAAAAGCTTAGGGTTTAAACTAACTAGAAAATGCTTTCGACTTAGTAAATAGAATGCAAATATTCACAATTGATATAGACCGGTTAACTTGCTTGAAAATGCGTTTAAGAATGTTGTGAATATACCTTGAAATTCGCTCGGGAGATGTTTGATCACCTTTGATTCGCTTCACTCCTCTCTTTGAAAACTAGTAAGTGTAAAATGACCGCACAATAACTTTATGTACACCTTTTACCTTATCGGGCTTCATGCAGTTAGGTAAGAAAAGCATTAAATGCACTTGGTTCCACTAAACCGATTATCTCCCTTCTATTCTTTTACTAACTAGACAAGTTTCCTCCACTTACCGACTTCTCTGGTACTTCAAAAGACTAAATGTTATTGCATCTTAGGTATGCAGATTTTGGAACTATGTTCATAATTAAATAGGAACTGTTAAGATCTAACTTTGAGAAAATGCAGTCCCTTCATACCTTTAATAATTAATTAGAAGTAGATGCACCTAACTCGATAGGTAAGGTGCTTTCTTCATTAGTTGACCCATTCTCCTTCTTTTTCCAATTTTTCTATAATTTGCTTCTTATTTCCTCAATATCTTCTTTGGGTTGATCTCTGCAATCTTTAGCCAAGTGTCCAACTTTGTGACAATGAAAACATGCCATTCCAAGAGTTCTCCATGATCTCTGGTTGTTCATTCCAAACCTTATTATGTAGTTGGCACTTATATGTCCATATCTTCCACATAATCACACCATATCCTTGTATTGTAATCCCATGGTACTGCAGTATATTGTCGGTTAAGATCTATGTGAGTTTGGTAGCTTCTAGTATTTGCTCGGTGTGAAGACCACATATAGTTTTTCTACTTAAACTAACACTTCTCGGTATTGTGTCCATATCTGTTGCAGTTTTTGCAAAACCCCTTGAATTTTGCCTTCTAATAATTGCTAACAGACTTTGTCCTACATTGATTAGATGTGTGACCATACTTATTGCAATTGTAACAATAACCATCAAACCTAGTGACATTTGATTGCTTACCTTTTCTGATTTGGCACATGTTGGCAGTATGTCCTTGTTTTCCATAGTAATTGCAAATAGGATTCTTGCCTTTCATCTTGTCTTTGTTTCCAACCTTCTTTGATGATTCTCCTTTCTCGGTGATGTTGATTCCTTTGTCGGTAGAGTTGTTTCTTTTGTAACTGAGTCCGACAGATTTGTTGGGTGATCTTATGTTTAGTTGCTCATCCAATATTCTTGACGCTTCATAATTTTTCTTTAGTGTTTCTTTTGATTTCTTTTCTACTTCAAGTTCATCAGTTAATCTTGATAATTCAAGTTTCAATGCTTGATTCTCATTTTCTTTTAGATTTGCTTCATGATGTGCATAACCCAATTGATCAGACAGAAGTTTTTGAATTCTAGTCATCCTTGTGATTTCATCATTCTTTTCAGACACCAATGCTTCTAGCTGTTGTTTTTCTCTTTCTATATCTCTTATGTTATCCTCAGCTATTCTCAATGCATGAAGATTTTCAGTCATCTGTGTACTGAAGTACTCATGTTCCCTTTTCATTGCTTTTACCTGATCATTTAGTTCTTTGTTTTTTTCTTTCAATTCTACAATCATTTCTTCAGACTCTTATCATATGCTATTCTCAGATGATGTCTCAATTTGTTCCACCAGCTCTTGTGAGTCCTGTAAATCATCAGACAATCTTCTTCTGACTTTTAGTGATTTTTTCATTTGTCTCTACATGTCTGCAATCACTTGATTAGCATGATCCAATTATTCTTGAAGATTCACAATGTTGCATGATTGTTTATATCCTTCCATTGATAGGATCTTTCTCTTTAGGCTGTAAAACCCTTTTCCAAGAGTAGAGCTATGATACCAATTGTTAGGTCCAACTAGGAAAGCTAATGTACTGAGAGGAGAGGGGTGAATCAGTACTTCAAAACTTTTCTTCAAAAACAATCTTATTGATAAACATAAACTATGTATATCTAATCTCATAATATATAAAGCTAAAACATAATCATAGAAATAACATCCATACACATTTCACTTCATAACACAAATATTTTGGTTACGCAGAAACTCTTTGTTAGAGAGAAAAAATGTGGTGGGGATGACACCCACAATTTCACTACTGCAATAATAAAGGTTTCTCGGTTAGAGCTACATGTTTAGCTATTTCTGATAGCTTACCCTGTTAGGAGTACAAAGATCTTTAGATCTACCTTGCTAAAGGATTTACAAATACTTTTACAAAATATTGTACCTGGTTAAAGGCTTTACAATTTATAGACTTGGTTAGAGTTTTTTACCCTGTAAAAGGTTTCTATTACAACTCAAATGATTCAATCAAAATCTTTATAAAATATCTGCAACTTTACATCTGAAATGTTAAAGTAGACTCTATGTGCTCATTATGAAATTACCTTGCTCATAGTATACCTTGGTAATTGATAAATCAACTCGGTAACCTCTTCTATATATTCAGTCCTTTAAACTGTTATCTGGAATCTTCTCGGTCACCTCTGAATGTCTCTATCATTCTTCTCTTATGATTTTCATTTTCAAATCATCAATCTTCCCTCTCTCTGCCTCTCTATGTTAGATACTCAAATCCATATGTATATATAGATCTCTGAGACGGTGATCTTGTTCATACATTGATCATACAAACATGTTTGATTGAATGAATAAACATAGAAATTATTTCATTGGATAAACTTCTTCAAAATCATACAAAATCATTGAATACAATTTCCTATGTAATAATGGTTCCCTGTTCCTTGATTCTTGTAACACGTTTCCACATATGTGTCCAGGTTCATTGAATCTGGTAACAAGTTTCCACTCAGTTCTAATTAACTCGGTATACCTTCTTTATTGCTTGGTAGGCATAGGAACTTTACTCGGTAGGAAGCTCGGTGGGTGAACTCACAAAGCTGGTTCCCACTTTTTGGTACATCCTGATTTTTGCTGAAATCATATATTTTTTAGAAAATATAATTATTTAAGCTTTAAGAGGTCCCATTTGATGTAATTAATTGAAGAGAGTTAGGTCAAAGGCTCTTAGATCAAAATTTCCTGGATAGAACCTCTCTACTTCTAAATCATACTTGCAATGGAGTCTCCTTTGCATCTATCAAATGCTGATAAAAAACCAATTTTACATTAGCTTTTGAGGGGTCAAATGAATTCATTTAGAAGTTTTGTTTTCTTAAGTATTTAGTCCTAATTATAAGCTTTCCAAATAGTATAATTTTTAATATATTTTTATTTTATTTTTTATGAATGTAGGTTTTTCACCGAACATGAACTTCTTTGTTCAATGCACTGGCAAAAATAGTAAACTAATTCAAAAAAATTCTAAAAAATATATATGCACTAGGTATTGATGTCTTCTTTCTAACAAAAAAAATAAAACTGAATTTTGATATGTATAGAACATGTTATGTGTTCAAACCTACACCTATATCTAAATTATAATTAGTCAGACTTAAAAAATTAATTAAATAAAAAATATTCAACATATCACTATCAAACCAACTGCATGCCCTATGTATTGATGTTACAAACCCAAATTTAAAAGAGATAAGTTTAATCATTTATAGAAAAAAAGTTATACATTTTGGGATGCACATCACTCTTAAAAAATGTTGTTTAGTGTAAAACCCACTTTTGAGGGAGATGGAAAAATCAATAAAATTTTATTCAAAAAAATTTGAAAAAACTATATTTAGAATCTCCAAAAAAGATGTTACAAATCACTAGTTTACATCATCTTCAAATTATTAATGGTTTAAAAGTTATAGGTGTCGGAAAGTGAAGGTTTTTTCCAAAATGTTCATCTTAGTGTCAAAGTTGGTCAAAAAGTGGAAACCAATATTGTGAGTTCACCCCGGTATTACTCATCTCGGTGACTAGCCTTTTTTCTGTAACTGATAGCCTTAGTACTTACCGACTAAATATTTCAGTACTATTAACTGACTAGAGTATATAGGATGACTTTGGGCATAAAACTAATGACAACTTAGTAAATAGTAACAATTAAATCCTCTAACAAGGTGGTCCATTAGCTTGGATTCTTAAATCCTCTAGTGAGGTTACTCCTAACAGGGTATTGTGCTTTTCATCAAGGCATATTTGTAAATCCATTAACCGGGTGATTCCTAACCGAAATTAGTTCTTAACATGACTTATCATAAAGCTTTAACAAGCTTGGCTCCTAATAGGGAGAAATTTGGTAGAGTTTAGATATCTATCCTTGTGAGTCTCATCTCACCATGGTTTTTACCTATTTGGGTTTTCCACATATAAACATTTGTGTCAAGTGGTGAATGATTTTGTGGTTATGATCTTATTTGTTGATTTGATTAACTTCTGATAAGGCATGACAACTGGAAGCATTGAGAGATGCATATGTTGAGATATGATTAAGCATTGTTGATGTTTACAAGGTTGAAGTTGTTTACTATTAAGTTGTTATAACAGTCAAACTGGTTGATGTCAAGTATTCTTATGAATATTGATCTTGACTAAGATAAGTTTACTTTGTGTGGTTGAATTTGATTTTGGGAACTTTGCATCAGATTTTTAGTATACTAATTCACCTCCCTCTTAGTATTCTACCGGATACTTATTCTTTCATCATACCATCAAATCACTGAGAAAGGATATACACCTTATGATCCAACATCTGGCATTCCTGCTACTACAAACTTGGACAAAAATATTGAAAATGATTGCAGAGCTAGAGAAGCCCTCTTGTGTGCACTCACTGATCAACAAATCATGGGATTGATAGATAAATCATCTACAAAGGTTATGTGGGATAAATTGCAAACTCTAAATGAAGGTGACCTTACTCTCAAAATTGCTAAACTTGATGGTTACCGAGTAAGATATGAGAACTTGAAGATAGAAGATAATGAAAGAATTGCTACATTTATGGAAAGAGTAAATGAGATTGTCATGGGAATTCAATGTTGTGGAGGATCTCTGAGTGAAGATGAAATAGTTTCTAAAGTTTTGAGATCCCTACCACTGGCTTACAAGATGAAGGCTATTACAATTAATGAATTGAGAAAAATGGCAAACACTTCAGTTAACAAAGACATTCTGATTGGGAAATTATCTACTTTTGAGTTTGAAGAATTTTGACCCTTCGAAGATACAAGTCTGAACCTTCTTTTCATTCATCATCATCTACTGACAAAAGTGATTGGAAAGCCCTATATGCAAAAGAATTGGAAGATATGAGGAAAGAGGATGAAGAATTTGAGCAACTTGAAGCCTTATTCACTAGAAGAGTATCTAAAGGACCGACAGGAAGTAAGTATGAAGGAAAAGCACCTTTTAAATGTTTTGCACATAACAAGATTGGTCATTTTACATCTAGATATCCTGAAAGGAATGCAATATTTGATGAAAGAGTAAAGAAATTATTTAAGCCTAATCAGAACAAATATAGATTGAAGAAAAAAAACTATTCTACATAGTGGATGAGGAAGGAGTAAGTGATGACTCAGAGGATGAACTGACATGAGACTCTGCTAGTGGATCCAACAATGGAAAGGAATGGGTGTTCTATGCTTTAAAGGAAGATGAACCAAAACCAGTTATCAAGAATGAAGAAAAGGCCTTGGAAGAAAAAGTTGAAGACAAGGATGAATGGGTAATTGATAGTGGATGCTCACATCATATGACTGGAGATAAAAGAAAATTTCTGTCCCTGCAAGAATACAATGGTGGTCAAGTCAGATTTGGAGATGAAAAACATGTATGATCAAAGGTAGAGGTATTATTTCTCTAGTTGGTAAGCATAATACTGATAATGTCTATTATGTCGAAGGTTTAAGGCATAATCTTTTAAGTGCTGGTTAATTGGTGGATAAGGGATTCCAACTTCAGTTCAAAGATAGAAAATGCAAAATCATTAACAGAACTGGTTTGGAGATTGCAACCAATACCCACACTAGAGGTAATATCTTTCACTTGAACACTAGTGATAAGACATGTTTGATTGCTCATATTGATGACAGTTGGTTATGGTATAAGAGGTTGTGTCATGTTAATTTTGATTGTATTGTTAAGATCAGTTCAAAAAAGATAGTTAGAGATATACCTAAGATTATAAAGCATCATAATCTTGTATGTAAGAAATGTCAATTGGAAAAGCAAGTTAGAACTTCTTTTAAGAGCATACATAATAAATCTAATGATGTTCTTGATTTGATTCATATTGACTTATGTGGTCTAACAAGGACCAGAAGCTTTCAAGGTGATAGGTACTTCATGCTAATAATTGATGATTATTCTAGAATGATGTGGGTGACTTTTCTAAGGGAGAAGTCTAAAGCTTTTGAGAAATCCAAGATATTTAAAGCAAAGGTGGAAACATAAACTAGATTGAAAATCAAATGGTTGAGATCAGATCAAGGTGGTGATTTCACATCTCATGAATTTAATAGTTATTGTGAAACAAATGGAATTAGGAGGCAATTATCTGCACCCCAGACTCCTCAGCAGAATGGAGTAGTGGAAATGAAGAATAGAACCATTTTGGATGCAACAAGAACCATGATGATGGAAACCAAATTGCCTGACATCAGCTGGAGATAAGCAGTGAGTACTGCAGTCTACACATTTAACAAAGTTCATATCAAAGGTGAAATCGGTAAGACTCCTTATGAATTATGGTTTGGACATACACCTACTATTAAATATTTCATAATTTTTGGAAGTAAATGTTATATCAAAAGGGATGATTGAATTGGGAAGTTTGATCCTAGATGTGATGAAGGGATATTTCTTGGATATTCAATTCAGAGCAAAGCATATAGATATTATAACAAAAGCTTTTAGAAAATTGTGGAGAGTGCAAATGTGAAAGTGGATGAGCAATACAAAGATCAATCTACATCATATGATAGAGAACTGGTAGTGGAAGTTAATCTTAATTGGTCCGGAAATGCCTCAATTGGTACAAGACACTGAGACAGTTACACTAGTACAATCAGAAAATTCAACTATGACCGATGATCAGAATAGTGAACCTGAAGTTCAGAAGACACCAAGGTATGTAAGATTAAATCATTCTGGAGATCAAATCATTGGAGAGAGGAACAAGGGAGTTATGACAAGAAGAAGAATGACAAATGAAGAGGTATGTCTTATTT
Source organism: Cryptomeria japonica (assembly GCF_030272615.1). NCBI lineage: Eukaryota > Viridiplantae > Streptophyta > Pinopsida > Cupressales > Cupressaceae > Cryptomeria > Cryptomeria japonica. Next base: position 113,182,570 of record NC_081407.1, read on the forward strand.
CTCAAATTGAACCGACATCTGTTATTGAAGCTTGTAGAGATAAACATTAGTTAAAGGCCATGGAAGATGAATTAGATTAGATAGAGAAGAATAAGACTTGGACTTTAGTTCCCCGACCTAAAAATAAGAATGTTATTGGAACTAAATGGGTTTTTAGAAATAAACTAAATGAGGATGGTCAAGTTGTAAGAAACAAGGCTAGACTGGTTTGTAAAAGATATTCTCAAATGGGAGGAATTGATTATGGTGAGACTGTAGACACTTAAAAAAGGTCAATGCTTGTGGAATCATACATTAACATTTGCGCATGACCTCATTTTAGGTTTTTGCATCGTATTAACATTTCTTCCATGTTGCGCACTTGGTTTTTATCATTTGTGAGTGTCGAGTCATTCTTTTGCATTCTTCAATCGTCTCGCTTTCGAATTTGGTCTAGTCGACAATAACTTTTAGTCATGATTTTGATTGATCTTATCCTGTTGCATCAATGTGCGTACTCATTTGTCATCATTTTGGACATCGTCAATCCTAATTAGGGTTTTGTCCTCTTTTCAATTTTTTCATCTTGCGATTGATTTTGTCATCGATCGTGGTCATTTTCAGTCTTGTCATTTTGCAATTTATTTTGTCAT